>NW_020664440.1:31802454-31819059 GCF_002925995.2 Terrapene triunguis
CTCCATCCATCCACCCCATCAACTCTTTTTCCCACTCCCTCCACCGTATAAACCCTTTCTACCACTCCATCCATCCACCCCATCAACCCTTTCTCCCACTCCATCCATCCATCCACCCCATCAACGCTTTCTCCCACTCCATCCGTCCATCCACCCCATCAACCCTTTCTCCTACTCCATCCATCCACCCCATCAACTCTTTTTCCCACTCCCTCCACCCCATAAACCCTTTCTCCCACTCCATACAGCCATCCCATCAACCCTTTCTACAACTCCATCCATCCATCCATCTATCCTCCCCATCAACCCTTTCTCCCAATCCATTCATCCATCCACCCCATCAAACCTTTCACCCACTCCCTCCCTCCCTCCATCCATCCATCCTTCCCATCAACCCTTTCTCCCACTCCATCCGTCCATCCACCCCATCAACGCTTTCTCCCACTCCATCCATCCACCCCATCAACCCTTTCTCTCACTCCATCCATCCATCCACCCCATCAACGCTTCCTCCCACTCCATCCATCCACCCCATCAACCCTTTCTCCCACTCCATCCATCCATCCATCCTCCCCATCAACCCTTTCTCCCACTCCATCCATCCATCTGTTGAGATGAGTTCCTGTCTGCATCCTGTAAAACTTGCCCATACCGGTATTGCCCTGGCCTCTTCTTTTGTCATTCAGTGTTGCACGCATTCTAAAGCAATATGCATTTCCTCACCTTTTGGGGGCGAAGCCAGACTTTGAGGCACCTGCTCCCCTACTTGGTGTAAACTTTGCTTGTGCCAATCAGAAACGAACACAAACAGGTTTTGGGCCCCGTCCCCTATGACACTTCTATGATGTCATAGTTGGTACTTTATGGGCTGCCTGCCATGTGCAGGCAGGGAGAGGAGAAAGAAAAACGAATCCTGTGTATCCTGTGTACACCCGTAACCGAGCCTGATCACCTCGAAGCCTCTCTCTCAGCTCACGTGTTTCAAACAGAGTTTCTACGTTGCCGGTCGTTATGCGTTGGTTTGTATTTGTAAGTATCAGTTATTACTAATTGCTGCATCTTTGTTTATAAATATTGTTAGTAGATATTTTAGTCATTGTGTGTTTTAAGTTTCATTAATTCTATTAGCTAATCAAACGCTGCTCCCTTACCCCTTGTAATTATCCCCAATAAAACTTTAAATTGATTAATTTTACTTGTGTGTGTGTGTGTCTGCAGTTTGCATCGTGACCCATACTCTCCTTGCATCCCTTACCAATATAGTCTATTGCCATGTGCAGCCTGGTAAATAACAGGCCTGCATTTTCTTTCGCCCCTGCGTGCCCGTACTCCCTCCCTCCCTCCATCCATCCAGCCTTCCCATCAACCCTTTCTCCCACTCCATCCATCCATCCATCCCATCAACGCTTTCTCCCACTCCATCCATCCACCCCATCAACCCTTTCTCTCACTCCATCCATCCATCCACCCCATCAACGCTTCCTCCCACTCCATCCATCCACCCCATCAACCCTTTCTCCCACTCCATCCATCCATCCATCCTCCCCATCAACCCTTTCTCCCACTCCATCCATCCATCCACCCCATCAACCCTTTCTCCCACTCCATCCATCCACCCCATCAACGCTTCCTCCCACTCCATCCATCTATTTATCTCATCAACTCATCCTCCCAATCCATTCATCTAATGCAAGGGTTCTCAAACTGGGGGTCATGACCCCTCAGGGGTCGCGAGGTTATTATGTGGAGGTCACGAGTTGTCAGCCTCCACCCCCACACCCCGCTTCACCATCAGCATTTATAATACAATTAAATATAAAAATAGTTTGAGTACAAAAGTTTGAGAACCCCACTGATTCTAATCCATCCAACCCAATCCACTCACCCTCCCAATCCACCCACCTAGCACACTCCATGCAGTGACAGCACCCACTGCATTCTGTTTCTGCCCTTGGTACCTTTCCAATGCGCTTTCCCTCCACAGCCAATGCTTTCATTTTGGAGAAGTAGTGGTAGTAGGTGGCCACGTATGTGATGATAGACTTCTCATCCGGCTGGTCCACGTTGACATCTGGGGGGAGAGAGCCATGCGTGTCAGGGAGAGAGCCCCATCTCCCGTTGCCTCTTCACTGGGAGGGAGGGCACATCAGCACCAGGCACTTCCTGGCAACTAACACCCATATGCCCTTGTGTGGGGGTAAATGGGAATCATGGGTAATTTCTGTTCAGTGGGTGGGGATTAACCCAGTGATGTCATGGAGCCCCTACATCCAGCCATGAACCTCCCCCTTCGTGTATATGAGTGCAAGATGGGAGAGTGGTCTGGATTTTCCCAAAATGCACTGTACCATGGGAAAAGACCCCTCTGCTTTCAGCAGCACGGGGGCAGGATGGGAGAGGAGCCTGGATTTCCTATTCAGTGGGTGGCTGCCATGCCTGCCTGTTCCTCTTCTAACAGTGTTTCCACAGCAGCATTACCCAATCACAAACTCCTCCCTCCACATATTTAGGGATGGGGTTCAGGCCCCGACCTCCAACCTGGATGAACGCATATGAGAAGGGCATTTTCCCCCATACCAAGAATGGATCAGTTGGACTGAGACCCCGGCTCACCCCAGCCCTCACTCCTCTAGGCCCGCACAGCTTGACACCCACCTTCAGGATCCAAAAGCTTGGTCAGCCCCAGTTCCTTCTCCGCTACGTTAAACGCATTCTGCAGGTTGTAGTGGGCATTGCATTTCTTCAGCGTGTCAATATCTATAAGGTCCGGCCTGCAGGGGGTGCCAAAGGGCATACTGTGATTGCCAGGCTGGGGGCTCCACCCACACTCCCCCATGTCTCACTGATCCCCATCAACCCCATCCTAATGCCCCACCCTAAGCCAATGCTAGAGGACAGTGGCAGCATGCCACGGGTCCCTGAGATCCTGGTATCCTCTGTGCACCCAGACGTGGCCCATACTGACCTGTGCTTGTGGACGATCGCATTGAAGGCCAGGCCATCCCTCCAGCTGGTGGTGAAATTGTGAACATTCACGTTCTGGTACCTGTAACATACAGACACAGCGGTGAGGGGGGTGGAGCTGGAGCCCCCTACAGGGGAAAGACCCCATGTCCCATTCCCGACACCCCCAAGCCAGTCAGTCCCCTCACCATGGGGCTGCATCAGAACCAACGCCCCCTAGAGAGGAAAGACCTGATATTCTATCCCCGGATAGCTACTCTTTACCCCTTACCCTGCCGTCTTCATCTGGCACCAGAGCAGCAAGGCATCCTTGGCCGATTTCTTCTCCTTGTTATCCTCAGTCTCTACACTGATATCCTGGATCTGCGGGGTAGATACATAGGCAGCTCCACGTTAGTCCCACCAGCACCAGGCCTCCCGGGCCATGGAGAGAAGGCTCCATGCTCCCTGGCTCATTCTTTCTAACATCACATGATTGGATGGGGTGAGGGGGGGCTCTTTCCCCCTGGGCAATTTGAACCAGGGATCCAAGTGTCCCCCAAGCAGCCACTCGAGTACTGGCATAACACAGGCAGCCATAGGGCAGTGGCCTGCAGCCATTGGGGTATGACCACTCCACTACGCCAGCAGGGACAATTGTTCTGTTGTCACCAATTCTCGCCAGGGTTGGCTCTCCATGAGGGGGAGAGGGTGGGGGACTCTCAGACTGCAGAGGGATAGAAGGATTCAGGTCCAGAGTGGGGAAAGGGGTGGCAGGGGGCCCCACAGAGGGGTGCCAGCCAGGGCGGAGACTGAGCTCCTCCAGGTACCTGGAAGCGGAGGATGATGGTCCAGATAAGGCCCAGTGTGAGGCGGTGGTTGCCATCGACGATGTCATGGGAGCCCATGTTCTCCAGATGCACCTTCTGCTCCTTGAGGAACTGCAGGGCCTTGTCTACGTTCTCCAGGCAGTGGATCCGCATTCGCCCTTTGGTGGGCTTGGGCTGGAAGGTGAGAGCATAAGGAAGGGGATCCCCATGCTCCCCCCCCCCCCTGCCCCCACCCCCCCCCCCCGCCCCCCCCCCCCCCCCCCGACTGCGCTCCACATACCATCCTCCTCCATTACTGGGATCCTGCACCAACCACCGTCCAGCCTGCACTCCCCATGCTGCCTGCTTCCCTGCTCCCAGGATCCCACCTCAATCCCCTACCAGCCTGCTTGCCCCACACTGCCTGACTCCCCCTCTACCAGGACCCCATTCCCTGACCTGCATTCCTCACTGTCGGTTCAGCATCCACGCTGCTCGCAGCAGGCAACGATCCAGGTGCTGGGCTGGATGCACCAGCTAGCTCTAGCTGGGAAGCCGGTTTAACGGGTCACCCGCACTGGCCGGAGCATGCTGGAGTCTTGGCCCAAGGCCCTTACAGCTCTGAGACTGACGAGGCAGCTCACCCCAGTCCTGGGAAGAGTTTGCTCTTGGTCCCCAACACAGGGGAGAAGCTGAAGTTGCCGCAGGGGTCTGCACAGGAGCCTGACACTGGGGGGAGCTGGGATAACTGAGCACAGCATGGGGCACTGACCACCACTTAACACGCTGCACTGGGAGCCAGGATTCCTGGGTTCTATTTCCCACTCTGCCTCTGATGTTGGGCAAGTCCCTTCCCCTCTCGGTGCCTCTGTTTTTCCTCCCACCTCTATTCAGATTGAGTTCTTCAGGGCCCAGACCATGTCTCACTCTGTGTCTGGGCAGCGCCCAGCACAATGGGGTGGTGATCTTGGTTGGAGTCCCTAGACACTGCCCTTCCCAGAGCCAGGAATAGAAGCTAGGAATCCTGGCTCCCAGCCCACTGTTCTAGACACTACACCCCTCTCCCCTCCCAGAGCTGTCAAAGGAAACCAGGAGTCCTGGCTCCCAGCCCAGTGCCCTACACCCTGGGACATACTGGAGTCCACCCTTCAGCATGGAATTTCCATGCCTGCCCTCCCCATGATTCTGGCTGCCCTCGCCCTCCCCTGGGGCTGGGTGCTGCGGGAGCCATCTCCCTGGTGCCAGGAAGCCAGGGCTCCAAAGCAGAGCAGACCTGGACTGCAGCACCTGTGGCAGCGAGGGCAGGGCCGCAGGGAGTGATTGGCCCCTTGAAGACAGGATGGCGGGCCAGGGGCAGCTCAGACAGACACAGCCAGGTGGCTCCAGCACCTGACCTGCCCGAGAACCAGAAAAACCACCAGAGCAGGGCTGGGCATGCAGCCAGACTGCCCCACCCAGCCCAGCACCTGGCATGTAGGCAAGGAGCTGCACTGCATGCTGGGAGCAGGTGCTGAGCTCAGAGGGCAGACAGGGCATGAGTCACAGGAGAAGCCCAGCCTGACAGAGGGAGACACAGCATGGGCTAGTGAGCCACGTACAGGGAACTGCAGGTGCTATTGGGATCAAGTCTGCGCATAGGTGGGGACAACTAGAGAGGGAGCAGGGCTTAGTGGTTACAGCAGAGGGGGGCTGGGAGTCAAAACTCCTGAGTTCTACACCAGCTCTGGGAGAGAAGTGGGGTCCAGTGGGCTAGAGTGGGGATGGAGGAGGCTGGGAGCCAGGACTCCTGGCTTCAGAATTGTAGGCATCAGTTGGGTCAATCCTGGCTTGGGGAGCCCCCCCCTGTAGTGGCATGTTCTGTGGGGGAGCAGGATTGGGGATAGGCACCATGGCTGCCCGTTTCTGAGGTGCCCCTCTGATGGCCAGTTCTCTTGCAGATGAGGGTAGTGGGTCAGAGCAGGCAGGCCGGGGGTCAGGACTCCTGGGTTCAGTCCTTGCTCTGGAAGGGGAGTGGGGCCTAGTGAGGTGACTCCAGATTCTCCCTGAGGTAATTAAGATCCGAATCGGGCCCTAACCCCACTGGTATAAGAAGCCTCCAGCAGAGATGACGGAGCCCAAATATCCCATGGCACTGCTCCCAGGGTGCCCTGTCCCCCAGCCCCACACTCACCAGCTGCTCACCCGACAGCACCTCCAGTAGGCGGATAAGCATGCGCCCATCGCGCAGGTCATTGTACAGGTCTGCGATGCGGCAGGTCACACGTGCCAGGTGAGAGTTCACCCATTTGGTGAAGGTTTTCTTCTGCACGGCCTCGCGCTCATCTGCAAGAGAAGCAGCCACTGGTGGGCACCTCAGAAACAGGCACCCTGGCGTCTATCCCCAATCCTGCTCTCCACAGAACATGCCACTACCGGAGTGGGGGGCTCCCCAAACCAGGATTGACCTAACCAATGCCTACAATTCTGGATCCAATCCCAGCCCAGCCCCCTAACACTCAATGCTTCCACTCCCCCACAACTCAGTACTGGATCCCAGGCCCCACTGCCTCCTTCCCCACCCAGCTCACACCAGTCAGCTCTACCCTACAGTAATAAAACAGCACCTGCAGTCCCAAGTTCCTGGGAGACCCTACAATAACAATCCACCCTACTCAGCTCTAGTGCCCCAAGAGACCCTACAATAACAAACCAGCCTGAGCATCCCCATTTCTCCAAAGACACTATAATAACAAACTGATCTGCCCAGCCC
The DNA here is from genome assembly GCF_002925995.2 of Terrapene triunguis. Taxonomy (NCBI): domain Eukaryota; kingdom Metazoa; phylum Chordata; order Testudines; family Emydidae; genus Terrapene; species Terrapene triunguis. The sequence continues at coordinate 31,808,956 of NW_020664440.1, forward strand.
CCATGACCCAAAGAGACCCTACAATAAATAAAACAGCCTGTGCAGCCCCAGCACCCTCAAGGGACCCTACAATAACAAACAGGTCTGTACAGCCCCAGTTCTCCCAAGACACAATACAATAACAAACCAGTTTGCCCAGCAACATGCTCACAGAAGACCCTACAATAACAAGCACCACCACAACACATGCCTTCTTCCTCCCCTGTAATAACATTGGGGCTAGGAAGGGAGATACCAGCGGGGGAGGAGTAGGTCTGATTCTAAGGGGCAGGCGGCACAGGGGCATGGGGTCAGTACTGTCTGCCAGGGGAGAGCGCCTCCTGCTGAGCCCCAGTCCGCTCCCTGCAGCCCAGTGCAGGGTGTAGCTGACAGCTTCCCAGCCCCAGGTGCCATGAGAGGCGTCTGGGAGAAGCGCCCTGAGCCCCTCCTCAGCTGACAGACCCTGGGGGTTCCCCCGCCCTGTGAGTAACTCCGCTCCCTAACCGCATGCTTATTCCCAAGGCTCCTGTTTATCCACAGCCCCGGCTGGGTGGGTCGTCCTGGCAGGAGCCCGGGGAATGGCACAATACTATCTGTTCTTCCAGCCCTGACGTAAGCCTGGGAGATGGCGAGGGAACCGGGCTGAGCCAGAGCTCCCTGCAGGAATCCCACACCAGGCACAACCGGATTTACCTTCACCTTGAATCGGCTGAGGGAAACAGGACAGGGCAACTTTCCCCTCTAAGGGACACCAGCTCCCAGTCACCCCAAGATCCCCCCTTAGTGCCTCTGTTTTCCCTCCTGCCCTTTGACTGTTAGACTGTGAGTAATTTGAGACAGAGACTGTGTCTGGGCAGCGCCCAGCCCGAGGGGGCCCTGATCGCAGTTGGGGAGGTCTGTGCAGCACCCAGCCCAGTGGGGACCCCAGTCTCGGCTGAGCCCCGTCATACATGTAACAACAATGGGAAATGCAGGTGCCATGAGGCTGGGCCCTGTCCTGCTTGTATCTACCAGAGATCTGGGAAGGGGACATAGGGGTTACTGTTTGCAAGTGATACTGGGTGTTTCAGTGGGTCCAGGCCAGGGAGGGCTGCAGCCCAGGAAGTCTGGGAGGAGCTGCCCTAGCTGGGAGTGCAGGCAGCCTGATGGCAGGGTGATCTCAGGGACTCCCACTCCCAGCTGGGCTCCAGAGTGACTATGCAGTTCAGGGAGAGGCCAGGCCATACTTGTGGGCGGCTCTGCACAGCCTGGCTCAGTGGGCGCCAATTGACCAGTGTCTGGGGATGGGGGAGAAATGGAGGCTAGGAGCCCCCAGTCCCACAGAGCACGGAGGCACCAGGACAGGGAGGGACTTGCTTGCTCCAGAAGGGACTTCCCCGCTACAGACAGAGCAGGGCCAGGGCAGCCCACTCCCCTCAGACAGCCCAGCGAATGGCAATCATTAGAAGCTTCTCCAAATGTTAACTGAGCTATTCACCACCAGAGGCTGGGGAGCAGCATGGTCAGCCACAGACAGGGAAACTGAGGCACTGAGCTGGGCAGGTCAAACAGGGAGTCTGTGACTGGGCTGGGGACAGAACCCAGGAGTCCTGACTCCCAGCCCCCTTACTCTAACTACTAGACACCACTCTCCTCCCAGAGCCAGTCAGCCAGACAGAAAGCCTTGTTTGACTCTGGCTGTGTTCACTGATGGGTTCGTTGTGTCCCAGCCTCTCTGGAGGGGTGTGTCTCTGTCTGTCCCTGAAATGCACATTCCCCCCTGCCCCCACCATTTGGTCTGATGACTCCTTGTCAGGGCTGCTGCTCTGAGCAAACACGGACTCAGCCTTGGGCAGCCCAACCAAGCCCAGCTCCCTCCTGCCCTGACTGACTGCACCGGCCACAGGGGCGTGTGTGTGGGGGGGTTGTTATGTGCTGAGGCGAGAGGAGAGTGTGTTTGTGCAATGACGAGAGGCAGTGCGTCCTGGTGGGTCAGTTCTGGGGACAAGGGGGAGTGTGCATGCACGTGCGCTCCCCAGTGTGTTGTTGCCCTCATCTGAGCAACCCTCAGACTCCCCTCAGGCGGCTCATCAGTCTCATTTGTTTGGATGCAGGTTCCAGCCCCGACTTGTCAGCAGCTGCTCCTGTCAGGGCCCTTGTGTAACAGGCCAGACCTACTGCAGGTCCTCACCCCAGCCCCCACCCCACCCTGATCTCCTGCCCCCCAAACCCCACCTCTACCAGTTCCTGCCCCTCTCCCTGCCCTGTCTGTGTCCTTCACTCCCAACCCACAGCCCTCTGGCTCTGCCAATTTCCCTCAGTTCCAGTTCGCAGTCCCCCAGCTCTGCCAATGCCCCTCAATCCTGACCCTCAGCCCTACCCCCGGCTGCACAAGCCTGTCTCTCTCTCTGTTGCCTCTGAGAATCCCCTTAGTGGTTAATCCTGTGCCGTTTGCTGGGCACTGTGGGCAGAGCCCGCCTGTGGGACGCCAGTTTATCACCCCAGGTTCTGGCAGATGTCAGAGCCCACCCACCCCACACCCAAGCCGGAAGCAGGTGCCGGCGTCTCCTGTTTGAAGCTGCATGTTCAAAGCCAGGAGCCGAACACTCCCATTCCCAGGACAGCAGTGACGGTTGGTAGCCAACATAGGTGCTCAGCAACCACCTAGGGTGGGGGCATCCCCACTTTCCCCTGGACTTGGCCTGGCTTGGGGGGACAGCGGGGGGAATCCACCGGGAACTCCCTCCTAGTGTCACATTCACTGAGTTTTTTGCATTTAATTTTCAGTGTTTTCCCAGTGAAAAACTCCAGAAAAGGGAAAATGGGGGGATGTGGAGTGGGAGGGACCTTTTCTTAGGGCAAGCACAGCACAGGGCAAGTGTCAGCTGCCTTCCGCCAGCCCCTCACCCCACAGGCCCCAGTGTAAAGCATGGGGCCATCGCACCTGGAACTGCATGGGGACCAAGGATGCTGCTGGGAGGCAGAGAAACCCTGGGGCTGCTCCCATTTACACTTGGGGATGGGAGGTCTATGTCCAGAAGGCAGAATATCCCCAGCCGTGATTCTGTTTGTTGCCTTGAACGCTGCCATGTTAAAGGGCTCTTTCCCCTCACTGAGCTCTAGCCTCATGTGGATGTGTTTGTGGGGGCAGTTCTGGGGGCTGGCTGGAGATTGGGGGTGAAGATTAAGGGTGCGTGAGAGAAGCTGGCTGCAGGGAATCCCTTTGCATTGTTGGGGAGGGACTCCTGGGTTGTATCCCTGGCTCTGGAAGGGCAATGGGGTCTAGTAGTTAGAGCAAAGGGGGAGGGGGAAGCTGGGAGCCAGGACTCGTGGGTTCTAGCCCCTGCTCTGGGAGAGGAGTGGGGTCTAGTGGGTTAGAGTGTGCAGGGAAGGAGTCTGGACTCCCTGCCCATGACTGGCTGGGTGGCCTCAGGGGAGCCCCTTCCCCGCTCTGTGCCTGTTTCTCCTGCTATGGGGTTTGTCTGCAAAGTGCTCTGAACTCCTGCTCTGGGCTGTGCCCACCCTACCCCGCTGGCTTCTGGTCTGGGGCTCGTTCATACTGGGGGGTAGGTCCTGGCAATCAGGAAACCTCTGCCCTGCAAACAGAGCGTCTAGTGTGGGTGGAGCCTGGTTGGACTCCTTAAGAAGAGGAGTGGGGGATCCTGTCTGAGAGCACATCCTTGGGAAGGGTCAGGGCTGACTGTGAGGTAATCTGGGGTGGGGGAAGGGCAGCGTCAGTAATTGGAGGAGGGTGAGGAATGGAGACTTTCCTTTCGGGACAGTCTGAGACCAGATCTCAGGGCAGAAAGCACCTTAGAAATGCTACCTGCAGGCAGGTTCACAGCAACCACTCCATTACAAAGGGGAAACCAAGTCACGGATCGGGGAGGGACTTGCCCCCATGGCAGTCTGGTAAGTCAGGGCAGAGCCAGCAGTAGAATCCAGGAGTCCTGACAAACCCTCCCCCCATCTATAACCACTAGATCCATCTCCCCTCCCAGAGCCAGCAATACACCCCAAGAGTTCTGGCTCCCCCCCCCCTATAACCATGAGCCCCCTCTCCCCTCCCGGAGCTGGAGAGAGAGCCCAGGAGTTTAGGGAACCCTCCCACCCCCACCCAGCTGCAGATCACAACACTCAGCCTATTTGCATGTGCGATCTAGGCTGTACCTACCCAAACAACAGGTGTCTCAGTCCGGAGGCTGCGGGAGGGAGTCTCCGAAAAGCACTCTGGGGGAGAGCGCCAGACTGAGTCACCCCATCCACAGCCAGGCTGGGAGGGGAGCACCCGAGACTGGTTAGAGGAGTGGGGCTGGGTGCTAGGACTCCTGGGTGCTAGGACTCCTGGGTTCTAGTCCCAGCTCTGCACCTGAGACCAGTCCCTTCCCCCCATTCATTCCTCTGCTCTGAGCCCCGACAGTGCTGAGTGCAGCCTCAGCCTGTGGGATCTCCTGGCTGCAGGCGGGGCCATGTGCAGAGCCGACCAACAGAAGAGGTTCACCAGCTCCCAGGAGCTGCCTGCACAGGGCAATGTACCCACCCCAGCAGCCTGTCTGGGCTGGCAGGACCCTGAGGAGGGGAGCGGGGGTGATTAAGGTCTGTCTGGAGCCTGAATCCCAATGAGGAGGGGGCAAAGCCACAGGGATTGCAGGCTCCAGGGCCTGTATCATCCCTGCCTCTTGCCCCCCTGCATCCCTCCCAGCTCTGTCTCACTCTGACCATCAAGGTCCCCATCTGACCCTCTTGACAGCTCCCCTGCCAGTACCCGCTGGGGGTCTCCACCCACAGATGTTTCAACTGGCTCCCCCATCCAGACACATCCAGCAGGGACATCCCATTCTGCTGCCAGAACCCCCCATCCAGAAGCTCTCACCCAGCTCCCACCTGCAAACCCAAGACATCCCCACCCCATCTTCAGCTGCTGCCCCCTCTTGTGTAGAACACCCTCCGAGTCCCATGCACCATGGGCTTTGCCCAGAAACACAGCTGTTGCTGTCCCTGCTATGCACATAGGTGGGGGCAAGGTGACCCACATGGCATTAAATTAGGGAATGGCCAGGGCAGGAAGCCCAAAGCTTTTCTCCTACTGCCCCTTGCCCAACACCCACACATCCCCTCTGCTCTCCCACTGCTACCCCTGACACGGACTCCCCACCACAGCCTATCATCACTCCCTCAACACAGGGCTCATGTGCCCCCAGACCCTCACAGCAGACTCTGGATGCCCAGGCCCCACAGAGAGCAGCCAGCCGAACCCAGTCCAGCCAGCTGCTGTCCTTGTTCCTTGGGACAATGAACTTGGCCAGCGGCAAACACTGCTCATTCCATACCTGCCATTAATAAGCAAGAGATGGGGGAAACCAGGATTGACCTGGCCAGATCAGAGCCAGCGCCCACTAGAAGGGGAAAGCCCAGTATTCTGTTCCCTGCCCACCCTGAGCCCGCCAGTCCCCTGCTGTGGGGCTGGATTGGAGCTGGGCCCCTTAGAGCAGAAAGGCCTTGTGACCTATTCCCCACCCTCTGCTGCTGTTTTCGGATGAGAGACAGTTCCAAGGTTTTACCCTGGCAGGCTGGCATTGCTCTGTCGCAGGCCCACTGGGCCGAGTGCGGTCTTGGGGACGTTGTCATCCCAGTGTGGTATTTACACAGCCTCTCGTGTGCCTGGTATTTACCCATTTCTGGTCCTGCTGCCTCTGCCAAGGCCCACAGCCCTTGGCCCCATGCAGGGCAGATCGGGAGCACAGCCACAGTGCCCGGGGACACACTCCATCCCCTTCCTGAAGCTGAGCTGCTCCCCCCATAGCACCTGGATGTATGGTTCCCCTTCAACTCCCATTTCTCAATCTGGATGGTTTCTGTAAAACACAGCGAACCCTGGGTGTGGTATCCCAAAGCCACCCCTGCTCTGAACCGGACCCACAGATGGGCAATAGGGGCAGTATGAATTTCCAGAGAGCTCTGCCCCACTGCACTATAGAAACATGAATGATCCAAGCCCCACAGCCTCAGGTTGCAGCGCCACTGGTCCCTGTTACAGAAAGGGAAACTGAGGAACCAGGAAGGGGAACTGAGGCACCAAGGTCACATAGCAGAGCAGTAGCACAGCCAGGTATCTAGTTCCGGCTCCCAGCTCTCACCACTCAACCCTGCACCCTTCCCAGAGCTGGGATAGAACCCAGGAGTCCTGGCGCCTAGTCTCCAGCACACCCTGAGGCCCAATACAACACAAGATCCCTGGAGTAAGTCATATTCTAGGCCCAGATTGCAGCTACGCATCCCAAGCCCTGCTACGCCTCAGCCCTCCTGCATAACCTTCCCAGACACAGGCATCCAAACCCAGCCCATGGCAACTGGCCCCTTGTGCAAAGGAGTAATTCCCCAGCCCCAGCATACATAGTGTCCTGGATCTTTTCCCTGCACAGAATTTAGTGGGAAGGACTGGGGGTGGGGGGATCAGCTGGCATATGAGACCCCAGTTTTGTGTGGGGGAGAGGAAATTGAGTGGAAAGGCTGGTGGAGTCAGTGACGTTTGGGGATGAGAGTTTGGGAGGTTGTTTTCAGTTTGGGGTGATGGTTTCAGGGGGCGGGGTGCAGTTTGGGTGGAGGCTTCTGCAGTGATAGATGAGGGGGTCAGAGTTTGAGGTAATTGTGGGGTCAGTGGAGTTTTGGGGTGATGACAAAGATGGATGGAGTTTTGGAGTGATAGTTTGAGAGGAGGTGCCTGGACAGAGTTTAGGGGTGACAAGTAAGGAAGTGTTGGAGTTCAGTGTCAGATCTGGGGTGCAGTGCCTCTTCCCCTTATCCCCAGCGTGTGGCCCTCACTGGGGCGCAAGCCGTCACTGTCTGCCAGCGCGCCTCAATCCAGATCTAAAGGGGAAAAAACAGGAGCAGCAAGTGCAGCTCAGAACTCCCAACAGCGAGGGGGGCCTGGAGACCCCTATGGGGGCAAGGGGCTATCACTGCAGAGAACGGGGCAGGCACAAAGGAATCTCAAACATGCAGCCGCTTTCCCCCCTGCAAATCCCTGCGGAGCGGGAAGCTAATTCCCAGCAGCACCTTGGAGATTAGGGCTCAGGGTCCTTGATGTAGCCGTTTGAGCGGGATAAAGCTGGGAGATTTCAGGGCACCTGATCCCCCTCAACTTTTACCTATTGCAGTCCCTCCCTGGATCAGCCCCACCCCAGGGGAGCTGGCCAGGCCCCTGGGCAGCTCCCAACATCCCATAACCCCAGACTGCAGGGGTCACTGCACCCCACAATCTTACCTTGCAACTGCTTGAACCTGCCCTCCAGCACATTGGAGTACTGCGCAGCATTGATGAAGGCGGCAGGGGAGAGCACAGACGATGGAGGGGCACAGGGCACCTCCATCTGCCCTGGTTCATGCTGGAACATCCTGGGGAGAAGGCACTGATCTCTCCCTAGGGGAGTGGAGGCCAGCAGGCACAGCTGGGCCCAGGTGCTGTGGGGGAATCAGCTCAGCGCTGAGTGTGCAGAGGCTCTGCCCTCCTCCCAGCCAGGATGGGAGGGCGGTCCTGGGCAATTTACATAAAAACAGGTTGGGCCGCTCTATTGTGAAAGGTGTGTGTGTGTGTGAGTGTGCAGGCAGCCTGCCCAGGGGAGCAACAGCTCCAGCGTTAGAGGCCTGAGCGGACAAATCCCAGAGCTGGGATCAGGCCAAGGCGATGCCGAGTGGAAAGGTGGCAGCGATTCAGTGCATAGGGCATTACACTGGAGCCAGGACTTCTGGGTTCTGTCCCACTCTGGGGTCCGGTGGGTTAGAGCTGGGGAGGCTGGGAGCCAGGACTCCTGGGTTCTACTCCCAGCTCTGGGAAAGGTGTGGGGGCTGGTGGTTAGAGCTGGGGAGGCTGGGAGCCAGAACTCCTGGGTTCTACTGCCAGCTCTGGGAGGGAGTGGGGTCTGGTGGGTTAGAGCAATGGGGCCTGGGAGCCAGGACTGTTTATCTGAGCAGAGCCTGACACAATGGAGCCCTGATCTCAGTGCAGGTGTCTAGGTGTGGTTGCAATACAAACAATGACTAGGGGTTCCCCTCCCCTCTCAAACAGGATTCTGACTCCTGGTCCCCTTGTGCCGACCCCTAGAGGATGCATTTGGACTTGCACCGCACTCTGCCAAGGATATCTCTCACTGGGCACCGGGGCAGCAGGAGCTGTTCCTTGCAAGGGAAGGGTGTGTACTCAGGGCCAGGAGAAGGTATTTGCACTGGTGGAGGAAGGCAGGCTCTGAGCTGGATCCCCTGCAGCTGAGCCCCCCATTAGAGCCACAGCCATGGATAAAGCCCATTAGCTCATGCAGCACATTGCCCTGACAACGGAGGATTTACACCCTATTGTACAGAGCCCTGGGCTTTGTTCCTCCTGGATTCAGGCAGGCCCAGCTCTGGAGCTCCCACCCCTCCCCAGCGGGTAGGACCAGGTCTGTCGGGGTGATCTCTATGCATTTCATCCTCCCGTATCTCCCCCAGTCTGGATGCTGGCCCTTCACCATGTTGTGCCCCACTGCAAGCCCCTGTCTCACTACCTGACCCCCTGCCAGGGCTTAGATGTGACTCCTCCATGCTGGTATCATGTCATTACATGCTGTTAGCTGTGTCTCCCCCATTGGCATTCCAGCCCAGCCCAGAGACCCTGCTCCGCTGGGCAGGGCCTGTTGCCCACTCCAGAGCTCCACCAAACCAAATTTCTACCACAGGCAGGATTTCGCAAGCAAGTAGGCATCTCATGGCACTGCCACATGCCTGCCACTAACCTCCTGCTTGGGAGGCCTGGTGGTCAATTCCTAGCTCTGTCACTGACTCTCTCTGGGCCTCAGTTTCCCCCATCTGTAGAACGGGTTTAGATGGTGAGCTCTTTGGGGCAAGGGCTGAGTCTGTGTGGAGCCTAGCATGATGGGGACCCCAATCTCAGTCGGGGTCTGTACAGCACACCGGGAGCCTGAGTCTCAGTCAGTCTCTTTACCCAACTGTAGGACACATACCAATAGCTATGCTACCACGCTCGGCCATACGGCTCCTTCCCAGTGAAGGCTGGTTACAGGAGCAGTGCACTGGCAGCTGCCATTTTCCTGCTATTCCAGCAGTGCCTCCTGCTGGGAAAGAATCAAGATTTTGGTGTCAAGACCAAATACGGGATGGAGCCAGAACTGGCGGGTTTGGAGATAGTGCGTGAGATGGTAATTCCAGGAGACCCCGGCCGAGACTGACCCAATCGCTCTGGGCACTGCACAGACTCACACTGAGACACAGGCCTTGTCCCAGGAGCTCACAATCGAAACAGACAAAGGAGGGGAGGGGAAAGGCATCAAGAGGGAAGGACTTGCCCAAGGTCAATGGCAGAGCACAGGATAGAACCCAGGAGTCCTGCTTCTAGCCCCCTCCCCCATACACTAGCCCCTACTCCCCTCCCAGAGCTGGGATAGACCCCTGGAGTCCAGACTCCAAGCCCAGAGCTTTACCCACAAAACTACACTGTGTCTCTCAGCTTTGCAGCCTGATTCTCATCCCACTGACCTTCCTCCTGCCCTTCCCATACCCAGTACCTTTCTGTCCCAGTGCCCCCTGGCTCCCAGCCTCCTTGGGATCATCCACCCCACACAACTCACATGTGCTTTAGCTGTATTATCTCCCCTGACTCCAGGCCAACTGGACTTTGTCCATCCATGAACTGCCCAGGCCCCACTGTCCCTGCTCCCTGTTTACTCCTGAAGCATTGATCTGTTTGGCCTGTGAAGGGCGTGTGGGGAGCTGTTTACTGTCCTGCCTTGGCTGCCCACCAAGATCAGATCCAGCCACTCCCTCCCCCCCCCCCCCCCGGAACCAGTGTGACTAAGAGCCACCTGGGCAGGAGCAGACTGGGCTGGGAGGAGACTCCCCCTAGTATCCCTCAATCCCAAAGGCCCCCAGAGCAGGGAGGAAGGGAATTATGCCTTGGGGCTGTAGTGTCCAAGTGGGATGGGATAGGGGAGGTTTATCAGCCCCAGTTTTCGTACTGATGCCCCCTGCCTCCTAATGGCAGATCCAGATGGGCTGGGGCTGCAGAGGGGAGGGAAGGGGAGGATCCATGGGATGGTGAGGGACAGCAGGGCTGGGCTTTATTAGGGGGAGGATCCTGGGACAGTGGGGCTGCGC
>NW_020664440.1:31819069-31867851 GCF_002925995.2 Terrapene triunguis
TGGGGAGGGAGAATCCCCAGGATGGAGAGGGACAGCGGGGCTGGGCTGGGCTGGGGAGGGAGGATCCCCAGGACGGGGAAGAATAGTGGGGCTGGGCTGGGCTGGGGAGGGAGGATCCCCAGGACAGGGAGGGGAGCCTAGTCCAGCCCTTCCCTGGTGTCAGGTGGCTGCCAGGCTAGCGTTGCTATGGGAGCTATCGGGCTGGAACGCGGTTAGACTGGTTTGTTTGTGCTGCTTGGGGGGGGAGGAGTGGGAGGGAGGGGGAGGCAGGAAGGGGCAGACAGTGGGGTGTGTATGGGATGGATGGACAGACAGAAGCTTTGGCGCTCTGGTGTTCAGAGTCTCAGGAGGATCAGTCTGCCCCCCTGCAATGCCCATGTCCTGTGCTGCCCCCAATTCCCCACCTGGATTTCCACCTCCCACTACAAGGTATCTGAGCATAGGAGGCTGGGCTGGGCTGGGCTAGGCAGGACGCCCGCTGGCTCCACAGGCCTGTGCTGCTCTCTTGTGGCCAATTGTAGGGTCACTCTGGGAGCCCCTGCGTGTGGCTGTGATCTTGGTGGGGATGGATTCCACAGGAGCATTGGGGACCGGTTGAATGGGAGAGGTGGAATAGAGGGGACATCTGAGAACCCCATTCTCTGCTCCAAGCAGGGTCACCCCAGGGCAGTCCAAGTCAGGGTGGGCCCTGCCTTTTGTGGGGAGGGGGAATATGGACACACAGGCCAGCTGGCATCTCCTGTAGCTCCACGGGGAAAGCTCCACGCCAGGGACAGGAGTCTGCCCTCTGGACGCCTGGCCTGCAGCTGCCCCAAGGATGTCCAAAGCCCCCCAGCATGCCTGGGGCAGCAGGGCATGAGAGAGCCCTGTTTGGACCCAACTCCCTGGATCCACTGGAATTCAGACCTTTCACCTATCTCAGAGACAGGAGCAAACTGTCCCCGCACTCCAAATTCCCTGCTGGAGCCACATCTGGCACCCATATTCCTTACCACAGCCGCCCCATGAATCACACATCCCCTTGCAGAGCCAGCGCTGTCCCCTGTACCCAACCCTCAGCCCAAGCCAGGGGGGATGCACCCACACCACTCCACACGGTGCCCCTTACCCGCCAGCGCCTTGATGCGGGAGCGCTCGAAGAGGCGGGCTGAGCTGTTCTCATTGTCCCAGTCCTCGTCGGCCAGCTCCCACCGGTTGTTGATGTCGTTGTACTGCTGCTGGATCTCCAAGCTATCGTAGTCCGTGGGGGATAGGGTGCTGCTCATGGTGCCTACCACAGGGTCTCTGCATCCACCTGTGGGGGGCCAGAGAGCCGTGAGTATCCTCTGACCCCTCTCTGGCCGGTTCCCCACCCCCCAGCCAACCAGTCCCCCTGCCCTGGGGCCGGATTGGAGTCAGTGCCCCCTACAGGGGAAAGGCCTTGCATCCCAGTCCCCACCCCCAGGGGCTGTGTACCCACCTGTGTGGCCAGGGCTCCGTCTGCCAAATCCTCTGCTGAGCTACAGCATGGCCCAGGCTCCCCCCGAGAACCTGAAAGCAAAGAGGCAGCAATGTGAGCCTCCCAGCGGGGACCCCACTCTCAGCAGCACCCCAGGGGAGAGTCTGCATCTGGCATCAACCCCCAGGGCCTCAGACTGGCAAGAAATGCTTCCCCCTCCCTCCAGCAGGGTGACCCCACACTCCCAGTGCAATCCAACCCCTTGGCACCCAGGGCAGCCCACTCCTCAATGGGTCTCACCCTGTCCACTCCCCACACAGCCTGAGCTATCAGTGCTCCTGGGCATGGGGACTGCAACCATGTCCCTTCCCCAGGGCCACACTCCACCACCACGTTGGGACCCACCAAAGGCAAACGGTCTCTCCTTGGTCATCCTTCCCCTGGATGGAGGCAGCCTCCTGCTGCCCCCTCCCCCACATAGAGAGAGGCGGCCAGGCCAAATCTGAGTGAGTGGCGCTGCGAGTCAACGCGCCAAGGCGCAATGCCCAGAGCCCAGCCCTGCAGGACAGGAGCTGCCACTGTGGGGTTAGTACGGGGCGGGCTCACTCTCCAGCCCCCACTCCGCCTGGCTAGTATTAGGGTTGCAGTGTATTAGGTGCTGCTGTGGACAGGTGGTGCCCTCTCGGCCGTTTAGTATAGTGCACCCAATGAATCAGGAGGCCATATCCGCCCTTGGGGCATGGCAGTAGATAGCCCTACCCCAGGACCCAAGGGCTCACCCTCAGGCTCTGGGTGCCCCGGCCGTGCCCACAGAGCCAATCCCTCACTGGGCTCATTGGAGGTCCCTTGACTGCTCTGTGCTCCCAGCTACAAGGGAGGCCCTGTACTCACATGGACTCCTGACCCGCTCACCGCCCCCATCAGCCAGGGCAAGAGGGTTTAGCACTGGACTGAGCCTGGAGGACAGGAGCGAGAGAGACTGAGCCAAAGAGCGTCCGAACTCTCAAGCTGCTGATTCGGAGATGAGCAGTGACTACAGGAGGGCTGGAACTCCAGAGCCATAAAGGGGCTGTTCTCTAGCTGCTAGAGCCCACTCCTCTCCCAGACCCAGGGATAGAACCCAGGAGTCCTGCTCCCAGCCCCACACCCGCTGTAATCCACAAGACCCAACTCCCCTCTCAGAGCTGGGGATAGAACCCAGGAGTCTTGGCCCCCCAGTCCCCTGCTCTAACCACTAGACACAACTACCCTCCTACAGCCAGAAATAAAACTCAGGAGTTCTGGCTCCTAGCCAAAGCTGGGTCTGAGACACAGTCCCTGCCCCAAGAGCTCATAAGCTAAATAGACAATGGGTGGGAGGGGAAACAGAGGCACTGAGAGGGGAAGAGGCTTGTCCGAGATCACACAGCAGGTCAATAGCAGAGGCAGGAAGAGAACCCAAGTGTCCTGACTCCCCATGCGGTGCCTTACCCACTGGACCATGCTGCTCTTGGCTAGCTCGTCCACTGGCCATAGTCTTTCAGGAGAAGCAGTGTGGGCACGACCTGTATTTCTAGGCAAGGTAACGAACCATCCAGGCTCCATGACTGCACTGATGTGAAGCCAATTACAGGCCCCATGTTTCCCCAGCCATTCCACGCGCTCCCCGGTGCTCCAGGCTTGCAGCAGGGCCCCAGGGACGGGCTGGGAGCACAGCCTCCCTGCGTCTCTATGGCAGTGGCTGTAATTGCATTAGAACAATGCAGGCTAGGCTAGCGCACACATCCCGTCCGTGTCACGCCTGGCTGGGGCCGTCAGTACTCACTGGCATTAGGGAGGGAGACCCATTGTGCTGGGCTCAATGCTATTAGAGGCTGGCATCTGGTAACAAGCAGCCTCCTCTAGCCAAATGATGGCCCTTGGGACCATGGGGACCTCCTGCCCAAAGCTGAACCCTGACAACCCATTGGTCTGCCCAGTGGTGCTGGAACTAGGGCTGCTGGGAGTGCTGTCACTCCCCCTGGCTTGAAGTGGTGATAACAAAACACCAAATACAGGGTTTCCATCAGCAGCACCCCCACTATACAAATTGTTCCAGCACCCCTGTCTCTGCCCCTGCCCCCAGAGATACAGTCCTGTTCCTCTGCAAGGATGGGAGGGGATCTAGGAGTCAGAGCAGGGGGGCTGGGAGTCAGAACTCCTGAGTCCTGTCACAGTTCTGGCAAGGGAGTGGGGTCTAGTGGTTTAGCACAGGGGTGGCTGGAGCTAGGACTCCTGGGTTCTATCCCTGGCTGTGGTAGGAGAGTGTGGGCTAGTGGTGACAACCAGGCCACCTGGGTTTTGCCCCAGGTCACTGTATTTCCTTAGGCCCTCTGTGCACCTCAGTGTTCGCTATCTTTCTATGAGGGATAAAAACACCGGTCTACCCCTGATCACAGAGGGTTGTCGTTAATGAACGGGTATCTGCAAAGGGCTCTAAAGGGCACTGTGGCACTGAAGGGAGCCCTCGAGGGGGCTGCTCTGAGTCGTCCAAGCCTTGGGCTGGATTCTCCCCTCTCCAGCCTCCACCAGTCCCTGCCCTGTTCTGTGTCTAACCTGCCCCGCCTGATGCCTGCTGACAGGGCCCATCTATCATCCCTCTTCCCCAGGACACTTGGCGCCCTTTGTTTACGCCGTTGCCGAGTTGTAGGGGGGGCACAGGCACCATCTTGGTTCCTGTCCTGCTCTTGCTCAGAGTGATTGAAAGCTAGGCCCATGGCTGTATCAACACAGCAAGGCCTGGAACTGTGCATATCCTCATCTCAGTCGGCTGGGCTTCCTAATAGAGCTGGCCTCTGCATCTCCCTTCTGGTACCCTACACTCCCCACCCAGCCCCAAGTGCTAACAGCAGCTAAAAACAGCTAAAAGCAGTAAACAGCTGAGGAGATCCAGTCCTGAGTCCCAGAGGCATCCCATACCAGAACGGGGAGAGCAAAGCTCCACTTTATCCCCCCACTCCACTGGCACCCCACATGCAGCTCTGGGCCCATGAGCCCAAGAACTGGGGGGGAATTCACACTGCAGTGGATCCTGGGAAAGCTCCTCATATGGTTTTGTCCACTCTGGTTCTTAGGTATGGCCCATCACCATGGTATCAGATGCCCTGTCTACACAGACCCTAACCAAGATCAGGGCCCCATCATGTGAGGCACTGCACAGACTGAGATCAGGGCCCCGTTGCACCAAGCGCAGTACACAGTCCGACCAAGATCAGCCCCTCATTGTGCCAGGTGCTGCATAGATACATAGAGACAATCCCTGCCCCAAAGAGCTTAAAATCTAAAGAGACAAGGGGTAGGAGGAGAAACAGAGGCATTGAAAGGGGAAGGGGTTAGCTCAAGGTCAAGAGAAGAGCCAGGAATAGAAACCAAGAGTCCCGACTCTCAGCCTCCCCTCTCTCTAGGCCACTAGACCCAGGTCCCAGCCCAGAGCCAGGGTTTAGACCCGAGCAGTTCTCACTCCCAGCCACACTTCTCTAACTGTTAGACCCCATTTCCTTCCCACAGCTGGGAATACAACCCAGGAGTCCTGACTCCCAGCCCAGTGTTCTGGCCAACAGCCCACACCCTATGAATGCTAAAGACCACCTGCTGCTGCTGAGCTGGGTGTCTTGCCGCAGTGCCACGTGGTCAGGATTGCTCGGCTCCGTGGTCTCTGTTCCTACAGCTGGATTCTTTCCATGGGCATCACTCTGTCCTACAGACCAAAAGGAGAGTCAGGAAAATGCTCACAAAGAATCCCTGTCCAGCCCACACATCTCCGGGGGGTGAGGGCCAGGCAATTCAGGGCCCAGGTACCCCAGCTCAGTGTTAACTGCCGGTTATACACAGAGCTGGCAGCACCACCCAGTGGTTTTCAAACTGGGGTACGCAAGCTCTTGTAAGGGTGTATGCAAGAAAAATCCTGTAATGGCAGACAATGCCGTGGCAATCTAATCAGCGTTTAATCTCCTTTCAATTAAAACAGCAGCCACATTGGTGTATGTTTCCTTTCTGCTGTGCAACTCAGAATCAGAGGTTTTCAAACTGGGTGGCCCACTGAGGTGAGTCAGGGGGTGGAGGTGGCACTCCTTTCCCGAGCCCTGACGTGTGGGGCTGGCCTGAGCCGCTTGGTGTCACCGCTCGCCTCCCCAAATGTTCCTAAGGGGGTGCACCCCACAATTGGAAAACCTCTAGAAGCTGTTGCTAAATGAAAGGCAGAAATCGGGGGGGGGGGGCACATGACCCCGCCTGCTACCCACCCCCCACCACGTGTCACCTCTGCCTATCTCAGATGGGGGTGTGTGGTAGACTACTTTATTTGGAAAGGGGTACACAGCCTAAAAAGTTTGAAAACCACTGATTAAGTAAGTATAAGTAAGGTTGCCATTAAAAGACCCTGGTTTTGGTTGTTTATAACTTTGCCAAACTTCAGTTGTTCAGGCTGAAATTTCCCAAGCCAGGACTCTGCCTCAGGTTGAAACTTTCTGTGAAGTTTCAGCAAAAATGGTTCAGCTGTTTCCAAAGATGAAACTAGGGAAAAAACTATATTGCCCATGTTAAAAAAAAATCTCAGATCCATTTTGCTGAGAAGCTCTAGGACAGGGGTAGTCAATAGGTGGACCACGGGCCAAATCTGGACCCCCAGATGCTTTTGAATGGACCGTGATATCTTTTTATTAACTTATTATTATCAGTATTGTTATTGTTTTTGTATTATTTTCTCGGGAAACTGGACCTTGACAATACCTTGACCAAGAAATTTTGAACTTGCCAAAAAATAATTGATTACCCCTGCTCTAGGGCCTCAATGCATTGGAGCAGGGAGTTGAAATTTGGCAGGGGGACCGCTCTGGGGTCAGGAAGATGCCTTTTGCTGTTTCCATGAAGATCCACCCAAATCTGGCCTATTTATGAGCCTCAAGGGGGAAAAAAATCAGTTTTCACATGCTAAGTAGAGACTTGTTAAAGTTTGGCATCTAAATTTTCTAAAGATTCTACCGCGCTAAGCATGCTCCAGACCTTCACATCAGAAGTGAGAGCAGGGAAATGGTCTCTCCTGTGGTTTCAATGCTCCCTCCTGCTGGAAAAGAAGGAGGATGCAGCCTCACTAGAGTGCAGAGGGGAGCAGAATAGGTGTGGGGAAGAGATGGGGGGGAGACAGGGACAGAGGGAAGATGATGGGGGCAGGAGCTGGGTGGGGGGCATTGGGGTGGGAGAGGGGCAGGCATCCCCACGATGGGGGAAGAGCGAGAAGGGGCTGGCGACAGGAGCTACATACAGGGAGACAGGAGTGGGAGACAACTGGGGGAGTTAGGAAGCAGGGTGAAAGGGGCAGAATGGTCTGTAACCACTAGCGAACATCCCCTACAAAACCTGGAACTGAACCCAGGAATCCTGAGTCTCTGCATTTCTCTGATGACAGCAAATAGTCGTGAAACCCACTTGCAAAATATGTACCTTACCCCTTCTAGAGCCTAATATACAGATGATAATAGCCTACTACTCCTACCTGTTATGCTGTTAGCTCAAGTGGTAGAGAACTAAAGGTCGCAGCCCTGCTGATGACCCAAACTGGGGGATGAGTATGGTTCCTCATGATGACATTTTTTGCCTGTGCAACCTCAGTTCGACCCCCTGTGCATATCCATTATGATATAGTCTTAATTACATGATCACATACTATTTTTTCATAGGACCCCCGCTTTGTCAGTGTACAGGACAGATGTGTTCTGGACATGAATCAAGGTAGGGTAGTGAAGAAGGCTACTGCCAGACTCCTGCTTCATTTGTTGCAGAAGCTGGAAGATGGGCAGTGAATGAGGCAGGGGATTGCAGGCAGAGAAAGGAAGGTCTGGCATGGTTAAGGCAGCTGAATGCTGCCCTATAGAACTGGACTCTGCCACAAAGTTCCTATGTGATGCTGGGCAAATCACTTACATCAAACTTTTCACAGGTGGGCACTAACTGTGTGGGCCTCATTTTCTGAGCGCTCCATTTGAGACCTTGGGTTCTGATTTGCAGAAGTTCTGAGCACTCACAACTGCAACTGAAGTTAAGGAGAGCTGTGCCCTGACCATATAAAATGCTATATAATGCTAAATTCTCTGAAACAGAAGGCCCTATGCATCTCATACTGGGCACCCGAAATTAACTGACCCTTTTGACACTTTTGGCCTTAATCTCTGTTTCCCATCTGTAAAATGGGGATAAACCACTAAGTCACCTCATAGGAATGTTGCAAAGATAAATTCATTCACATCTGTAAAGCACTAAGATAGTACAATGAGAGCAACACAGAAAAGCCCAGGGGGAAATTACTAATTCTGTATTAAGTGCAGGGTCTGAATAGTATGCAGTGAATAATGCATGGCGCCACACCTAGTTATGTTACTGTCTGTCCTGTGCATTGAATGAGGCAGGGGTCCTATGGAAAAAAACAACATGTGATCATGTAATTAAAGACTGTATCATAATGCATAAACACAAGGGGGTGCAAATTAAGGTTGCACTCTTGAGGGTCGTATTTTAAAACCTTAACATAGTTCTTTTAATGTACTGTTTTGGGATATAATATTATTGTTGCATTGAGGTAACATCCTAGAGATGACTGGGCTCAGGGCCCCACTATGATCGGTGATGTACAGACACATGGTAAATGAAAATGCTCTGCTACAAAGAGCTTACGCTCTCCCTGTCACCATAGTATCCAAGTGCCTCACAATCGATGGATCTTAGCTTTATGAGGCAGGGAAGCATCAGTCCTATTTCACAACTGAGGCAACTGACATGACTCACCCAAGGAATCAGTGGCAGATTTAGGAATAGAATCCAGATATCCTGCATCCCACTCAAGTGCCCGCCCCACTAAACCACCCTTTCCCACTGCATGTATATTTCTTGCTGCCTAATCACACTGCATATGCACAGCCATGCTGTGAAATGCTTCATACATGCATCTACCACCACCTACACAAGCGTAGCTCCACCTGCATTATACTGGAGTATTAGCTGACAAGTATGTCCTAACAGAAAGGGAGTGGGGTCTAGTGGTTATAGACGTGTGGGGTCTGGAATCGGGAATGCTGGATTCTCTCCCTGTCCCTTGAAGGAAAGTGGGGTTCAGTGGGTTGGGAGGGCTGGGAGCGAGGATTCCTGGATTCTATCCTTGGCTCTGAGAGGGGAGTAGGGTCTAGAGGTTAGAGACGGAGGGCCGAAAGCCAGGACTCCTGAGTTCTATTCTCAGCTATTTTACTCACTCAGTCGGTGCCTTAGTTTCCCCCTAATTTCCACAACAGAAGCTGGGAGGGCATCCAGGGTTAGTGTTTGTAAAGCAATCTGCACAGCTAAGCAGGAGCACAGGATTACATGATACAAAGCCCAGAACACCCCTGGTGCCAAGTGGTGGGAGCAGGGGAAGGGTGCCCAATGCAGTGGGAGGCATTAACCCAGCTCTGCAGGGTGCCAATATGGCCAGCCAGCATGCCTTGGGTGAGACTGGGGTCACAGGGCTGCTGATCCTCTAGATGCAGAAAGACACCACCAACATGGCACCAAATCCATGTCAAATGGCCATCCCAGCTGACGTGGCAGGAGTCAGTGGAACACTGGCAGGAGGGCATTGGAGCCCATGGGCATCCCAGCCCAACTCCCGTCTAACACCAACAGCTGTTCCCATAGAGATGACACCCTCTACCGGTGCATATGGGCCACAGACAAATGACAGCCATGCAGGAGAGCCAGGGGATAGTGGCAGGTGACTGAGTGATGCCACTTTGCTGCCCAGCAGGGGGGAGGCAACTGCATGGACAGGTTTGTACAATCACATGCAAGATCACTCCAACATGAGGGCTGGATTAGTGCAACTGCACACACAAATTCCTACTGATACTGTGACTAGGGGTTGGTTAGTGCCATCATGTGTGCACGGATTCTCACTGACACAAGGATTGGGTTAGTGGAGTCACACGCACAGGTTCCCATTCACATGAGGGGTGAGTTAGTGCAATCGCACAGACATTCTCTCTGCCATAAGTGCTGGGACTAGGGACTGGCTAGTGTGACCGCCAACATGCAAATCACCTCCAGCACAAGGGCAATGCATGCACAGATTTACATGATGGCCAGGTGAGAGCGACAGCACAAACAGATTCAGTCTGGCAATTGGGAGGGGGGCGGTAAAACAGATAGTGAGATTGAGGTGACTGGGAACTGGGTGATGATTTGGAGTGATGGAGAATTTGGAACAATTGGGGTAACAGGGATTTTGTGAGGTCGGGTGATTGGGGGATTGGAACAATGTGTATTTGGAGGATTGCGTATTTGGGGGTGATTGGGATCAGAGGGATGAAAGGGATTTAGATTGGGGGTGATGCAGATGTGGGGCAATTGGGATTTGAGGGATGTGGTGATGTGGTTTCGGGATGAGTGGATTTTGGGCATTGGGGTGACATTGATCTTGGGGTAAATAAGGGACTAGGGCAATTTGGGATGCAACAAAGGGGATTTTGAGGACTGGGGTGATTTGGGATTGGTAGTAATGGGGATTTGGGGCAATTGGGTTCAGGGGTGATGTAGATTTGGGGGATTAGGCTGTTGCAGATTTGGGGGTGATCCAGAATTGGGGACAATGGGGATTTTGGGGCACAGGCAGCTGACAAGGAAGCCTGGCCTGGCTGGCAGGATGACCCCAATGTTAGGAACCCCTGAGGAGAGGGGGACCTAACTGGGAGAGCTGGGCAATAAGGAGCGGATAAGAGGGGTGTAAGTCACAGAGGGAGGAGATGAGACAGAGTGAAAGGACCCTGAGGATGAGTGCGGCCCAGGGCTGCTTCCTCTCTCCATGAGCTGAGAGGTCTGGACCCTGGGCTACCACGAGGCCGTAGGGGGGAAACCAGGGACAGGGCATGAGGGAAACCCCCAACGCTGCCCAGCTGGGCCCAGCCTCCCCAACGGGCCCCGGCCTAGTGAGTGTCTGGGGGGAACCCCTGGCGCTGCCTAGCTGGGCCCAGCCTCCCCAACGGGCTTCGTCCTGGCGAGTGTCTGGGGGGAACTCCTGGCGCTGCCCAGTTGGGACCAGCCTCCCCAACAGGCCCCGGCCTAGCGAGTGTCTGGGGGGAACCCCTGGTGCTGCCCACCTGGCTTGGTCCAGCCTCCCTCTCAGGCCCTGGCCTAGCGAGTGTCTGGGGGGAATCCCCAGCACTGCCCAGTTGGGCCCAGCCTCCCCCATGGGCCCTGGCCTAGCGAGTGTCTGGGGGGAGCCCCCAGTGCCACCCAGCTGGACTCAGCCTCCCACGAAGGCCCCGGCCTAACAAGCCTCTGAAGGGAGCCCCCATCACTGCCCGGCTGGGCCCAGCCTCCCAAACAGGCCTGGCCTAGCGAGCAACTGGCCCTGACCATACAGGTTCCAGTGCCATATTGCGGCAGCCCCACCCGCCCACACAGAGGACCCATGCCAAAGGCCGGCATCTCACAGCAGATCATCCCCAGATTATGCTGCTGATTGGGCGTCTTATTCTTAGCTGCACAGCCCCCAAGGAGGCTTATGCTCTTAAGGCTGCAGGATAAATAGCCCGACTCCCTGACAGCAGCCAGGCCACCTCCCCAATAATGGCATCCTCCCCCCACAGCCGACGCCAATGCCAGACTGAGGTAATTACGCCAGCAAGTGTTCCTGCAAAATCCAATCAGCACTGCCATTGTTGGCACTGGCACAGACTTCCCAGAAACAAATGAGGGGAGACAGGAATTGGGCCCCTCTGTGCTGGATAAAGAGACCTCAAGGAGGATGTTTGTAGGAGAGGAAGCATGGGTCAGTGGCTAGAGCACTGGCCTGAGAGCCAGGACTTCTAGGTTCCCCAGCTCTGGGAGAGGAGTGGGGCCTAATGGCTTAAAGCCAGGGTAGTTGGAGAGGGTCAGGACTCCTGGGTTTTACTCTAGGCTCTTCCACAGCCCTGCTGTATAGTTTCGTAGTATAAATATAGCAGTGGACCTTTATGCCAGGTACTGCACACTCTGTACCTCAGTTTCCCCTCTCATCCTTGGTCTATTTAGATTGTATGCTCTTCAAGGCAGGGACTTCCACTGTTGATCTACTGCACCTGGCACAATGAGGGGCTTTGATCTCAGCTGGGGATGCTGGGTACTACTTTAATAGTACCGATGATCCCTCACACAGACCTGAGATGCAGCCATCTCTGGGATGGTGCATTGCCTCACTTTGCACTGAGATGCAGCTGCCTGTGAGGTGGGTTCTTTAACCCTGAGACCAGCATCTCTTACCAGCCCCCTCACTCCTACACAATGTCCTCTCTTTGCTCCACTTCCCCCCCACGCCTTCATCTTTAGCCACCCCTCCCCTGTGACTTTTGAACCCTCTCCCCCAGCAGGCCCACTCCCTACTCCCCATGACCTCTGATCTCAAAACCCTTGGGGTCCTCTGCTCCCTCATTCCCCAGACAGAGGGCAGGAGGGGAGGGAATGAAAGTAGAGAGGAGATGTGTCTAGGTAGACAGCTGCTCCCACTCCCCTGCAGTAGCCAAAGCCTTACTCCACCCCATCATAGGCCCACTACTGCTGTACTGGAGCACTGGTGTCAATAATATCAAAGAAAAGCGCCACCTATTTAGCCTCTACACCACTGCCCAGCACCCCCCCATCACTACATCAAGGCACTGGAGCCAGCACTGACTCCAAGGGGCGAGCATCCCTTACTGAGCCCCCACCCTGTCCCCTGCAGTACAGTGCCCCCTAGTGCTGTACTGGGGTCAGCACTGACTGTGAGAGAAAAGTGCCCCCTACTGAACTCCCACTCCCCCTCCTGCAAGCCACCCCCAGTACTGTATTGGCTCTGCTCCCCTGGCTCTGTGACCCAAATACAATAGCTTGCATCCCTACATTCAGGAATGGGTTGGTGCCACCCAGCCCAGCACCTCTGGGCTGAATTGGCAGCCTCACTCTTCGCCCCATGTTCTGTGCTAACATGCCCGGATTTCCATGGGGAAGTGCAGTCACTGCATTAGCACAGTGGCACCTGTACATGGCTAATGCCACCATGAAGGCTTTGAACCACTCAGTCCCAGGCAGGCCCGATGATCTGGATTCAGCACCCAAGAGATTCCAGATTGTTCCCATCGCACCATTTGCATCAGTTCTTTCTGCATAAAACTCAGATCCCACTATTGACCCACTAGCCAGCACAACCCGGCCCCTAAATGCAGCACAGGCCCCTGCCATGTGGCACTAGCTGGCAGAGCCATCTTGCACACACACACACACACACACACACACACACGCCAAACATTTCAAAACAGGGGCTTGCAGTTCTGCCCCACAGTGCAAATTTCAGTTCCTGATTCAGGTGGCCAGATTTCCAAAAGAGCTTGGACCCAGCAGCTCCCAGTGTTGGCAATGGGCGCTCAGTGCCGGAGCACAGCACGGTCAAAAACCAGCCCACCCGTACAGAGAGAGGCACACACCAAGACAGCTAGGCAGGGATAGAGACACAAATCTATGTACGCACACTGTGAAACACCCCAGCAGAGCTGCATACAGAGCCAGCTCCACATCCACACACATACAAACACTCACAGCCAGATATGCACGCATGCAGAGACACATACCGCAACAAATAAGGAGCCAGGTACATCCACCCAGATACACAGAGGTACAAACACAGAGAGCTATTGCCAAACAAAGACACCCAGAGATACACAAAGAGCCATGCACACACCAGAGGGAACCCAGCTCAATGCGCACACACACCCGGCATCTCAGCCCGGCTGCTCCCCCAGCCATTCCCCAAGGAGCATGCTGGCCTGCCTCTCCCTCCCCCACAGCCCGGCCTCGCGTCAGGCGCAGAGACCGGCTCTATCCTACATGCCCCTCACCTTCCAGGTGCCTACATCCGGGTGACCCCCATCCCTGCCCCACCTGGGCATCCCCAGCCCGGCTCCCTCCCCCACCCCCAAACGCCAGGAGCAGCTGGGAACCCCTCTCCTCCTGCTGCTGCCAGGGATGCAGAGACAATAACAAGCCCCTCCATCTCCCAGGAGCCCTGCTCACCTCCCTCCGGGGGGCACCCAGGGCTCCTTCCCCTCGCCCGCGTCCAGATCCCACAGCCAGGGAGACCCCCAGCACCACGCGGGCAAGCTCGGGGACCGGCGCGGAAGGGCTGGCTGTGGCTACTGGCTGCGGTGCTCTGAGCGCATGGATCTGCGTGTGTGAGCGCGCGTCACCCGCAATAGGGAGCCGGCAGGGAAAAAAATCACAATAGCATCCTCTGGCGCCCACCGGGGCTCCCGCAGGACTCTGCCCCCCCCGCCCCAGCCAGCCAGCCAGCCAGCCAGCCAGCTGGTCCTGCCACTGCCGGAGGGGGGGGGGCGTCGGGGGAGAGGACAAAAGGAAGGGGCTTTTCCCAGCTGCACAATGGGAGGGAGCGGGGAGGGAAGGCTGAACATGGGGCCTAGACAGGGATGGGTAAAAGCCATGTGGTGCTCATCCAGCACCCGGATGCAGCCACCTCTGGGGTGGGGGGTGGGGGTCTGTTTATACAGGAATCCGTTGCCTGGCACTGAGCTGCAGCTGCCCCAAAGGTAGGGGGTGGGGGCTATTTATACAGAGATCCATTGCCCCAGTGCTGAGATGAAGCCACCTCTGGAGTGGAAGCAGGGTCTGTTTATACAGGAATCTTTCACCCCAGCCCTAGATGCAGCTGCCTCTGGGGTGGGGAGAGGAGCTTTTTAACAATATACAGTAGTGCAGTCATGCTATACAGCTGTTTAGAACAAGGGTGAAAGGGGAGGGTCCCAGGGGCAGTAACACCCTCAGTTCTTGGTATCTGTAATGATCCTAAACGGATCCTTGCTCCAGTCGACCTCCCCCACTCCTACCTAAAGGCCACAATCACAGCCAGCTCACCCCCTAGCACCATAGTACTATGGTACCGACTCAGAACACCACCTCCTGGAGCACACTGCTCTCTATATGCCAGCAGTTCTCAAACTGTGGGTCAGGACCGCAAAGTGGGCCTTGAACCTGTTTTAATGGGGTCACCAGGGCTGGCATTAGACTTGTGGGTCCGAGCCAAAGCCTGAGTCCCACTGCCCGGGGTAGAAGTCCAAGCCCTACCACCCAGGGCCAAAGCTTGAGATCGTCAGCCCTGGGCGTCGGGGCTCAGGTTACAGGCCTCCCGCCTGGGGCTGAAGCCCTTGGGCTTTGACTTTGCCCCCAACCCCACTTAGGGAGACTGGACTTGGACAGGCTCACGCTTCGGTCCCCTCTCCTGCGGTCGTGTAGTAATTTTTGTTGTCAGAGGGGGGTCGTAGTGCAATGAAGTTTGAGAACCCCTGTGTGTATGCAGTGACTGTCCTCAGCTGCACACCACAAAAGGAGGCTTAAAGTGGGTGCAAATGGCCCCCTAAGACTCCCACTCCCCTTGAAGGGAGCATCTGGCAATAGGGCTCCTAGCCCCCCACCCCAGTGTAAGGATGGAGTGCAGTGCACACTGGCTATTCTCTGCATCCCCACCGCTATGGGACACAGAGGATAAAAGATCCCTTGCAACCGACACACCTGCAGATCTTCGGAATGCAAACCTGTGTTTAATGGTGCCTCACACCATACCTTACATGTTAGAAGGGCTTTTCACTATAAAGCCTATTTGAAAGGACTCCTCGCTGTGGGAATTACCCACCCTAGAGGCAGTTGCACCTGAGTGCTGGGTGAGGGTGTATAAACAGCCCCCACGCCCCTACCCCCTGGTATCTCAATGCTAGGCAAGGGATCCCTGTATAAATAGCCCTTGCACACTACCCCAGAGGTGCCTTCATCTCAGAGACAGGTGAGGGATCTCTGCATAAACATCCCCTCTGTCCCATCCCAGAGGCAGCCGCATCTTAGTACTGGGTGAAGGATCCCTGTAAAAACCCTCATTTTGTGAATTACACAAACCAGCTGTTTAAAAAGAAAAATAATCCCCTGTTGTTTGCAACCATCATATCCCCCATAGGTCATGAACAGGGCTTGACCCCATAACTTTCTGACTTGAGCATAGACGTTTGCCACCCGAGCTACAGGAGTAATTGTTGTATGAATTAGCCTCTAGAGTAGGGCTTGACATACACTTTGCCAGTGGGTTACACAACTCCATTGGTGTCCACACACCAAAGTTGTCCCTTTTTAACTACTCCATTCTAGTTAAAGAGATGCAACCCCTGTTAGTGTGGATACGGTTATGATGGGATAAAAGTGCTTATCCTGGTATAGCTATTCCTGTACAGGAAGTGGAATAAGCTATCCCAGGATAAGACAGTTTTATATCAGTATAGCTGCTTCCACACTTGGGGTTGTCCTGGCATAACATATGGGTAAAAAAATCCCCTCCCCAACCAAAATAGTTATACCGGGACAAAATCCATGTGTAGAGTAGCTCTCAGATAGCAGAAGGCTATTAGAACAATGCGTGCTAGCCCTGGGTCTGGGAGGGGAGTGAGCAAAGTATTTAGCAATTGGATAACCATGGCACATATATTTAGCACATTCATTGTAAAAGGCAGTGCAGCAGAGTGGCTCCAACACAGCTCTGAGGTGTTAGAGTGTGGGCTCTACTCCCAACTCCGCTTGAATTGACCTTGTGCAGCCTCTCTGTTAGATTCTTTGCAAAATGGAAGTGGGGGGCTAATATCTGAGTAATTAATAGTGGGGTGGAATGATGTCTTGGTCAGTAGTAAGGTCTGGGAAGTGCATGGAAATATAAAAAGCAACAAGCAAAGGGGAGATGTGAAGGCAGGAGCTTCTGGTTCCCCGCTCAGTGCACATTCCCCTTGGCTACAGGCTAGGCAGTGGTGCCATCTGCTGTCTCTCAAACACATTGGGTAGCCTGATTGCATGGACTGAGTATATATTAGAGCAGCTCTGAGGCTTCTCTCATTTACACCCCAGGCAGAGACCTCATAAGCCCCCTTAAACCCTTCTCCTGTATCTGTGTGCTGAGAGCAGGATTGAAGGGAACAACCCAGCCCTGGGGAGACCCTCCCCCATAGACCCTGCACTCAGTTCTGATCCCTTCCCTTTGAGAAAGGTTAGAGTGAGGCCTGGGGGTGGAAACCAGGGTTCTATTCTGAGCCAGAATCATCACACTGTCAGCAACCTGTTCAACTGATATTGCCCATAACTGGGAATGGGCGATGGGGGATGGATCACTTGATTACATGTTCTGTTCATTCCCTCTGAAGGACCTGGCACTGGCCACGGTCGGAAGACAGGACACTGGGCTAGACAGACCTTTGGTCTGACCAAGTATGGCCGTTCTTATGTTCCCCATCCATATTCCCTGGCCCGCCTCTCATTTGCACCCCATAATAATCCCCCCCCCCAGGGTGAGTGCTCCTAGAGCCTGCAGTAGGTTACCTGACCTCCCTCTTGCCAATGTTCATTATGGGATACATCAGCATCTCCCTGCTGACTAGCAATGGAGCAGCCTGTTAGCGCAGCATAACTCAACAACATCACAACCTAACACGACTGGATGGCTCTGCTTAGGAGAAGCCTGGGGCTGGAATAGCAGAGGACTGTGGGCTGGGACTGGGGGGCTCAGCAGAGCCATGTGTGTTTGTGGGAACCCAGGGCTGGGATTGCACCAGGGTGACTAGTCAGGACTGAGGGGCACTGGCAGAGATTCCAGGAAGACCAGGGCTAGGATAACAGGGGGTTGCAGGTCAGGATTGAAGGGCACCGGCAGAGCTGTGTGCAGAAAGCCCATGCAGTGAGCAACTGGAGCCAATAGTATGAGCCCTCTCATCTGCCCTGTTTTCCTGGCACCCTGGGAGCAGTGACTGAGTGAGGCAGGGAGCTCTGACCCTGCCGGCTGCAGGCAGACACCCTGTCCCCCATCCTTCCCCAGGTATATCAGGTGGGTCCACTACAGTATCAAAGGCTGCTCATCCCCTCGCTCAGCACCCTCTCAGGCCCTGCCTTCAGACCCAGAGACCAGCTCCTGGAGATACCCCACTGCATCCATCCACTCATCCATCCCCTCCTTCTCAGCCCCACTTGGGCATCCGCAGCCCAGCTCCCCCCCACCCCAGCACCATGGGTAGCTGGGATCACCTCCTCCCCTCCTGCTGCCAGGGATGCAGAGACAATAACGAGCCCCTCCATCCCCCAGGCTCGGCTCACATACCTGTGGGGGTGGCACCCAGGTCTCCTTCCTCCTCGCCGTGGGCTGATCTCACTGTGCAGGCAGCGTTTGGGTACTTGGAAGCTGGGGGGCTGCCAGTGGGGGGCTCTTTGTGAGTTTTAGGGCTGATCCGATGAGGTCCGTATCACCTGTCCCTGATGGGGGTGCAAGCATCACATGTTGAGCTTGGGTGAACCCCGGCGTCCAAGGGCTCAGCCCGAACAGAGCAGTCCTGGGCGGCAGAACGGTCCGGCTAGGAATGGCTGGAAAAACGCCCGCCTCCCAGCCACGAGGCACAGCCATTGGGCGCCTTCCCCGCATCAGTCACACACAGGGAGATGGGACTGGGAGACGATTGAGGGAGGGGGGGTGATTGGGGGCTGGGCTGCCCCATCTCACCCAGGGAATCAGAGCACAGAATGAGGAAACCCCCACCCATTCCAGGAAATGGGCCCGATCCTGCTCTCATCAACCTTGGTGTATATCCAGAGTTACCCAGTCAGGTGAGGACAGGATCCTGAGCTGAAGATTAATCCAGAGTGAGCCCTGCTTGGGTTTACACAAATGCCATGGCACAGTCAGGCACCATCAGTTGAGAGTGAGAGGTCTGACCTGCCAGAAGCTGAGTGTGGGGCACCTCCCCAGGAGCAGTGCTCACATCCCAAGTGCCAGGAGCAGGGTTTGGCCAAAGAGATCCAGTTTGCATCCTTGCAATCCAGCTCCCTGGTGCTCAAGTGCATAAGAGGGAGTGCAGTGCAGCAGGCTGGGACCCAGCGCTCATGGGTTTTCTTCCCACATCTGTCACTCACCTTGGTCAAGTCTCCACTCTCCTTCCCCTCTCTGTGCCTGTTTCCCCTACTACCCTTTTCGTTTTCGACTGAGCTCTCAGGGGCAGGGAATGTCTCTCACTGTGTGTCTGTGCAGCATCCGGCATGACAGGGTCCTGACCGCAGTCATGGTCTGTGCCGCACCCCACACAATGGAGGCCCCAGTCTCAGTTGACATCTGTGCAGTGCCTGGCACCATGAGCGCCCAATCTCAGTCGAGGTCTGTGTAATGCCTGGCACAATGGTGGCCCTGATCTCCGTTGGGATCTGTACAGCACCTGGCACAGTGGAGGCCCCCAATCTGATCTGGGACTACCATATTACACATAATAAGAATATGTCATCACAGGCTCCAAACCAGTGAAGCCAGAGCTCTTGAGGAAGAAGGGCTTTACCCAGGTTGTGGAATGCCTTTTGTTTGTGTTAAAAACCCATTTAACTCAAAAACCAGCAAACACTTGGCAGAAAAGTGTTCTCTGTTAATCACTTGGGCTCAAGTTTTCCAAAGTAACTCCTCATTTTGGTACCCAACTAGCCATGACTTAAAGGGCCTTGCTTTTTGCTTCCCCGCTGAGTATCAGGCCCCTTTGAGGTGTCTCAAATTGAGCATTCCAAAGACTAAGGCCCCCAAAATGTCCAGTCACTTAGATCCAAGGCCAGACAGGACCATTAAATCATCTAGTCTGCCCCCCCTGCATAGCACAGGCAGAAGAATGTCCCCCAGATCCCCTGCATTGAGCCCAATCATTTGTGTTTGACGAAGCATTTTCCAGAAAGGCAGCCAGCCTGTACTGGAGATGGAGACTCCACCCCTGCCCTTGGGAGTTTGTTCCAGTGGTTAATCACTCTCCTTGGCAAACATGTGTGCCTTTTTTCTCACTGGAATGTGTCTGGTGGTAGCTTGCAGCCACCGGCTCTTGTTCAGTCTTTCTTTCCCCATGAGGCTAAAGAACCCCCACCTTGTACCTGGCACCCTCTCCCCATGAAGGCCCTCAGGCACCATCATCAAGTCACATCTCAACCTTCTTTTTGATCAACTACAGAGACTGAGCTCCTTACATCTCTCGCTGTCAGACATTTTCTCCAACCCTTGAATCATTGTTGGGGCTCTTCTCTGCACCCTCCTAAATTTCTCACCTTCCTTTTAAAAATGTGACCCGCAGAACTAGATGCAGTATTTCAGGCTCAGTCTCACCCCTGGGCAATCTCAGTCCATCTCTAATCTTCTGCTGAGCCCATCACTGTGGGATGGGGGTGGTTAGCACAGACCCTTCCTTCAGTGGCTCAGGGACAGCCCAAGCCACATTGCTGAGTCGCCTCCAGCCCAGAGAAAGGGGAAATGAGGCATGATGCTGCTATTTCTAGGTTAAAAAACCAAGTGGAGAACACCATTACCTTTGGTTTTGTACTTTAAAATCCACCCAGGCTGACCCCACCCATCCAGGAAGCAAACACAAGAGCACAGCCATCAACCTTCTCGCTTTCTCAGGTCATCTTTACTGAGCCCCTCTGCAGAAATACACTATGCAGGTGGGAGGGCTATGGTGGAAGCACAGGCAGCATCCTCTTCACAGTGGGGGTGGATTAAATACTGGGGGGGCAGTACAGCCATTTGTATTAGTGCAAAGCAGGGGTGGGGTGGGGCTCAGGTCACGGGGTGGGACCTTATGCACAGAGCCAGGCATCAACTGTAGGGGTTTCAGGTGCTCTGTGGGCAGGGCCCCTGCTGGGGAATGGGAGTTTAGTGAGAGGCTGGCAAAGGAAGTCACAGGTCCATGTGCCGGGTGCCAGGCGCACACCCTGACGTCCGGGAGCAGCAGGGGAAGACATGCTCAATGGCCAGGTTGGGATGCAGGTGTCCTTGCATTCCACCCCGGAGCTGCAGCCAGCCGGCAGAGGTCACTGTCATGTGGTTCCCCAAGGAAGGGGTAAGGGGTCGCTGTGGTCCTGGCCCCACCTCCTAGTACTTGGTGGTGAAATTTGGGAATTCCAGGGTGGAGATCTCCCTCTCATTGGAGAAGACAGCCCGGTCAATGCGGGACATGGGGCTCCCCACATTGCGCAGCCAGTTCTTCCTGTGCGGGTGGGGGGAAGAGCATCCATAAGCATCCATAAGGAGAGCTCTGTCTCCCAGCCCCGCTGCTTTAACCACTGGATCCCACTCCATTCCCAGAGCCAGGGATGGAACCCCAGAGTCCTGGGTTGCAGCCTCCCCCACTCCCAATGCATTCCAGTTCCCTCCCAGAACCAGGAATAGAACCTAGGAGTCCCAGTCCCCCTGCTCTAATCACTAGACACCACTCCTTTCCCAGAGCTAGGGACAGAACCCAGGAGTCCTGGCTCCCTGTTTACACAGCTGGCATTTACCCAGCCATTATCCCACACAAACAGGTTCAGCCTGTAAAGTCCATGTGGAACCTGCCTTCTCTTTTATCTCCTTCCAGGACCTGAAGCAAAGATAGGGGAGACTAGTTGCTATGGACCCTGCCTTTCCCCCATTATCTCGTTGGTGAAAAGGGATGGGGGAATGAAGCAGACTGGCTGTTATAGAAGCAGCCCCAATTTGTTCAAGCCCTGAAGGTGGTGGAAATGGGGGGAGACTGGTTTCTATGGAAACTGTTCCACTTCTCTCTCTGTCTCCAAATGTTGAAGGTGATGGAAGGGGGACTTGTTGCTATGGAAACTGCCTCCGGTTGTCATCTCTCTGAAGGTGACGGAGCCGTTGCTACGGAAGTTGCCCCGCCTGCCCTTCCCGGTTGCCACGGGTGATGGGGGATGGGCAGGCAGGTTTCTACGGCCCCTGAAGAGAGAAATTAATCAGGCAAATTCTCTGTCCCTTCCAGAGGGGACGCTAATTGGGGCTGAGCCAAGGCCCAGATTTTCCAGCCACTGATTGGCTAGGGCAGCAGCACCGAGGGAACTGCCCTAGTTAGAGACAGGAGGGTTTCAAATGGGGAATGTGACAGTCTATGATCCCGCTGCCTGGGCCTAGGGTTTAACCCCTTCCCTCCTGCAGGGGAGGGGATCGAACTTGCTCCCCACCGCAGTCTGGCAGACACCTTGGACTTGCAGATCACTGGAGGCGCCAGAGAGAACATAGGTCTGTGGAAGCGGCTTTGCTACTGCATGAAGGGATGTTTCCCACCTTGGAGATCTCAGGAATGTCAGGTCAGCTCTCGGGATTGGGCACTTTCACAGCCCTTCTTAGAGAGGCAGCGTGGCCCAGTGGACGGGATTCCTGGGTTCTATTCCCAGTGCTGCCACTGACCTTGGACAAGCCCCTTCCCCAATCTGTGCCTGTTTCCGCTGCCACCATTTGTCTGTTTAAACTGAAATGTGTGTGTGTGGGGGGGGGCGGATGAACTGTCTATGCAGCACCCTGCACAATGGGGCCCCAATCTCAGTCAGGGGGTCTTTCCGGCACCTAGTATAACGGGACCTCGATCTCAGTTTGGGGGCCTGTGCAATGCTGGTACAAGGGTCTGTGTAGCTCCCAGTACAACAGAGCTCCGTTCTCAGTTAGGGGGTCTGCGCAGCGCCCATAACAAACAGGGACCTGATCTCAGTCAGGGGGTCTGTGCAACGCCCAGCACAACGATCTGTGTGGCTCCCAGTACAATGGGGGCCTGATCTCAGTCAGGAGGGCATGTGCTGCACCCAGCACAACAGAGAGGACCCTCAGTTGGGAGGGTCTGTGCAATGCCAGGCATGAGGAGGTCCTCGTCTCAGTCAGGGGAGGTCTGGGCAGCACCTGGTGTGAAGGGGGACCTGATCTCAGCTGGATGCAGGTGTGCCGCACCTGGCACAATGGGGAACCCGATCTACAGGGAGAAGCTGACTGGTGGGTGGGTGGAAAAGGCTGGGAGTTCTTCGGGTGGGACAGGTGCTCAGCTATGTACAAAGGGCTTTCAACACTTGCAGCTTGTGTTTGATGTACACGGGTGAAGGAAGAGCTGGGGGTACACAAAGAGGAGTCTTTTCCGTATCTCTCTACATCCTGGGATCCTTTCTCTCCTCCTTATGCTGGGGTGATACCAGCAGCTCCCCAACCCAGAGCCTGGCAGCTATTCACACCCCCACCCCACCGAGCTCTGATACCCAGAAGGGTGAGCACCACCCACGTTTAACACTGAGCCAACTGGTGAGCTAGGAAGCCTGGCTTATACTCACATGATCTCAATCTTCTCCTTGGGCCCTTGCACCTGCCCAGTCACAGTCCCATAGGGGGTGTTCTTCACCCAGCCGACCACCCCTAGCTTCTTGCCCTGGTCTTCTGTGTACTGGAGAGGAAGAGACAGGGTTATCGAGGCCTTGCGGGAGCCAACGGAACGGGCATTTGCCTCAGTCCCTGGCATGCAGCCTCTCCCGCCCTGTGGACTGATCTCTGAATGGCAAAGCCTGGGGTGTGCACCGCCACCATGTAGCTCCCAGCATAACCATGTGGAAGTGCAACTCTAAGGGTAAAAGGATTCCATCACCATCAGGTCTGCGTGGGGGAGCTTCCACCCCAGAGAGGGAGGGACAAGCTTGGTTTTCTCCCTGCCTCCTGCAAGGCTTCCAGCTTTTCATATGCCTTTGCAGAGGGGTACCCACATTCCTGTCTCGGCTTGGGTATCAGCTGCCACCCAGGGGAATCAGCAGGAGGAGGAACAGTCAGCATTAGACAGGGCGCTCCCTACAAGTTAATGACCTCACAAGTGCCTGTCCTGGGTGCTGGCCTGGAGCCTCATTGTGATTATCCATCTACTGCCTCGATTCAGTCTTTATAGACAGAGAAACCAGCATCCTATGAGCTGAGATAGACAGGTGGAGGGGTGTGTATGGAGATAGATAGATCACTAAATAGACTGAGGGGTGTGTATGGAGAGGGCGGGGGGGATGAATGGATGGACGGCTAGAGACAGAGAGAATCTAAGGTTACTAGAATCTAGGGAGATAGCTGGATGCAGTAGATAGAGCCAAATATTAGGAGAAAGGTAGCTAGAGCAGGCCAGGAGGATCAAGAGAGCACAGTGTCTGAGATCTATGATGATAGCTGGATCACAGAGGAGTACTAGCTATGCCAGAGTTCAAGCAAACCAAACTCTCATGTTAAGAGCCGACATTTCAAAGTGCTCTAAAATCCACACGCACCACCAAGTCTGGAAAATTGTTATGCCCCATCAGGCTTGTCCCCCAAAACTGAGCTCATCCAATCAGCATGGACCAATCAGCTTGGGCCCAGCAGTCAGTTCAAGGTCCAGGAAGCAACATTAACATTATGAGAGAGTCTTTTGGGCAATATAAATTGTCATCCAGCATGGATGCACACCAGAGAAAGGGATTTGCAGGTACATCATCAAGATGCATGGGGCCATTCCTCCCTTTTAAAGCTATTGTCTCAGGCTCTCTGCAGAATCAGGCAGACATTGCTGCATCAGTTACACTCAGGGAAATTCCCCCTCAGAGCTGTTGTCTCAGACTCTGGCAGATTCTCCTGCAGTGGCTACACCTGGGGCATGTTTTGAAGCTTGCCTTTCCAACAGGAGCATCAGAAACTTTCTTTTTTTCTTTTTTCTTTAAATGGCCCTGAGATTCCACTGCAGTCAGATGGCTCCAGTATCTGGGGCCCAACGCACAGCCCTCTATGCACCTATGCCTGCATCTGGCCCTGATTCTACACAGTGATGCCACCCAGTCACGTTGCAGGATCCCAAGTTTCAGGGCAAGAATCAGGCTGGCTGGCTGTATTCATGGCTCTGATCAGCCCTGCTTCAAAAAGGAAGAGGCTTGGGCTTACAGGCAGTATGGATTTGGCTCCATCCACCTGATCCACACTTCAGTTATACCCACTGGCCTTTTCTCTAGTAAATATTGGAAAGAGATTAGAGATTTGGTTCGTTGTGTACACAGATTAGAATAATTCTCTTTCCCCATATTTGCGCCACCACCACACATGTGGGGTTTTTTTAAATGGTAAATGGCTCAAAAACCTCCTTTCCTTAACCTGGCATCTCATCCAAAATGCATTTATTATCATTAATATTTTGAAAAAGAAATGGAAGGTGATGGATTGAAAGAGACTCTTCACTGTTTGATAGGGGTGCAGCAAATGACTGCATAGGATTGGATCATAACAGGAGGCCCATGTTGCCCAGTATCCCATCTCCAGCAGCAGCCCAGTCCCTGCGGCTCTGAGGAAGCTGCAAGATCTCTGTTCCCAGGGGAAATTCCTTCCTGACCCCAATAGTTATAAATTGGCTCATGCCCTGAAGCATGTGGGTTTAAATCCCTCTCAGACTCTTGTCTCTTAGTTAGTATTTACTATATTAACTCTGGACGTTCTCATTACACATGGCCAGTCCTTTTGTGAACCCTGCTCAGCTCTAGACCTCAATAAGATCAAGTAGCAGTGAGTTCCATAGTCTAACCATGCACTGAATGAAAAAGCCTTTCCAAGGGAGGTCTGCACCAGCGAAACTCAGTGCCTGGGGGGAGGCAGGGTGGCCGGGGGAGGGAGGTCCAGCACTTGTTTTCACTGCACTAAGCTCCTGAGAAACTACACCGGGGCCTTTCAAAACTTCTCGTAGCGTGGGTTGCTGGCCATCGAGATGCGCATGCTGATCAGTCAGGGAGTTCTCCTCTCCCTGCACATGATGCTCTGTCACCAGAGACCTTTCTCCTCTAAACTGCCCCCTGCATCTGCAGGCCCAAGACTTCATCTGGTCCCCTTCTGCCTTGGACCGTCCTCTCCAGCAAGCAGCTCCAGATGTTGGCTACCATCTCCAATATTACTGCTGGCCTGGGGGCCCTGATAGCAGCTCCTGTTTGGTAACACAGGCCCTTAGTGCATCCAACTAGGTTGGCTCCTCCTCCCTGCCCGCAGCTGCCTCACACTGGCTTGGGAAGGAGAGTCTGGACTAGGGGCATTTGGGAGTCAAGAGACAGTGCCATGCGACCCAGTATGCTGTCCCCTCCGATGGGCTGTGCTCTAAAAGCTGGCTCCCCCCACGCCCGCTTACACACACACCCTTACCTTTCTAAAGAAGACACCTGGCGGGAAGAAAGAAAAGATGAGTCAGTTGCAAATAGACAGCAAATGCTGGGCATTAAATGCCAGCTCTGCTTCTTAATCATGTAGGAATCGCCAGCTTGGACCAGGCCAGGAACCATCTATCCTGGGATCCTGGCACTGGCCAGCACCAGCTGCTCAGAGGAAAGTGCAGAAAACCCTGCCGTGCTGAAATAACCTGCCTCCTGGGGAAGTCCCCGCCTGACCCTTCATTAGCTCATGCCCTGGAGTATGACGCTGTCTGTCCTTGCCACAGCCTTGTTTGGTTTGTAAGATTTACTGCTCTAACTCTGGATATTCCTGTTATCCACAGGAACATCCTATCCTTGTTTGGCTTCTGCTCAGTGCTTTAGCTCCTGTGGCAATGAGTTCCAAAGGTGCCCAATGAGCCCACAACTCCACAGCATGTGAAATTTACTTCAGCATCTGAGGTATGAATGGAAATGAAACACTAGGCCAGGGGCAGGCAAACTTTTTGGCCTGAGGGCTGCATCGGGTTTCCAAAATTGTATGGAGGGCCGGTTAGCGGAGGCTGTGCCTCCCTAAACAGCCAGGCGTGGTCCGGCCCGGCCCCCTATCCGACCCCTCCTGCTTCTCACCCCCTGACGGTCCCCCGGGACTCCTGCCCCATCCAACCCCCCCGTTCCCTGTCCCCTAACAGCCCCCAGAACCCCCGACCCTGACTGCCCCCCGCCACCCTATCCAACTCCTCCTCTCATTCCTGACTGCCCCCCCGGGACCTCTGCCCCATCCAACCACCTCTTCTCCCTGTCCCCTGACCACCCCCAGAACCCCTGCCCCTGACTGCCCCCTGCCGCCCCATCCAACCC
Organism: Terrapene triunguis; assembly: GCF_002925995.2. Classification (NCBI taxonomy): domain Eukaryota; kingdom Metazoa; phylum Chordata; order Testudines; family Emydidae; genus Terrapene; species Terrapene triunguis. The sequence goes on from NW_020664440.1 coordinate 31,845,390, forward strand.
CCCCCTTCCTGACTGCCCCCATGTTCCCCACCCTCTGACCGCCCCAACCCCTATCCACAGCCCCGCCCCCTGACAACCACCCTGAACTCCCCTGCCCTCTATCCAACCCCCCCTGCTCCCTGCCCCCTTACCGTGCTGCCTGGAGCACTGGTGGCTGGCAGCGCTACAGCCATGCCGCCCGGCTGGAGCCAGCCACGCCACCGCGCAGCACAGAGTACCGGGTCAGGCCCCGGCTCTGCAGCTGCGCTGCCCCAGGAGCTCGCAGCCCGCCGCCCAGAGCATTGCAGCAAGGTGAACTGAGGCTGCGGAGGAGGGGGAACAGCAGGGGAGGGACCGGGGGCTAGCCTCCCGGGCAGGAGCTCAGGGGCCGGGCAGGAGGGTCCCATGGGCCGGATGTGGCCCACGGGCCATAGTTTGCCCACCTCTGCACTAGGCCCTGGCATCATCTAATTTACACCAAGGATCAGTCCTTCTATCTGGGTGTAAAGAAAACTCCATCAGTTCTGAGGCCAGGAGTGACTATTGTGATCATTCAGTCGGACCGCCTACAGCACCCAGGTCCCAGAACCTCACACAGTGTTTCCTGCATCCGGGTAAGACATGAATGGATTCACAGCATCCAATGTATCAGTGAAGCACAGTGAGTTGCCAAAGGCTGCCCACCAAATCAGTGGCAAAGCTAGGAAGAAAACGCTAGAATCTGGACTACCAATCCTGTGATTCAGTCATGACACTTTTCTCCCTCCCAGAGCAAAGAATAGAACCCAGGAGTCCTGACTCCAATCTCCCCTGCTCTAACCACTAGATCCTGCTCCTTTCCCAAGAGCTGGGTCTAGAACCCAGAAATCCTGACTCTTAGCCCCCGCGCTCCTGCTTCAACCCACTAGACGCCACTCCTTCCTGCCTGAAAGAGCTCTATTACGGGGTTTTACAATGTGCAATGGATGAAATCTCTGTTTTCTTCTACTGAGGGGCCCCAATCTCAGAATAGTAGCCCAGGTGAGGTCTGCCCAGAGCTGGACAGAGGGAGACAACCTCACTCCCATGTTGAGAAATATCTCTGCAAAACACAGCTCAAGATGACAGTGGCGTGTCTGGAATTGCTCCCTGTTCCCTATCCCTGGGGAACTGGCTTTAATCAGCTCATTTAGGGCTCACTGAAACCCTCCCAGCCCTGCTGCATGGTAGCAGCTGTCCTGCTGTAGTGAGATTTACTCTCCTTTCATGGGCTATTTGCAGCATCCCTGGCTAGAGCCAGCAGGAGAATGATCCTCTCCATTTGCAACAAAGTCAGTGCAGCCGGGCAACAGTGCAAAATGCAACACACTTACCTTGTACGTCCCCATAGACCTCATAATCCAGGGCCCAGAGTCCTGAGGAAGCCATGGCACGGCATGGGCTAGTGCGGTGGGCTGCAGATGGGAGCTGGTGGGAGTGAACAAGGGTTTGCAGCACAGCGTGTTATGTGATCTGCTGCAGGCAGCTCTGTCTGCCTGTTACTAAATTGAGCCTTTTGGATGGAGGCAGCATGGTGAGGAAGGAGCAGGCCAAGCCACTCATGCCACCCCCACCCCTGCACCCAGCCCTCTCCCACTGCACTCACAAGCCCCACAGCCAACCCCTCCTCCTTCAGGCTCAGCCCCCTCTGCCTGGCTTTCCCCCTCCCAGCTCCCTTACTTCCATACTATGGGAACCCCCTAACCCAACTCCCAGCTACCTCCCACTCACCCCAGTGCTAACCTTCCCTCCCAAATACCCAACACCAGTATTGGGATAGGGCACTGGACTGACATTTGGGAGCCTTGGGTTGGCCACTGGTCTGCTCGGTGATCTTAGACAAGTCACTTCCCCTCCTGGTGCCTCAGTTTCACCGTCTGTAAAGTGAGGCTAATGATACTGCCTCCTTTATAAAACACTATATAAGAGCTAGGTATCCCTCATGCTCAGTGCAGGGGTAAACCCCTCCTGTAACATCCCAGCAGCAACCTCCCACCCCAGTGCCAACCCCATCCCTGCTACTTCAGACCTGCCCCCATCTCTATTGCCCTTGGAAAGCAGGGAGGGTTGGGCCAATTTGGGGGGGGAGGGAAGGAATGTGTGTGCGTGTTGAGCGGGGGGGGGGTGATTGGGTCTGGGGGTAGAGCTGGGAGTTAGGGTCTGGAGTGGAATAAACTGGGGGTTGGTCCTGGAGACTGTGAAGTATGGGAGCAAGACTGGGGGGTAGCTGAGGCTGGGACATGGGGGTTCAGTGAGGGGCTGGGGGCTGGGATGTGGGGGATTCAGCGAGGGAGCTGGATGTGGGGGGAGCAGGCGCTGGATGAGGCCAGGTGATCAGTCCTGGATGGTTGGATCTGGGGTTTAGGGGGGCGAGGGCTGTCTGCGAGGGGTCTGGCTATGGGGCTGCGCTGTGGGGTTTTCAGGGGGGGGTCGGGGCTGTCTGCGAGGGGACACGGGTGGGACTGGGAAGCTGTCTCTGGAGGGGGGGGGTCAGACCTGGATGGCTGGACCGGAGGGCGGCGGGGGGCTGCGAGGGAGGTGGAGGCGTAGGACTGTCGGCGCGCGCTCCCGCGGGGAAGGAGATGATCGGCGCGCGCTCCCGCGGCTCCCTTGGGCGGGAATGAGCGTTACTAGGACGAGACAGCGTAATGGAGGGAGCGGATACGCGCACGGTGCGGGCGGGGGGGTGATGTGAGGCTAAGTTGAGGGGGTCAGGTGGGGGCGCTGGGGGTGGATGGGTCCTTTGGGGGCTCAGCTGTGGGAATGAGGGGATCAGTTAGGTTGCTGGGGACAGGGGGGATCAGTGGGGGTCAGGGATGTCACTTTGGGGGATGGGGTGTGAGGAGGGTGCCAGGGGGTGGAGGCATTTCTCCCATTGGCTTTGAGGGCAGGTCCCTAGTATAGGCCTCTCTCTCTGCGTGCGTGTGTGTGTGTGGGGGGGGGGTATATCTTCTCTGGTATTAGGATCTAGAAAGGTCTCCCATTCCTCTCCACCACTGGACCTCAACCTGCACCCCCCAGCCAGGGCCCCCCAGCACACACATCTCCATCACCCCTGTGAGCAGTTACCCTCCTACTCACACATCACCCCCCAAGGCCCTTGTTACTAGCCTCACTGCCCTAGCCACCTAAATCCATCCCCCCTCCTCCACCCGCCAATCTGTGCCCTGCTTTACTGCACCATCATCCTCTGGCTCACTGGCCTTGATGGTGACCATGACATGGCCCACTGACCCGTCCAGTCTCCTTCGGCCTGGCCAGGCTGGACATTATACACTCACTGGCTGCTTTTTTGTTTTGTTGTTTTGTTTTTAACAGACAACTTTTCTAAGTGCTTTAAAATCCACATGCTTATTTGGATTGTCTTGAAATTTTCTGTGCCTCATGAGTGCCTAGGATTTGGTTAGTGGTCCCAATTTGGGGTCATGTGAATGAGGGGTTACTGACATAAATTCCCTCCATAAAAATCATGTGGTATCAAAAATCTCTGATTCTTATGTTTTTCCACATACCTGAGGCGATGTGTTCAGATATTTTGGTGATGGAGCCGTAGAACTACCTTAGCCATCTAGAGAAGTGCTCAGGGCTTTCTGAAAAATCAGGTGTCTTAAGCTCAGCATGTCAAACATTGAGGCATCCGAGATCATTAGTAAAACAAACATTACAGAGGCCTGGACAGACCATAACACTCATCCTGAGGCTGATGTAGAGGTGGCAGCTTCCAGAATGGAGGACTGTGCTGGTGCAACAGCTTCGCAAAACAACAAGGGACATAGAAAACTCTCCAGTTTATTATTATTAACGTGACAGTAGCTCTTAGACATCCCAGCTGAGATCAGGATGCCATTGGGCTAGGCATGGTATCGCCATTTAGTGAGAGAGAGAGAGAGAGTCCTTATCTCCAAAGAGTTTACAGTCTAGAAGAACAACAGATAGGAGCGGAAACAAGCATCAAGTGTGAACTTGCCCACGGTCAGTGGCAGAGCTGGGGTAACATAAGAACAGCCATACTGGGTCAGATCAATGATCCATCTAGCCCAGTATCCTGTCTTCCGACAATGGCCAATCCAGGTGCCCCAGAGGGAATGAACAGAACAGGTAATCATCAATTGATCCATCCCCTGTTGCCCATTCCCATCTTCTGGCAAACAGAGGTTAGGGACACCATCCCTGCCCTTCCTGGCTAATAGCCATTGATGGAACTATCCTCCATGAACTTATCTAGTTCTTTTTTTAACCCTGTTATAATGTTGGCATTCACAACATCCTCTGGCAAAGAGTTCCACAGACTGACTGTGCATTGTGTGAAGAAATACTTCCTTTTGTTTGTTTTAAACTTGCTGCCTATTAATTTCATTTGGTGACCCCTAGTTCTTGTGTTATGTGATGGAGTAAATAACACTTCCTTATTTACTTTCTCCACTCCGGTCATGATTGTATAGACCTCAATCATATCCCCCTTTAGTCGTCTCTTTTCCAAGCTGAAAAGTCCCAGTATTATTAATCTCTCCTCATACGGAAGCCATTCCATACCCCTAATCCTTTTTGTTGCCCTTTTCTGAACCTTTTCCAATTCCAATATATCTTTTTTGAGATGGGGCAACCACATCTGCACGCAGTATTCAATACCATTGATTTATATAGAGGAAATATGATATTTTCTGTCTTATTATGTATCCCTTTCTTAAGGATTCCAAACATTCTGTTCACTTTTTTGACTGCCGCTGCACATTGGGTGGATGTTTTCAGAGAACTATCCACAGTGACTCCAAGATCTCTTTCTTGATGCTAACAGCTAATTTAGACCCCATCATTTTATATGTATAGTTGGGATTATGTTTTCCAATGTGCATTACTTTGCATTTATCAACATTGAATTTCATCTGCCATTTTGTTGCCCAGTCACCCAGTTTTGAGAGATCCTTTAATAGCTCTTCGCGGTCTGCCTGGGACTTAACTATCTTGTGTAGTTTTGTATCATCTGCAAATTTTGCCACCTCACTGTTTATCCCTTTTTCCAGATCGTTTATGAATATGTTGAATAGGACTGGTCCCAGTACAGACCCCTGGGGGACACCACTATTTACCTCTCTCCATTCTGAAAACTGACTATTTATTCCTATCCTTTGTTTCCTATTTTAACCAGTTACCAATTCATGAGAGGACCTTCCCTCTTATCCCATGACAGCTTACTTTGCTTAAGAGCCTTTCGTGAGGGACCTTGTCACAGGCTTTCTGAAAATCTAAGTACACTATATCCACTGGATTCCCCCTTGTCCACATGCTTGTTGATCCCCTCAAAGAATTCTAGTAGATTGGTGAGGCATGATTTCCCTTTACAAATGTTGACTCTTCCCCAACAAATTATGTTAATCTATGTGTCTGACAGTTTTGTTCTTTACTATCGTTTCAACCAGTTTGCCTGGTACTGAAGTCAGGTGGCCTGTAATTGCCAGGATCACCTTCTGGAGCATTTTTAAAAATTGGCCTCACATTAGCTGTCCTCCAGTCATTTGGTACAGAAGCTGATTTAAATGATAGGTTACAGACTACTATTAGTAGTTCTGCAATTTCACATTGGAGTTCCTTCAGAACTCTTGGGTGAATACCATCTGATCCTGATGACTTATTACTGTTTAGTTTATCAATTTGTTCCAAAACCTCCTCTAATGACACCTCAATCTGGGACAGTTCCTCAGATTTGTCACCTAAAAAGAATGGCTCAGGTTTGGGAATCTCCCTCACAACCTCAGCCATGAAGACCGATGCAAATAATTCATTTAGTTTCTTCACAATGGCCTTATCATCCTTGAGTGCGCCTTTAGCATCTCGATCGTCCAGTGACCCCACTGGTTGATTAGCAAGCTTCCTGCTTCTGATGTACCCCTTCTGATATAATCCTGGTGTCCTAAGTCTTAGGCCTGTGCCTGAGCCACTGGTCCATGCTTCTTTCCTTAAATAAAGAGACTGTAGTTTTCTTTCCCTGGTGCTCTTGTAAGTTATGAGCCTCAGAAATGCAGAATCATGAAAGTGAGGTGTAAGTTTCCTGCATTAATAGCTGTGTGTGCACATGTGCGTGTGTGTTCATGCTGCATGGACCTTTGCAGGTGGAGAGGTAGGAATGATGCTCTTTCATGGACTATCCAGGGCTTTAACAAGTATCTGCAACCTATGAGGTACTGCTGTGCAGGCTAGCAGTGTCATACGGAGTTGGATGCATATAGCAGAGGGGGTGCCTCTGCAGCTAGGAAAAGTGTTCAGTAAATAGCACGCTGGCTTAGGTCTGGATTCAATTCCTGGCTTAGCTGTGGATGCCATATGCGACCTTTGTGTCTTGCTTCCTCCTCTGTAAAATGGAGAGGATATCTTCCTGCCTCCCAAGGGTGGTGGAAGATCAATTCCATTAATGGTTGAGATACTATAATGAGGAGGGCTGTAGCAATAGGCTGCTAGTGCTGTGTTCTCTCTCCTAGGGTCTACAGATCTGTGTGCCATCAGCCTGGGGATACATGTACGTTGCACTGGCTCAGCGTGTGTGTGCGCTCATGCCTCAAGCAGCAACTGCGCAACTGCTCAGAGTCGGCTGAGCTAGTTCCAGGGAGCCTCTGCTTTTGTGACTGAGCATCTGGGTCTGATCACTGTGGTGTCTATATGCACGTGGCCACAGTTTATTACATGCCCATCCTGAGGTCTCTAATGAGAGCCAAGGAAACAGCTGCTGTGTGTCTTCCTCCTTACTGAGCAGGGGGAGATCCCTTTCTGAGTTCCCAGCCCTTCTCCCTAAGTAAGGCCTACAAGATGTCAACAGGTCAGTGGTTGTAAAGCTGCTTCCCCACCTCTCTGCAAGGATTCACACCTGTCCACATTCCTTTCTCTGGGTCCATTGACCTCAGTAGGAATGTTGTCCCGGGATTGGAAATCTAAGAGGTTGTTGGAGGGGAAAGAGAGGCCCAGTGGGAGTAGAGGAGGTTATGAAACTGTGGCCTCAAAGAGGTAACCAGCAGAGCTTGAACCAAGGATAGGCAGCGCCGGCTCTTCCTGATGAGGTGGGTCAGAGAAAGGTTATTATAGTTACTGAGATCACATTCACTCTGCCATAGTGTTACCCCAGCTGAGATGGACTCCTTCCTCGCACCACAGCTCCCCAAACTCCAGGCCTTCAGCTCTGAAACCCTGCATGGCCCCCCACAACTCAAACCCTACATCCTTCCATGTTTAAAGGCTCAAGAACTGGCCCTTCCAGGCTGAGCCAGTTGCCAAGGGGTTAATACGGCAGATCTACTCGAATCAAGGTGGGTGTTTTGCAACCTCCTGCTGGCTGTGGCATCTTCCCGAAGAGGGAGATTGTTTGTGACACTGGCAGAGAGGGACCTGCCATGAGAGATCTTAATCCACTTTCCATCCTGCTGCAGGGGATTATGCAGCAGCAGAGTCTGGGGTAGGGGAAGAGAGGAGACTTCTACCCAATAAGCTTGGCCTGTATTTTCCTCCCCAGCTGCCTATTGTGTGACAGAGAACTTTTGTTTGTTAATAAGGACTTTCCCCCTTTCCCAGCCCTGTGTGGATTGGTGTGGATTTTCCAGTCCATCTACAGGATTATGGGCATGCAGCATTGGTCTGTAACGCCACAGGCAGTGCATGGCTCAGTCCCTGCCCCAAGGGGTTTACAACCCTACATGTGGCGCTAGCATCAAAGGGGAACAGGAGATGTTTGTGAAGGAATAAGGTGTTGAAAGTCAATAGCAGGAGGCAGCATGGCCCTCTGGCTAGGACACAGAGAAACTGGCAACCAGGACTCCTGGCTTCTAGGCCAGGCTCTGGGTGGGGAGTGGGATCTAGTGGGCTAGAGCAGGGGAAGCTGGGAGTCGGACTCCTGGGTTCTATCCCAGTTCTGGGAAGGGAGTAGGATCTAGTGGTCATAGGGGAAGGCTGGGAGTCAGGGCTCCTTGGTTCTATTCCCAGCTCTGTCACTGACCTTGGGCAAGTTCATTCCCCTCTTGGTGTCACTATTTCCCCTCTCACCCTGTGTCTATTTAGATTGAGCTCTTGGAGGCTTGGCTGTAGACTGCTCCACACATACGTTTATTGTATCAGTATAATTATTTTGGTCAGGGATGGGCTTTTTTACTAGTATAGTTATACTAGGACAGCCCCTACTGCAATGCAGTTATATTGGGATAAAGGTGCTTTATCTCGTTATAGCTTATTCCCCTTGTGAGCTATCTTGGTATAAACACATTTACCCTGGCTGCCTGCATCCAAACTAGGCAGGTTGTAATGCTTTACCCAGACCAAGAGAGTTAAAGCAGGGCAACTTTTGTGTGGATGCAGGACCTTAGTGTGTGTTTGTACAGTGCCTAGCACAACTGGGCTCTGCTCTCCACTGGGGCCTGGAGATGCTAGTGAGACAAATAGCAATGGTCACTCAACTCCGCATGGATCAGAGGAACGAAGAGCCTGTCTTACAAGCGGAAACTTAAGAGTTGGTCTTGTCTAGCCTGGCAAAACAAAGGCTGAGAGGGGATCTGATTGCTCGCTCTCTCTGAATACATTGGGGGGAGGGGCCCAAGGAGGGAGAAGAGCTGCTGAAGCTCAAGGACAGCATTAGCACAAGAACAAATGGAGATAAACTGGCCAGGAATCAAGAAGGTTTCTAACCGGCAGAGGATTGAGGGTCTGGACAGGGCCGGCTCCAGGCACCAGCTGAGCAAGCTCGTGCTTGGGGCGGCAGATTCAACGGGGCAGCATTTTATTCTGCCCAATCCTAGGGCGGCATGGCCGCTTTTTGTTGTTGTTGTTGTTTTTTGTGGGGTTTTTGTTTTGTTTTTGTTTTGTTCGCTGATCCGGCCACCCTATAGGGGGCGGTGGCGCGGAGGAGGGGAGCGCCCTGCTGGGAGCGGGCTGCGCACTCCGTCTGCCCCAGCCGGTGCTAGGTCTGTAGCAAGCCCGGCAGGGCAGCCCGCGTCGTTCCCTCCCCACCGACTGGAGCGGTGCGGAGCCCTCCCGGCAGGCGGTGCTGCGGTCGGGGCCATGTGGCGAGCGCCCCGCTGAAGCCCTGGCCGCCCCCCTTCTCTCTCTCCCCCCACTTCCTCCCCCTCCCCCCCGCTAGCCGGGGCACGTCTGCAGCGCAGGGAGTCCCCCTGCACCCTGGCTCCTGCTGCCCCGCAGGTTTTTTTTTTTTTTTCCCCTGCTTTGCCACTCTGGCCGCACCGCAGGTTTTTTTTGCTTTGCCTTTCTGGCCGCCCCGATTTTTTTGGGGGGAGGGAGGGGGCAGCAAAAAAGCCAGAGCCGGCCCTGGGTCTGGAACAGCTTTCTAACAGGAGGATTGGGCCAATCACTCAGTTTTAACATGGATTCTGGGACGGAGTTGCCTGCAATAGCAGGGGACTGGCCTCAGTAACCCAGGAGCTCCCTACTGTTATGTTTCTGGCATACACACAGGGAAGTTAGTCACAACCATAAATACTGTTGCTGGAACATTGCATCACACTATGCTATTTTTTTGAGTTCATAATGATAACAGACATGATCCCAAATGCAGGGACAGAAAAAGCAGGCTGCAGCCTAATACAGAGAGGCACAACTCACCCCATCTTGCTGCAGTCTTGCTTGTATCAGAACTGACTCAGTCTGCACTAGGCCCAGATCATATGCTTTCCTCCAGAGTCCCTTGTCTGGAAGCAAGACCAGGGGCCCCCCTAAAAGTTTAAAGTGATAGATCACAATTTTAACACGGTTTTCAATACATCACATCTGCTAGCCCTATGTCCCTATGTTCAGCAGCTCTGACTCTGGCATCTCTTTGGGCGTTTTGGCTTTGCCACTTTTCAGAGATGAGCTGCACTTCTCCGGGGTCGGTTCCTGCTCTTGTGCTTTCCCAGAGGGGGCAATCACTTTCTCACGGTTCCTACCATTTCAGATTTTAGAATATCTCATAATTTGTCTTGAGAGTGAGGAAGAAAGGCAGCTGAAAGGATTAGCCCTGGAAGGGATAGTGCTGGTTTCCTTTGATCTCAGTGATTCTACGCATGACGCAAGCCAGCTCCGGTGCACAACCACTAGTGAGTAGAGTGAAACATAATGAGGATTCTGCTGTCTGTGTTGTGCCTTTGGGTTTAACACCTGCCTTGTATTTTCGTCCTACAGTTGCTGCAGCAGGGAATTTTTGCTCTAAAATCCTCAATGAGCAGATCTGGAAAGGTAAAAACAACAAAACCCTCAAATCTGTTTCCATAGACCCTTGGCGAATCCTGGGGAAGCTGTTCTAGTGGCTGATCCTCCTCCCTGTTAAAATATGTTCCTTCTTTGTACTCTGAGTTCTGCTGACTGCAACTCCCAGCCATTGGATCTTGTTTGGCTAAATCAAGAGCCCTCAGTGGGAATTAACCCCTTCCTTGCTGGTGAAATCATGGCTTTCCACACTCAATGGGAGCATTACAGAAGGGACAATGGGACTGCCAGACTGGATCAGACCAAGGTTCTTTTGGTTTTATGTCTCTGTGGCCCCCTACCACATGCTTCAGGGTATGGTGGGGAACCACAAAATGGGCTGTTCTGGAGTCACCTGTCCATAGGGGAAAGTTTAATCACCTAGAACAGTGGTCTCCAAAGTGAGGTGCGCAAGAGGATCCTTCGGGGTGCGCGGCAGGAGGAGTGTCGCCGGAGCAGCGCCGCTTCGGCAGTTCGGGCGGCTTTTTTTTTTTTTTTTTTGCTTCTGCAGTTCAGGCGGGAGTCTAAGTGGCTTTTTTCTTTTTCCTTTTTTTTGCTTGGGGCAGCAAAAATGGTAGAGCCAACCCTGCGGCGTGGCAGGGGTTGCGTGCTCAAAATTTTTTTATTGATAGGGGTGCGCAATCAAAAAAGTTTGGAGACCACTGACCTAGAACACTGGTTCTCAACTGCTCAGGACCCATTTGTAAAACTTTGTGGCCTGTCATGACTCCCCCCCACACCCCCCAAGATGCCCTCACTGGCAACTGGGCAGGAGGGGCAGTGAGCTGAGACACTCCCCCAAAAAAAACAAATACTGCCTCGCCACAGCCCATGAGGGAAAGAGGGTATGGGGTATTTGGGGGCCTGGAGGTGAAATGGGGAAGCCTAAGGGTGTAGTGAGGAAGAAGTTGGGGTTTTTGGGGAGCCTGGGCATAGAATGCAAGGGTAAAGGGATAGGGAATTTGGTGACAGAAGGGGCTGGGGGTGCATTGGGGGAAGATCTGGGGGCTGGGGTCCAGAATGAGTGATATGACAGATGAGGATTTGCCCTGCTGTGCGAGAGAGGTACATCAGAGGCTCTGAGTTGAGGGGCAGAACAGGGAGTAAGAAAGATGGGGTGTAGCCCGAATGCAGGGTGGGAGTTCATAGTGGGGCTGGTGCTTACCAGAGAACAGGACATCAGCCACTCCCTCCCAGCTTCTGACGCACAGGGCTGGCTGGACTTGGCTTCCTCCTCTGGGCTTTGTAACCTCCAGGGTCACAGCGCTGCTCAGGTTTGGCCTGCCCCCCACATCTGGCTGGCCCAAATTTGTGTGAATGACATTGCAATCTGGCACCTGGGATCGCAGCTCAACTCACTTAAATTTGGCCTGGCCAGTTGGCCCCCCCATCATCATGATGGAGGAGTGGCTGGGCCAACCTGAGCGGCGTGATGATTCTGTGCATCAGGTCGCAATGCCCAGCTTGAGGAGCTGAGCCCAGCTAGCCCCGCAACTCTTTGATGCATTCTGGTGACCCAATTTTGTGTTGTGACCCATGGGTTGAGAAACCCTGCTTTAGAGGTTGGCTTGTGCCTGGAAGCTAAAGCGTCTCTATTCCCAATTTATTTGCAGTGAGATCTTGATGTTCATAGGGCACAAGATTGGGCATCAGGACACCTGGGTTCTGTTACCAACCTGCGGTGTGACCCTGGGCAAGTCTGTTCCCTCTCTGTGTCCCCACCCACCATGTGTCAAGTTAGCTTGCAAGCTTTTCCAGGCAAGAACTATCTGTCCCTGTGTGTCTGTGGCACTCCCAGTACAATGGGGCTCCATTGAGCTGGGTGCTGCACAGACACCTAGTGAGAGACAGGCCCTGTCCCAAAGAGCTCATAGGCTGAACAGACACAGGGTGTGAGGGGAAACAGAAGCACTGAGGGGGCAAGGACTTGCCCAAGGTTACACAGGAAGACAGTGACAGCTGGGAATAGAACCCAGGCGTCTTGGCTCGTGCCCTGCTCACTAAAGCACCACTCTGCCTCTATGGGAGCCAGTGCTTTTAATTGGTTTCAGTAGCATGAAGCTTCAGATTGAACTAGTTCGTTCTGGCACGTGTGACCCAGAATCTCTCCCTTGTGCAGAAATGGACGGGATGCTGGCTGAGTTCTCTGTGCCCTGGACCAGGCCTTGGACGGCAGGTGGATGTAGCCACGAACCCATGGATTCTACCGCACTCCAGCTGGCCTTCGAGGTTTGACTTTCCTGCTCACTTGGTCATACTTCTCAAAGTCACTTCCAAACATCGCGTGGCACCCAACTTGAGGCCTGACCTTGCCAGGTGCTGAGCGCCTCCTGGGAGATGCCGAATATTCTTGGCTTGACTCTAGTGGAAGTTGATAGCATGCCACACCCTGCAGGATTGGACCCCCAGAGATTAAAGACGAGCCAAGTATTTGTATTAAGATAACACCTACAGACCCCAACCAAGATCGAGGTCCCCATCAGGCTGGGCACCACACAGACCCCAACAATCTCAGTTGAGATTATCTTCAGGGCCCGGAGTAATGGGCCGCCGATCTCAGTTGGGCCCTCAAAGTGTTACCATAGTACAAATAACATCTTTCCTGAAGCAAATAATCGCTTTCTAGCAGAGGTAATCTCAGGCTGATGACTGTGTGTGACAATGGAGCTAGGATGGGGACTGGGACCCCCACAATACACCCCATAACCAACCTCTCCAAAGTCGCAAGGCGCCGGAGCGCAGCTGTTCTGGAATCTAGGCCATTTATTTAGGTCCCTAAATATAAATAGAGCGGACTGATTTCTTGTGGCATTTGGCGCTTGCAGCCCCTGCTGTCATTGGTGGGAGTTGTGGGTGCACACAAATCAGGCCATGAGTACCCGACTTCAGGCACCCATCTGAGAGCACTGACCCATATGTATGTGACTTTCTAGCACAGCCTCGGCTGCTCTTGAAGACACCGAATTCAAGACTAAGGGCCAGATTCTAGTTCCTGATCCAGCCTCTTTATGTCATTTAGGTGGACGGATTCTGGCCATAACTCTGTCAGCATAAACCAAACCATCACCATGCCAGCCAACCCTGGCATCGGGGGCAGGCTAGAGACACCATGGATCTGATTGGCAGTATGCTGACACGCCACTGGCATATGTTAGATCTATCTGTCTCTTGGTGGCTCTAACTGATGCTGGGGCTGGGCTGGCTCTGGATCAAGGAGCTGATTATGGTTCCCTGACTCAGTGCCGGCCTGGTTCCACAGAGTTCAGACACAGGGAGAATTGAGCCCTATTATTAGTTAGGAAGTTTATTTTGCCCGCCAATGATGACGTCCCTCTTATTTCGGTTCTTCCATGAGGTGATCCCGTTTCTGTCCCTAGTGGTTTTGCAGCGACCTTGCAAGCAGCAGTCAAAGCCATGGCTGTATTTTAGGGCATGGAAAAGCAGCTTCTTTATTTTATTCTCAGCTCCACGAAAGGCCTGGGGTTCTGATGATGGACTGTCTGGCAGTAAAACAGTTCATACACAAGATCAGCATGGTGCACCCAAAGGTAACGCCACCTGGTTTGCAATGACACTAAGGCCCCTTTGCGCTGCCCTGGGGGGAAATATTCCCCTGAAAGTCTCCTCTGAGCAAAGGGCTCCCCTGACTGGCATGAGGGCTCACCTTCAGCCCAACCTCCCGGAGTAGTGGGGATGTGGCTGGACCACATTGTACAATGGGTATTCCAGGAAGCAGAGCAGCCCTGGGGTTACTCTTAACTTCCGGGGGCCGGGTTGCACAGCCCCAGAGTACAGGTAGCACAGCTGGGATTTAAAGCTCCCTTTTCCCCACCCAACAATCAGGGCCTGTTTTAATTACTTCTTGCAGCATACATGTAATCCCTGGGCCAATCTACATTCCCTGGCACAGCTCCATCAGCTCCCACACAATTACTCCCACAGAACTTGCCCCAGTGCCTATCTATTGGGCAACACCCCTTTGGCTTTGTCATTTCAGCTGGTTTAATTGTTGTTCATTACTCTGTCGGGATGAATCCTCCTACAAGCTCTTGTATTATAGCCCATCATTATCCCCTTCCATGGTGTTACCTTTTCCCAGACAACAGTACCCCAGCTTATCCACTGGGTCTCTGCGCTAGACTCCTCCCTTTTGCACAGGTTTCTACGCCAGTTTTTGTGACTGGCACCGCCCTGACCTGGGTTCTCCTTCCCTCAAACACAGATCTCTTGCCCTTCCCTAGATGGGCTGGCAGCAGCAGGAATTGAATCCTGTGCTTTGTGATTTGCAAGCAGGAACTGAACCACTGCTTCTTGAGCTGAAGGATCCAGTTCCTAGTGCCAAAAGGCTGTAGCAGACTCATAAACCTCTCCACGAGGCCTGGCTGCGAGAAGGCAACGGGAAGTGGGGGATACGCGATAGGCTGCCTGGCCCTGCTTGGAGCTGGTCTAAGACATGCTGGGTTCCACATGCCCACACAGGGCAGCAAGTGTGCTTAAGGAATGCTTTTGCTCCCCTGTGTAGGCAACTCATATTGCTGAAGCCCACACAGCTAGGGAGCACCCAACCTTGTCTGTGCTTAGCATGTCAGTCAGGTGAGTGGGCAGAGCAGTGGGCAGCACAACAGGGGTCCTAATCTCAGTCAGGGTCTGTGTGGTGCCCAGCATGATGGTGGCCCTGATCTCAGTTGCAGTCTGTGCAGAGGCCAGCCCGGAGGGGGTCCCAGTCTCAGCTGGGATCTGTGCAGTGCCCAGCATGAGGTCCTGACTCTCCTGATACCTTGTTGATTTGCAGATCAGATTCCATTACTGTGTGAATGTGAATGGCGCTGTGTCTGCGGAGACGTACTGGTGAGTAAGCGAGTGATTGGAATGCCCGTGTGACAGGTGGTCGCGTATCTACGAGATGGGGCTACCTGGGCACTTCACACAGGCCAGCACTCGTAGGAACATCGGCGTTGCCAGACTGGATCAGACCTTAGGTCCATCTAGCCTACTATCCTAGCTCTAACAGTGCCCAACACCCAATGCTTCTGAGGAAAATATATCTATAGCGACTGAGTGTGGGCAGGACAAGCAAGGCAAAGTTTGGAGGAAGATGCAAGAACACCACAGTAAGCACATGTGGGACAATCTGCCCCCAAACAGCTGTGCCATGTCTACACTACAGGGACTATAATGGTATAACTACATCACTGTAGCTATGCTGGCATAGCCCCGTAGTGTAGACAAAGCCTACACCCATGGAAGGGGTTTTTCCATTGCTATAGGAACATCACCTCCCAGAGCAATGGTAGCTAGGTGATGTAGCTATGTTGACCTAAATTTTAAGTATAAGCTAGGCCTAGTCTCACCCTGATCTCTAATAGTTAGAGATTGGCTTAAGCCCTGAGCAAGGAGGTTTAAGTATCCCTGCCAGAATGATTGTCCTTCTTCAAGTCTTTGTCCATGTGTATCCCGCTCATGGTGCATATGTGTCTCACCTGCATGAATGCACCATGAGTGGGGTTCACATGGACTAAGGATCTGGGAAAACGACAGTTTTGTAATGCAAGCAGGCATTCTTTCTCACTTACAATGCGTATTTGGTATATTCTTGATATCATTATAAGCATCTAATCCCTGTTTGATTTGTGCTCAGTTCTTAGCCGCAACACCACCCCGTGGCAGTAAATCCCATAGGCTGATCACACGTTGTGTGAAAAAGGATTTCCTTTTATTGGTTTTGAATCTCCCACCTTTCACTCTCACCAAATGTCCCCTTGTCCCTGCATCAGGAGACAGAGAGAACAGAAGCTCCTATTCTCCCTTTTCTAGACCTGCCATTATAATAGAATTGTCTCATCTTTGTCACCTTTCAAAGATAAGGATCGGAGGAGCTGAATGAGTTGCCTTATTTTAAAATGGTTTGGTGATACTTAAAGTGATGCTTACTGGGTTGAAATCCTGTCTTGTTAATTTCTGCTCTCTAGTGGAGAGAAGAGAGAGAGTACATGTGTACTGAATGGAATAAAGCTCCTTACTGACCAGAGACACTATATAAGGTAAGGCCTGGTCTACACTAGGACTTTAATTCGGATTTAGCTGCCTTAATCCGAATTAACCCTTCACCCGTCCACACTACAGAGCCAGTTAATTCGAATTAAAGGGCCCTTTAAATCGATTTCTGTACTCCACCTCGACGAACGGAGTAGAGCCTAAATCGATTTTGTTAATTCGAATTAGGGTTAGTGTGGACGCACACCACCGAATTACTGTATTTAAGTTAATGGGGTAGTGTGGCCGCACACCACCGAATTAATGTGGTTTAAAACCGAATTAAGGTGCTTAGTGTGGCCGCGCACAATCGAATTTATACAACCTGTTTCCCAAATTCGAATTATCTAAATTCGGATTAATCCTGTAGTGTAGACATACCCTAAGAGATGACTTGGTCACAGCCATAAGTACCACTCTGGGGAGTTGATTTCTGATAGCAGACCTCACAGACAAAGGCAGAACAAGTTCCTATGGCTGGAAGCTGAAGCTGGATAAATTCAGATTAGAAATGAATGCACATTTTTAACAGGGAGGGGAATTAACCATTGGGACTGACCTAGGGACAGAGTGGATTCTTCATCAAGACTGGACATCTTTCTAAAAGCTCTGCTGTAGCTCAGCCACCAGACCTGGGCTGGATGCATAAATCACTGGGTGGGTTTCTGTTACCCAGGACATGCAGGAAGCACTATCAGAACAGTCCCTTCTGGCCTTCAAACCTCTGAGTCTTTCAAATTGTGCAAGTGCTGTGTTACGTCGATTGACATACTAGTTATTGACTGGACTCTGCCTCGATCTTGATTCGGGGCTCTCAGTACTGCCATAATATCAATAATGGGTAAATGATAATATCTCTAGTGTCGTCATCCTACTAGTTCTACCTTTGTCCAGAGAGTCTTCCTGGAAAAACAGGTTAGACAGTTATTATTACAGTAGCACTTAGAGGTCCCAGTTGAGTGGGGGACCCCCATCATGCTGGGTGCTGCACAGATCCTTACTGAGATTGGGGCCCCTGTCATGCCTGGCACTGCACATGCACATAGAGCTTTGTGAGAAAGGCACATGTGAGAAGAAGCAGAGGGCAGAGATGGGAAGGGACTTGCCCATGGTCATACAGCAGGCAGTGCCTGAGCTAGAAATAGACCCCTGGTGTCCTGAGTCTCAGTTCAGTGCCCTCACCACTAGACCACACTGCCTCAGATGAGACCTGAATTTCTAATGTGAAGATACAGACACACAAGAAGTATTATTCCGTCTGTATTTAGACTGTGAACTCTTTGGGGCATGGACCATCTCTCTTGTGTGTTTATACAGCACCTAACACAACGCTGTCCTGGTCCATGATGGGGGCTCCTAGGTGCTATAGTAATACAAATTAATAATAAATAATAATAATAAATTATACCTTAGAAAGAAGCAAAGCCTCCAGAAAGGGAACAAAGCTGTGCTCTTTTCCACTGGCCTCTGTCTGGGTGCACAGTGGAGGGGAGCTGCTGTTACCATACAGATGGCCTTGCTGTGTGGTGAATTCTCCATCGCTTGGAGTCTTTAAATCCATAGTGGGCATCTCTGTATATGATATTCTGTAGCTCTGCTGCAAGCGATGGCCCATGGGATGCAGGGGATCAGCCTTGTTGAATGGGCCCCCTATTCCCTTTAAAATCAATGAGTTTCCACCATGGGCAGAATTAGGCAAAGAGAGGGTTAAATTAGCAAGTAAACCAGCAACACCACAGGGTATGAGCCTGAGCCCTGGCTGGAAGTTAGAGAGCTGGGTGCTTTAATCCCCTAAGCACAAAACCTCATAGACGCCCAGGTTACCTCACTGGAAAAGTACTGGGTTCGAAAGCACTAGGAACAGAGGAATGTTAGTCATTTTTTGAGTGATTGCTCATGTGCATTATGCTCAAGGTACACGTGCGTCCCGAGCAAAGTGGCTGGAAATTTTTTCCCTCAGTGGTACCCGTTAGCACCCTCTGCAGCCACATACTTATAGCACTGGTATAAAGCACCCAGCTGACCCCGTGCCCCCTCAGTTCCTTCTTACTGCCCGTGACAGTTGCTGGAACTGTTATCCTTGCTTTGGCAAGCTCTCTCAGTGGTCTTCTTTTCTTGTATCTGTACATAGTTGTAGTCAGTTTTAGTGAAGTTCTGTAACTTTGTGTCTTAGCAGAGTTTTTGTCTGTTCCCCGGTGTCGTGGCATGCCTCCGCCACCAGGCTTTAAGCCCTGCGTCTCCTGTAAAAAGGCTATGCCCCTTAGTGACATGCACTCAAGCTGCCTGAAGTGCCTGGGAGAAGCTCACTTTGGGGACTGTTGCCAGATCTGCAGAGACTTTAAGCCTTGCACAAAGAAGGACCAGGAGGCCAAACTGAAGTTTTTGTTCATGGAGGCAGTGCTGAGACCTCCATCTGAGCCAGACTAGTCAGACTCAGCACTGAGTGCCTCGGTGTAGGTAAGGAGTGCTCCTCCTACCGTACTAGAGTCCGAGCTCCGATCACCATCCCCAGTGCCTAGGAAAAGGCACAAGAAACAGTCAGCCGAGAGGGAACAATCCCCGTCGCCAAAGATGGCCAGACATGGGGATCAGAGTAGAGTGCAACCTAACCAGGGCACTCTTCTGTCTTGGTACCGCAGAAGTCGGCACCGTTAATTCCAGCACTACGCAGGCACCATTGAGTCTGGTACCAGATGAGCCATCTACATCTGCAGCACAGCGCGGTACCAACGCTATCTCGGTACCAACCACGCTGGAGGTATTGGCCGCTGCCAGAGACCTTCTCTAGCTGTCAGTACCAGTATCACCAGCAGTACAAGAGTTGGTGTTATCAGTGCCAGCAGTCAGAAAGGAAGCCATTGGTTCTGGTGATTGTTTGGGTCCATGCCTTTGGGTGCCATCAAAAGGGAAGCTGGCTATGCTTGCTTCGGTGTGGACATCTCCACCTCAACAGCAGTCTCTGCCACTGGTGGGAACTGCACCACCATGGTCACTGGACAAAGATTCATCGTCATTTGAGTCAGAGGTGGAGTCTCACTCCTCCTGTCCGAGGAGTCGTTCCGCTACTCCCCCAGGCATTTCTACCCTTCCATGGACATGAGCAGAGGAGTAACATCTAGTGCATAACCAGGAGGTCACTGGGGACCTACACCAGTCCTGTGGCCCTTTTGGAACATGTGGGGGTTTCCCCCAGTTTCCAGGGCTCCTATTCAGTGGCCTTGGAAAGGGGGGTGGCATCATCCCATCAGCCAGCACCCAGCCTGGACTCTGGAACTGAGCCCAGTCTTGTACTACAAGACCTGGCACAGCAGGATTCTACAAAGGCAGAAAGGGAGGAAGAGCTTCCACAGCCAGTGCTGGCCTCCACCTCCTCCCCTGACGAGGCAGTCTCAGGAGGGGGCGTCACCTCCCCCTCCCCCTGATGACTATAAAGCTCATCAAAAGTTGCTAAAGAGGGTGGCCTTAAATCTGGGCATACATGTGGAGGTAGTGAAAGTGTCCTCACATAGCCTACTTGATATTTTAGCTGCTGTGGACCCTTCAAAAGCAGGGCCGGCTCCAGGGTTTTGGCCGCCCCAAGCAGCCAAAAAAAAAAAAAAAAAGGGACCATCCGCCGAATTGCCACCGAATAGCTGGACATGCCGCCCCTCTCCGGAGTGGCTGCCCCAAGCACCTGCTTGCCAGGCTGGTGCCTGGAGCTGGCCCTGTTCAAAAGTAGCCTTGCCTCTCAATGAGGCCATTATGGACCCTGTGAAGACCTTATGGCAGCCCCTCACATCCCTTCCCTCCACATCTAAAAGGGCCGAACCCTGTTCCTGCCCAGGGTTATAAGTTCCTGTATGCCCATTGCCCCCCACCCCCGAATCCCCATGGTATCTGCTGCCAATGAGAGAGAAAGACAGAGTCATCAGGGTACAACCCCAAAATCAATGGATTTGGTAGGAAAATTTATTCTGCTGCGGGGTTACAACACAAAATTGCAAACCAGGAGGTGCTGCTGGGCAGGTTTGATTTTAACATGTGGGATTCCATGCAGAAGTTCAAAGACTTGCTCCCTCAAGAGGCTAGGTAAGAGTTCTCTTCGCTGGTGGATGAAGGAAAATCAGTGGCAAGGATCTTGTTGCAAGCTGCTTTGGATGTGGCTGACTCAGCAGCCAGGTTCATGACTTTGGCAGTGGCCATGTGCAGAAGTTCGTGGCTGCAGTCCTCAGGACTCCTGCAGGAGGTCCAGCAAACCCTTCAGAACCTACCTTTTAAAGGAGCTTTGCTCTTTTCAGAACAGACTGATGCGAAGTTTCATGTGTTAAAAGACTCCAGGGTATCCCTTAAGTTGCTTGGATTGTACACACCAGTGCCTTCAAGGAAGCACTACAGGCCCCAACAGCTATCCAGTACTCTGCCCTGGCTGCCCGTCAGGATCTTCAGAGGAAAAGAAGCAGGGGTTAGATATAGCCACTACCCCCTTCTACCTTGATGTCAATGCCTGCCTCTCCCAGACATCCAGGGGTTCTAAGCAGGTGTTTTGGCAGGATGCTCGAGGACACCATACCAGTTCCCGTGATGCCAGACCCTGTTTCTCCTTTGTTTACAAACTGTCTTTCCCACTTCTTCAGCGCATGGTCCTGTATCACCACAGACCTTTGGGTGTTGAGCACAGTGACTGTGGGATAAACCCTCCAGTTTATTTCTACTCTTCCTTCCCACCCTCCCTCCCCGTCCCTCTTCAGGGACCCCTCTCAGGAAGAACTTCTGGCCCAGGAGGTTCAATCTCTCCTTCAGGTAGAAGTTGTGGAAAAGGTTCCACAGAATTTAAGAGGAAAGGGGTTCTACTCCCATTATTTCCTAATCCTAAAAGCCAAGGGAGGTCTCAGACAAATTTTAGACCTGCATCAACAACAGCTCAACAACTATCTCAAGAGAATAAAGTTCCACATGGTCACTCTGGCATCCATTATCCCTTCCCTGGATCCTGGGGATTGGTACGCTGCCCTTGATTTAAGAGATGCTTACAGTAGAACCTCAGAGTTACTAACACCCTGGGAATGGAGGTTGTTCATAAGTCTGAAATATTTGTAACTGTGTACAAAATGTTATGGTTCTTTCAAAAGTTTACAACTGAACATTGACTTAATACAGCTTTGAAACTTTACTATGCAGAAGAAAAATGCTGCTTTCCCTTTTTTTTTTAGTAGTTTACATTTAACACAGTACCATGCTGTATTTACTTTTTTTGTCTCTGCTGCTCCCTGATTGCGTACTTCTGGTTCCAAATGAGGTGTGTGGTTGACTGGTCAGTTCATAACTTTGGTGTTTGTAACTCTGAGGTTCTGCTATATTTTCATAATTCAATATTCCAAGGACACAAAAGGTTCCTCAAATGCGTAGTGAAACACTCGCACTATCTATTCACGGTCATCCCATTCAGCCTGTTTGCAGCTCTGCAGGTGTTCACAAAATGTCTGGCAGTAGTAGCAACCTTCCTGATGAAGTTAGGGGTGCAGGTCTACCCTTATCTAGATGAATGGCTGGTCGAGAGTTGGTCCAGGGTCAGTCAAGGGCTCAGGTAGTGTCCAACATTTGACTTGTCCAGTTGACTTCAAGGCCCTAGGCCTTCTGAGAAATATCGAGAAAACTACCCTCACTCTGGCACAGAGGATAGAGTTCATTGGGGTGCTGTTCAACTCTACTCAGGCCAGAGCTTACCTTCTAGAGGGATGTTTCAAGTCAATCAGATCCCTGATAATGCACCTCAAGGGTCAAGGGGCGTAGGGCCCCAGAATAGCTAGGGATGGCCCTGGGTAAAACTTTTTAAAATCGGGAATAAAACTTTCCCTTTGTCTGTTGTTCTCTGGAGAAGGAGACATGGAGCAGCAATGCTATAAGCATGAATGCTGTGTAAGGCTTGAACCAGGTATAAAAATTCATGCTAGCCCCAGATGCTTTGGTTTGCTTGTAACCTTTAAGCTAACCCCCAAGAAAGCTATTTTGGGTGCTTAATTTTTGGAATTGCTCTTTTAAAATCTAGCAAAAGCCTAAGTTCCAGATGTATTTTCTTCCTTTTTGTTTTTAATACAATTTACCTTTTTTAAGAATAGAATTGGATTTTTGGTGTCCTAAGAGGTTTGTGCATGTTGTTTGATTAGCTGGTAGCAACAGCTAATTTCCTTTGTCCTTTGTTTTCTTTCTCAGCTCTTCCCTGGAGTGCGGGGGGGGGGGGGGGGGG
>NW_020664440.1:31867951-31890369 GCF_002925995.2 Terrapene triunguis
CTCCTTCCTGGGTCCAAGGGGGTTTTTTGCATTTGGGTGGTGGCAGCATTTACCAAGCCAAGGTCAGAGAAAAGCTGTAGCCTTGGGAGTTTAATACAAGCCTGGAGTGGCAAGTATTAATTTTTAAAATGCTTGCGGGCCCCCACCTTCTGTACTCGAAGTGACAGAGTGGGGATTCAGTTTTCACATGGTGGCAGAGTGGTGGGATCATTTTGAACCAGAAGCACAGACCTCAGGATTTTAAAAGGACACATTTTTCCTTTTGGCTGCTTGAAAGCCAGGGTTTTTTTTTTCTTTTCTTTTCTTTGCTGCCTGAGGGGGAACAGGCACGCCAAAGGATTAGCCTACAAAGCAAGGGAGTCCAACAAGCAGTTTATATATTTTTTTAAATATTTTCTAGCTTCGTGGCAACAAAATAGTTAGACTAGAGTAGGGCAGCCTGTGCATGAGGTTGAGGTCAGGCACGGAAACTCTAGAGCGACTAGTCTTCCCAAAGCGGCATGCCATGGCGAAGACAGAGCTAGATCAAGCCCAGACATCCAGCTCCATGACAGAAATGAAGGGAGGGGATGGGGGACCGGGAACTTCCCAGGAGGGAAGGGTCAGCCCTCCCCCGACCAAGATCCAGGAGCCAAGCTGGAGGAGTGGCTTTAACCAAGACAGAGTTCTGACTGTGGAAGACGGGGATTTCTTCCTACAAATGATGTGCTTGGAAGTGGAGGACAAAAGAGAGGCGAAGCGCTTGGAGTTGGAAGCGGAGGAGAGGAGACAGGCGAAGCGCTTGGAGGCAGAAGCGGAAAGAGAGGCGAAGCGCTTGGAGGCGGAAATGCAGGCGAAGCGCTTGAAGTCGGAGTTAGAGCTGAGGCACTTAGAGCTGGAAAGGGCTAAGCTGGGTCCACCAGGTAACCCTAACAGTCCTCCAGGTACTGCTTCCCTTTCCAAGAAATTCCCCACATACAAGGTAGGCGATGATACAGAGGCCTTCTTAGAAAATTTCGAAAGGGCTTGCCTTGGGTACAACACCCCTATAGATCAATATATGGTAGAGCTGAGGCCGCAACTCAGTGGACCCTTAGCAGAGGTGGCAGCTGAAATGCCTAAAGAACACATGAATGAATACGACCTTTTTAAACAAAAGGCCAGAATTAGAATGGGGCTAACACCCAAGCATGCCCTTCGGCAGTTCAGAGCCCTAAGGTGGAAACCAGATGTGGCATTTTTCCTGATGCCTACCACACTGTAAAAAATTAGGATGCCTGGATATCAGGAGCAAGTGTTAAATCTCCGGAAGATCTGTCTTTCCTAATGCAAATGGAGCAGTTCTTAGAGGGTGTTCCTGAGGAAATAGAAAGGTACATCCTAGATGGAAAGTCCAAAACTGTAATAGAGGTGGGGGAGATCGGAACCAAATGGGTGGAGGTGGCGGAGAAGAAGAAAGCTAGTAGCAGTTGGTGCAGATACCAGAAGGGGCAACCCGAGATGACACCCCACCATCGGGGTCAGCCCAGAGCCCCACCTTGCAAGGAGGAGCCCTCCACACAGCCAGGGAGACCCCAGATGCCCTCTCGTCCCACCACGCCACTCTCCAACCACCCACCTCGCCCCAGCCCACAGTCAGCTGGGCGATGCTTTAAATGTAATGAGCTGGGGCATGTGAAGGCCAACTGCCCCAAGAGCATCAGCCGACTACAACTCATCACCCCAGAGTCCCACCAAGAGCCTTTAGGCCCAAATGTCTCGCAAATACCCCCAGAACGAAGGGAAACTGTGAGTGTGGGTGGGAGGAAGATTACTGCGTGGAGACACACTGGAGCACAGGTGTCAGGTATCCACCAATCCCTGGTAGACCCCAAATTCATCGACCCAGAGGCCCAAGTGACGGCGCAACCCTTTAAGGCCAACTCTTTTAACTTGCCTACAGCCAGGTTGCCTATCCAGTACAAGGGCTGGTCAGGAATATGGACTTTTGCAGTCTATGATGATTATCCCCTTCCCATGCTGCCGGGAGAAGACTTAGCCAACCATGTGAGGCTAACAAAAAGGGTGGGGATGGTCACCTGCAGCCAGGCTAAACAGGCCTCTACACCTAACTCCATTCCTGAACCTCCTACAGGAACCCAGCCAGAGGTGGTGGAACGAGACTCCAGACAAGAGTCTATAGCAGCAGTTGTAAATCCAGTTCCTGGAACCCAGCCAGAACCAGCCCAAGGATCGGAACCTGCGGAGCAGTCGGCACCGGAGCCCGTGCTTGCAACCCCACCAGAGTCAGGGGAGCCAGCACCAAAGGGCGCCACAGAGCCTGCACCTGTAGCAGCGGCTAGACCGGCACAAGAGGCTCAACTGGAGCCTGAAATACATCCTAGTGCACCAGCGGAGAGCGATTCACAGTCAAAGGAAACAACTCCATCACCTGCATCACTTCCAGTGGGACCAAGCCCAAGTCCACAACCCAGCAAGGAAGTAATGTCTCCAGCATCAAGGGAACAGTTCCAGGCAGAGCAGGAAGTGGATGAGAGACTCAAGGGAGCTTGGACAATGGCACGGAGCGACCCACCGCCTCTCAGCTCTTCTAACTGGTCCAGGTTTGTTATAGAAGGAGAACTCTTATACAAGGAGACTCTTTCTGGTGGGCACAAGGAGAAATGGCATCCTCAGAGACAGTTGGTAGTTCCAACTAAGTATAGGGAAAAGCTTTTGAGCTTAACCCATGATCATCCTAGTGGCCATGCTGGGGTGAACAGGACCAAGGACCGTTTGGGGAAGTCATTCCACTGGGAGGGGATGGGCAAGGACGTTTCTACCTATGTCCGGTCTTGTGAGGTGTGCCAGAGGGTGGGAAAGCCCCAAGACCAGGTCAAGGCCCCTCTCCAGCCACTCCCCATCATTGAGGTTCCATTTCAGTGTGTAGCTGTGGATATTCTGCATCCTTTCCCTAAGAAGACACCCAGAAGAAAGCTGTACATACTGACTTTCATGGATTTTGCCACCCGATGACCGGAAGCAGTAGCTGTAAGCAACACCAGTGCTAAAAGCATGAGCCAGGCATTGACAGACATTTTTGCCAGGGTAGGTTGCCCCTCAGACATCCTTACAGATTTGGGAACTAACTTCTTGGCAGGGACTGTGAAACATCTTTGGGAAGCTCATGGGGTAAACCACTTGGTTGCCACCCCTGACCACCATCAAACAAATGGCCTAGTGGAAAAGTTTAATGGGACTTTGGGGGCCATGATCCGTAAATTCGTGAATGAGCACTCCAGTGATTGGGACTTAAGGGGTACATCTACACTTACCGGAGGGTCCGGCGGGAGGCAATCGATTTTCTGGGATCGACTTATCGCGTCTAGTGAAGACGCGATAAAATCGATCCCTGATCGCTCTGCCGTCGACTCCGGAAATCCACCGTGGCAAGAGGCGGCAGCGGAGTCGACGGCAGCGTGGCAGCGGTCGACTTTCCCCCATCCTCACAGCCAGGTAAGTCGACCTAAAATACGCAACTTCAGCTACGGTATTCACGTAGCTGAAGTTGTGTATCTTAGGTCGGACCCCCGCTGTAGTGTAGACCTAGCCTTAGTGTTGCAGCAGTTGCTCTTTGCCTACAGGGCTGTACCACATCCCAGTTTGGGGTTTTCACCCTTTGAACTCGTTTATGGCCATGAAGTTAAGGGGCCATTACAGTTGGTGAAGCAGCAATAGGAGGGCGTTACATCTTCTCCAGGAACTAACATTTTGGACTTTGTAACCAACCTGCAAAACATCCTCAAAGACTCTTTAGCCCTTGCTTGAGAAAACCTACAGGATGCTCAACAAGAGCAAAAGGCCTAGTATGATAAATATGCCAGAAAGTGTTCCTTCAGAATAGGTGACCAAGTCATGGTCCTAAAAGTGCTCCAGGCCAATAAGATGGAAGCGTTGTGGGAGGGGCCATTTATGATCCGAGAGCGCCTGGGAGCTGTTAATTATCTCAGAGCATTCCCAGACTCTACCCTAAAACCTAAAATATACCATGTTAATTCTCTAAAGCGCTTTTGTTCTTGAGAATTCAAGATTCTCCAGTTTACAGCCCAGGAAAGAGACGACGCTGAGTGTCCTGAAGGAGTCTACTATGACGGAAAAAGCAACAGTGGCGAGGAAGAGGTAAGCCTTTCCATGACCCTTGGATGTAAGCAGCGACAGCAAATCCAGGAGCTGTGCACCAGCTTCATGCCAATATTTTCAGCAACCCCAGGATGGACAGAACAGGCGTACCACTCCATTGACACAGGTGATGCTCGCCCAATTAGAGCCCAACCCTACCAGATGGCTCCTCAAGCCAAAACCGCAATAGAAAGGGAAATCAAGGACATGTTACAGATGGGTGTAATCCGCCCCTCTGAGAGTGCATGGGCCTCTCCAGTGGTTCTGGTTCCCAAACCAGACGGGGAACTCTGCTTTTGTGTGGACTACTGTAAACTAAATGCTGTAACTTGCCCAGAAAACTATCCAATGCCACACACAGATGAGCTATTGGAGAAACTGGGATGTGCCCAGTTCATCTCCACCTTAGACTTAACCAAGGGGTACTGGCAAGTGCCACTAGATGACCCAGCCAAGGAAAGGTCAGCCTTCATCACCCATGTACGCTGTATGAATTTAATGTGCTCCCTTTTGGACTGCGAAATGCACCTGCCACCTTCCAGAGATTGGTAGATAACCTTCTGGTTGGATTTGGGGAATCTGCAGTCTCCTACCTCGACGATGTGGCTATATTCTCAGATTCATGGGCAGAATACCTGGAACACCTCCAAGCTGTCTTCCAGCGCATAAGGGAGGCAGGATTAACGGTTAAGGCCAAAAACTGTCAAATAGGCCTAAACAGGGTAACGTACCTTGGACACCAGTTGGGTCAAGGTACTATCAATCCCCTACAGGCTACGGTAAATGCTATCCAAAATTGGCCTGTCCCTAAGTCAAAGAAGCAGGTCCAATCCTTCTTGGGCTTGGTCAGGAATTACCGATGATTTGTACCACACTACAGCCAAATTGCCACCCCACTGACAGACCTGACCAGGAAAAAACAACCAAATACAATTCAATGGACTAAGAAGTGTTAGAAAGCCTTTAACCAGCTTAAGGTGATCCTTACATCTGACCCTGTACTGAGGGCCCTGGACGTCAACCAACCGTTCGTCATAACCACAGATGCATCCAAGAGTGGTGTGGGAGCAGTTTTAATGCAAGAAGGACCAGATCAAACAATTCCATCCTGTCGTGTTTCTCAGCAAAAAAAATTCTGAGAGGGAAAGCCACTGGTCAGTCTCAGAAAAAAGAATGTTACACCATTGTGTATGCTCTGGAGAAGCTACGCCCATATATTTGGGGACGGCGGTTCCACCTGCAGACTGACCATGCTGCACTGAAGTGGCTTCACACAGTCAAAGAGACTAACAAAAAACTTCTTCGGTGGAGTTTAGCTCTTCAAGACTTTGATTTTAAAATACAACACATTTCAGGAGCCTCTAACAAAGTGGCTGATGCACTCTCCCGGGAAGGTTTCTCAGAATCAGCCGGGTAAAAATGTCCCTGCATTCTAAGTCATTGTAGTCCTTGAAATGTAAAAAGTACTGTTTAGTTCTTCATGTAATTATTAGTAAAATTAGAGGTGCACGTATCTTATTAACTCTGTTTCCTAAACCTCCAGGAAGAAATCCCAGCCGGTGTGGACCCGACCTGAACCAGGCTGGCCAGCACCGTCTGTGATTTGGGGGGCATGTGATAAATGAAGTGGAGCGGGGGAGCTCCCTTTGATGGACACCCAGCCAGCCAGTTAGCTGTAAAATCCCTCTTGGTATCTGTTCTCTACTTGCTTTACCTGTAAAGAGTTAAAAAGTCCCCCAGGTAAAGGAAAAGAAAAAGTGGGCACCTGACCAAAAGAGCCAATGGGAAGGAAAAACTTTTTAAAATTGGGAAAGAAACTTTCCCTTTGTCTATTGTTCTCTGGAGAAGGAGACACAGAGCAGCAATGCTATAAGCAGGAATGCTGTGTAAGGCTTGAACCAGGTATAAAAATTCATCTTCCATACCTAGAAGAAATCATTGGACAGGGCATGTTTAAATAGATGCGATTAGGTTTATTTTTGTTCATTTTTTAAGGCTTGTGGACTCCTCTGTGCTAACCCCAGATGCTTTTGTTTGCTTTTAACCTTTAAGCTAACCCCTAAGAAAGCTATTTTGGGTGCTTAATTTTTGGAATTGCTCTTTTAAAATCTAGCAAAAGCCTAAGTTCCAGATGTATTTTCTTCCTTTTTGTTTTTAATACAATTTACCTTTTTTTAAGAACAGAATTGGATTTTTGGTGTCCTAAGTGGTTTGTGCATGTTGTTTGATTAGTTGGTAACAACAGCTAATTTCCTTTGTTTTCTTTCTCAGCTCTTCCCTGGAGGGGTGCGGGGGTGAAAGGGCTTGAGGATACCCCACAGGGAGAAATTTCCAAGTGCGCCTTCCTCGGTCCAAGGGGGTTTTTTGCATTTGGGTGATGGCAGCATTTACCAAGCCAAGGTCAGAGAAAAACTGGAACCTTGGGAATTTAATACAAGCCTGGAGTGGCAAGTATTAATTTTTAAAATGCTTGCGGGCTCCCACTTTCTGTACTCAAAGTGACAGAGTGGGGATTCAGCCTTGACACCTCTCAACCGTCAATGACAGTTTGGTCTTAGGGTATGTCTACACTACGAGAGTAGTTCGATTTTACTTAAATCGAATATGTGGAATCGATATTGCAAAGTCGAACGTGTGTGTCCACACTAAGGACAGTAATTCGACTTTGTGAGTCCACACTAACGGGGCAAGCGTCGACATTGGAAGCGGTGCACTGTGGGCAGCTATCCCACAGTTCCCGCAGTCCCCGCTGCCCATTGGAATTATGGGTCGAGCCGCCAATGCCTTCTGGGTAAAAAAATGTGTAGAGGGTGCTTTTGGGTAACTGTCGTCATCCGTCCGTCACTACCGACCTCCCTACCTCCCTGCCTGAAAGCGCCGGCGGGAAATCAGTTCGCGCACTTTTCTGATCAGTGACAGCGCGGACGCCACAGCACTGCGAGCATGGATCCCACTGCAACCATCGCTGCAGTTGTGGCCGTTCTCAACACCTCGCAGCTTATCATACACCTTTCCCTGAGGCAGATGCAGAGAAATCGGGCGAGGAGGCTACGGCACCGCCGTGAGAGCCTGAAGTCGGAGAGTAGCACAGAGCTGTCAGAAACCACGAGCCCCAGCGCCCAGGACATCACGTTGGCAATGGGTCATGTGGATATCGTGGAATGGCGATTCTGGGCCCGGGAAACAAGCACGGACTGGTGGGACCTCATAGTGCTGCAGGTCTGGGACGAATCCCAGTGGCTGCGAAACTTTCGCATGCGAAAGGGGACTTTCCTCGAACTTTGTGAGTTGCTGTCCCCTGCCCTGAAGCGCAAGGACACCCGGATGCGAGCAGCCCTGACTGTCCAGAAGCGAGTGGCCATAGCCCTCTGGAAGCTTGCAACGCCGGACAGCTACCGGTCAGTCGCGAACCACTTTGGTGTAGGCAAATCTACCGTGGGGGTTGTTGTCATGCAAGTAGCCAACGCAATCGTTAAGGTACTGCTCTCAAAGGTAGTGACCCTGGGAAACGGCCAGGTCATCATAGATGGTTTCGCCACGATGTGATTCCCAAAATGCGGTGGGGCTATAGATGGGACTCACATCCCTATCCTGGGACCGGACCACCAGGCCAGCCAGTACATTAACAGAAAGGGCTACTTTTCAATGGTGCTGCAAGCACTGGTGGACCATAGGGGACGTTTTACCAACATCAACGTCGGATGGCCGGGCAAGGTTCATGACGCTCGCGTGTTCAGGAACTCTGGTCTGTTTACACGGCTGCAGGAAAGTATTTACTTCCCGGACCCCAAAACAACTCTTGTGGATGTGCAGATGCCTACAGTGATCCTCGGGGACCCAGCCTACCCGCTAATGCCCTGGCTCATGAAGCCCTATACTGGCGCCCTGGACACAGAAAAAGAACTGTTCAACTACCGTCCGAGCAAGTGCAGAATGGTGGTGGAGTGCATCCGGGAGGCTTTGAAAGCAAGGTTCCAGACTGAGCAGGGTAACCAGTGACTGTTAAGTTTGTGGACACAGAAGCTGAACCTCCAGTTACATACCCCCTTCACCCCCTTCCCAAAAAATAAAATCAGTTCTATTTTGTCAATGAACACCGTTGTCTTTATTACTGTTTTCGCGGGAATGTTTTAAACCGGGGACGCAGACAGTGGCGGGGGGCGGGTTTAGTGTTCTGATGCAAATGATGCTTCTAAACTCCAGGAATGACAGGCTCCGCAGTGGTGCACTGGTTGTTTCAACGGAGCCTGCCATCACTCCTGGGCAGAACTGCGTGTATGTGTCAGCTATGTGAGTTTCTGCCTGGGGGAGGAGGGTTACAGATCCCCTGCTGCGTGGCTCTGTGATCCAGGATAAGGACTGCAGCATAAGATCTGTAACTGCCCTCCCCCGCCACAAAGTAACCTGACTGAAACAGTAATGAACAGAAACATATTTTTTATTAACAACCAGACAGGAAACTGGGGGGTGAAAGTCGGACGGGGGCTTGGGTGAGGCGGGCAGGAAAGGACTTTTCAAATTTTGGGGAATGACAGCCTTCTGGTGCTTGAGCAGTCTGCAGGGGTGGAGTGAGAGTTTTCACGGACTCTGCCACCCCTCCTTCTTTGGACTTTGGGAGAGGGGGGTATGGGACTTGGTGGCGGGGGACTGCGGTTCCTGATAGACTGCAGCGGGGCTCTGTCCTCCTGCCTCCGTTCCTGCAGAACATCAACAAGGCGCCGGAGCGTGTCCGTTTGCTCCCTCAGAAGTCCAAGCAGCGTTTGAGTCGCCTGCTGGTCTTCCTGCCCGCCACCTCTCCTCACGTTCCATGTGTGTCCGGTGCATTTGTGACAAATTCTCCCTCCACTAGTTCTGCTGTGCTGCCTGGGCTCAGGAGCAGCCCATTAGTTCTGAGAACATGTCCTCTCGCGTCTTCTTCTTTCTCCGCCTAATGTGCGCTAGCCTCTGGGAGTGTGATGCCAAGCTGGGTTAGGAGACAGTTGCAGATGTGGCTGTGGGAATGAGGAAAAGGCAGTGAATTCCTCCGAAAGATAAATGTGGTTGTGAATCAAGAACATAGTTTTTCTCTGTGAACAAGACCATGAACCACACCTATCACATGCGCACTCCGGACAAGGTCGAATTTTCGAACCTCGCCTTCAGTGCCTGGGCTTTTGCACTGCCGATCTGGGAAGCGGGGCAGGACACGGTACTCTCTGTAGCAGGCAAACATGGTAAGCCGTAGACTTGTGGCTGCTTAAAACTGTAGGAGTACCACTGGCCTCCTTTCACATTGAAAGCACTGCCAGTCTGTGCTGCCAGCAATCGGCCAAGCAGGAACTCTGGCCCTGTCCCACCCCCTCGCGGATGAGCCAGGGAAAGATCCCTGTATGCTGCCCCTCTCCCGCCCCCACCGCGTGGCTGTAAACCAGCGGTCACAGTTCTGTAAAGGAACTTGTTGCAAGCAGTCCCAATACTAACAGTCCCCTACCTAATTCAAAGCAGGTCATCATGAGCGACATAACTCTCATGAACATCCCGGACACCGAGATCCAACGGATGCTTCGAGAAAGCCTGCAGAGACCGGGGCCCTATGCCGCCATGCTATGCAAGGCAATGATACCGGAGTACCTGCTTGTCTCCTGCCGCGGGAACGTCTCCTACTTCGGAGGACCAAGTAAAGCCGCTCTCCCCAGGAACCTGATGAACAGGCTATCCCATTACCTGCAGCAGAGCTTTGTGGAGATGTCCGTGGAGGACTACTGCTCTATCCCCGGACATATAGACAGGATTCTAATATAGCTGCAGTAGCAGGCACTAAAGAGTGGAGCAGCTTGGGCAGCACAATCATGCAGAACCGGACACTATTTGATTTTTGTTTTTAAATAGTTGTTACTGATTACTTAAGCGCCCAGGGGGAAGAAATCATGATTCACAGATTGTTGTTAGTATTAATATTCAAGTTTTGTAAAAAATAAAGGTTAATATGTTTAAAGCACTTACCGCTTGATCCTTCGCCTGAATCTGTGTCCAGGTTACATGCTGGGGAGGGTTGGTAGGGGATCTCTGTAACGGTGATGAAGAGCTCCTGGCTGTCGGGAAAATCAGCTTGGTAAGCGCTGTCGACTGCCTCGTCCTCCTCATCTCCTTCCTCCTCTTCCCCGTCCGCTGAGGAACCGGCCGTGGACAATATCCCATCCTCAGAGTCCACGGTCAGTGGTGGGGTAGTGGTGGCGGCCGCAGCAAGGATGGAATGCAGTGCCTCGTAGAAACGGGATCTGTGGGGCTGGGATCCGGAGCGTCCGTTTGCCTCTTTGGTCTTCTGGTAGCCTTGTCTCAGCTCCTTGATTTTCACGCGGCACTGCGTTGCATCCCGGCTGTAGCCTCTCTCTGCCATGGCTTTGGAGATCTTCTCGTAGATCTTAGCATTCCTTCTTTTGGAGCGCAGCTCTGAAAGCACGGACTCATCGCCCCACACTGCGATGAGATCCAAGACTTCCCGATCAGTCCATGCTGGGGCCCTCTTTCTATTAGATTGCACGGCCATCTCTGCTGGAGAGCTCTGCATCGTTGCCACTGCTGCTGAGCTCACCTCGATGTCCAAAGAGGAACTGAGATTCAAACTGCCCAGACAGGAAAATGAAAATAAATTCAAATTTTCCCGGGGGTGTGGCTGGTCAGAGCATCCGAGCTCGGACTGCTGTCCAGAGCGTCAACAGAGTGGTGCACTGTGGGATAGCTCCCGGAGCTATTACCGTCGATTTCCATCCACACCTAGCCTAATTCGATATGGCCATGTCGAATTTAGCGCTAATCCTCTCGTTGGGGAGGATTACAGAAATCGATTTAAAGAGAGCTTTATGTCGAACTAAATGGCTTCCTGGTGTGGACGGGTGCAGGGTTAATTCGATATAACAGCGCTAAAGTCGACATAAAAGCCTAGTGTAGACCAGGCCTTAGAGGCATCAGCACTAGGGTGGGGAGCTCACCTGGGGCCCCTCAGAACTCAAGGCCTTTGATATCCATAGGAACTTTCAGTCCACATCAATGTCAGGGAACTCAGAGTGGTTCGCCTAGCATGTCAGGCCTTCCTGCCCCACATTATGGGCAGAAACTTGTTTGTTCTCACGGACAACACTGTAACCATGTTTTATCTCAACAGGCAAGGAGGAGCTCGCTCTTCCCTTCTTTGTCAAGAAGCGACTCAGCTATGGGGAGTTTTGCATAGCCCACTCAATCAACCTCGAGGCCTATTACCTTCCAGGAACACAAAACAAGCTGGCAGATCACCTCAGCAGGTCTTTTTCCAGTCACCACGAGTGGTCCCTTCGCCCGGATGTGGCGAGAGATGTTTTCTGGCATTGGGGGACTCCCCAGATAGACCTATTTGCAACTAGGTACAACAGGAAGTATCACCAATTCTGCTCCCTCCCAGGCCACAGACCGGGTTCTATCATGGATGCCTTTCTGCTACCATGCATGGGACATCTTTACTACACTTTCCCCCCCTATCCCTCTTGTGCACAGAGTACTGCTAAAGATCAAATGGGACCAGGCTCTTCTTGTTCTGATAGCCCCAGCAAGTCCTTGCCAACACTGGTTCTCGTAGGCCTCTCAATGTCAACTCCAATCCTGCTTCTTTTACACCCGGACCTGATCTCTCAGGACTACGGTTGGCTGCTCCACCCAAATCTGAGCTCCCTTCAACTAACAGCTTGGAAGCTCCATGCCTAAATCCCAGAGAGCAGACTTGCTCAGAGCAAGTTTGTCAGGTTCTGTAATAGAAACCCCTCCACCAGGGCTACTTACCTTTCAACGTGGAAGTGGTTTTCTCTCTGGGCGTTCCAACGCGGAGTCTCACCCACGCAGTCATCCTTACAAGAAATACTTGAATACCGATTGCACCTGAAACAAGAAAACTTAGCAATCCTCTATCAAGGTTCACCTTGCAGTAATATCACTTTCCACCCTTGGGTGGATAACCGGTCCTTTTTTGCAATAACATGTATATCCGATTCTTCAAAGGCATAGAAAGATTATACTCTCAAGTAAGAGAGCCCATTCCTCCCTGAGACCTGAACTTTAGTCTATTCAAAGCTTATGGGACCACCATTTGAGCCTTTGGCAACGTGCTCCTTATTATACCTCGCCTGGAAAGTAGTTTTTTTAGTGGCTATCACATTGGCCAGAAGGGTCTCGGAGCTCCATGCCCTCATATCAGAGCTTCCATACACAGTCTTCTTTAAAGATAAGGTGCATTTATGTCTTCACCCCAGTTTCCTCCCAAAAGTGTTTTTGCAATTCATAGCAATCTACCTATCTGTCTTTTACCCAAAGCCATATGCAAATAGGAATGAACAACACCTTCATTCATTGGATGTTAGACGAGCCCTAGCTTTCTACATAGACAGGATTAAACCATTCTGAAAGTCCACCTAACTGTTCGTAACTGTAGCTGACAGGGTGAAGGGTCTCCCAATCTCTTCACAGATAATTTTGTCATGTACAGTATCACTTCATGTAGTTGTACACCTCTACCTCGATATAACACTGTCCTTGGGAGCCAAAAAATCTTACCGTGTATAGGTGAAACCGCATTATATCGAACTTGCTTTGATCCACCGGAGTGCGCAGCCCCTCCCTCCCCCCGGAGCACTGCTTTACCGCATTATATCCGAATTTGTGTTATATCGGGTCGCGTTATATCGGGGTAGAGGTGTACTTGTTACGATCAAGCAGGTGTTTTGCCACCAGCTAACCTGACTGCTCATTCCACAAGGTCGCAAGCATCCTCAGCAGCATTTCTAGCGCAGATCCCTATTAAGGACATTAGTAAAGCAGCGACCTGGTTATTGGTGCACACATTCTCCTTCCATTACACCGTCACTCAACAGTCCAGAGATTATCCCAAATTTGGTCGAGCTGTTCTGCAGTCAGAGTGTTGATGAACTCGGATCCCTCCACCTATTCAACTGCTTGGGGGTCACCTAGAGTGGAATACATATGTGAAGTCACTGGAAGAAGGAAAAACGGTTACTAACCTTCTGTAACTGTTGTTCTTTGAGATATGTTGCACATGTCCATTCCATGACCTGCCCTCCTACCACTCTACTACCTCAGAGTTTTCTGGAAAGAAGTAACTGAAGGGGAGTGGGGTCATCTGGGTGCTTTATACTGGCACTATAGGGGGTGCTTGAGCTGCCCCAATGGGTCCTACTGCGAGAAAAAATTTCTGGCGACTGTGCTTTGGCAC
This sequence comes from Terrapene triunguis, assembly GCF_002925995.2. Classification (NCBI taxonomy): domain Eukaryota; kingdom Metazoa; phylum Chordata; order Testudines; family Emydidae; genus Terrapene; species Terrapene triunguis. Next base: position 31,881,321 of record NW_020664440.1, read on the forward strand.
ACGCACACCTACAGTGGAATGGACATGTGCAATACCTCTCGAAGAACGACAGTTACAGAAGGTTAGTAACCGTTGTTTATTCTACACCCACTATGCTCTAGCGCCATCTAGCCAGCTTCTAAGGTAATGCACTCCCTTCTGAGGCCCCAATTCAGCAAAATACTTATTAAATATATGCGTAAATCCTAAATCCTATTGCGGTCTATGGGATTTAGGCACAGATTTACAGTTAAGTACTAGCTTAAGTGCTTTGCTGACAGCTGGGGCCCCATCCTATAAACACTTATGTATGTTACAGGAGTTGTGTATAAAAAGAAATATGTATATGTGTGTGCGCACAGGAAGAGACCTGGTCAGAAGCCAGAATTTCTGTTCCACGGGAAATGCTGACATTTCTTGGGGGGGAACTCATTCCAAATCCAAATGAGAAGCCGAAATGTTATAACTTCCCATGAAAGAAAACTTCTGATTCAGGACCATCAGCAAGTTCTGTTTGGATCATGTCAAATTGCTTCATTTTATGATGTCAGAATGTTTCATTCTGTAAGGTATGTCATTTTGACTTTATTGCTTTGATTCATTTCATTTAGACTTTTTTATTATTTTAAAATATTAATTTAATATATTTAATATTTTAATACAATAGTGGAACAAAATTAATCCAAATGACAAAGTCAAAATTACACATTTTTACTGTATTAAAAATGAAATATTTTGTTGTTGGAACAAAACGAGAATCCCCAAAAAAATAATTGAAAATTTGCCACAAAACATTTTGATTTCAGCTAAACTGCATGTTTTGACAGAAAACGATTCCATCAAAATTTTTCAACCAAGTGCTAATGTCTAGTTGGTACATACTGTACATAACGTTTGCCACCTAGTGGGCTGTATGAATAATAGGATCTGTTGCATTGTTCATTGGCTTATGTGTTCAATAAAGTTGTTGTTATGATTGTGAATAGCTTCCTGCGGACAGCTCTTCCTGCACATGTTTAACTTTACCCATGTGAGGCCCACTAACATCTAAGGGCTCATGGGTGTAAGTGTTTTTATACTCAGAGCCCCAGACCTGTCTGTGCCCAATCCAGAGCTCTGCACAAACTGTGTGGGTATGGGAAGCAGTTGCCTCCCTGCCTGCAGGGACTGTAGTGGAGCACTGCATCCTGTGAAAGCAGCCAGGTTGGAGTCACGTTATAGGGCAAGTGCCTTTTAAGGAGTGTGCACTGTTCTGCCTGCAGGGACAGGAGGAGTCTTTCTGTCGCATTCCATCTTCCTGAGAGAGGATGTAGGTCAGATGGCAGCTATTTGTGTTACAGGATCACTCCAGAGGCCCAAATGAGATCGGGCCCCCCCACTTGTGCCAGGTGCTGCACAGACCCTGCCTAAGATTGGGGCCTCCCCTTGTGCCGGGTGCTGTACACACCCCAACTTAGATTGGGAGCCAGTTCTGCTGGGCAGTGCACAGATCCCACCTGATATATAGGCCCTATTATGCCAGGTGCTATACAGAACCTGCCAATCTCGGTCAGGATCTGTGCGGGATCCAATGTGATGGGATGTCTTGGTATAGGAACCTGCACAGCACTTGGCACTACAGGTGCTAGTGTAAAATAAGTAGTAACAGCTAGATCATTGCTCCTGGTCTGGTGAGGGCTAGAGACCAGATACCAGAGTAGATGGGTCATCGATCTGATCTGTTGCAGCAATGCCTTTGTTCTTATTTCCTTTTGTTTATTTCTGTCCCACATAGGGTTGTGGAGAGCTTGGTGTCCCGTGGCGCAAACTTCCTTTGTGACAAAATCCACCCTGTGCTGGGCAGGGCTGTCAACCTCCTGATTCCCCATGAAGTGGCTGAAACTGGCTTCACCGGGGAGCTGGAAGTCACGCCAGCTGCCGCGCTGTGCCCCTGCCTGAAGCTGTATCCCAATCAGCCTGCTAAGATTGCTGCTGTCTCCATATCCTTTACCAGAAAAAATATTTCCATATGGGGCTGACCAGGGCTTCAGGGGGCCATGGGCCTGCTGCACAGAGGTGAATTGCACCTGAGAGGGATGCTCGAAACACAGGAGTCACTTCATCAGGAGCCACCATAGCAGAGAGCAGTTTAGCCCACAATTGTGTGCTGAGCATCGGGCCTTTGTATTTGTCCAAAATGCTTATCTGGCCCCCACCACTGTAGTGTCTGAGCACCTGGTACTCTTTACTGTACTTATCCTCCCAATCCCCCAGGAGGCAGGGCAGTGCTATTATTTCCCTGGTACAGCTGGAGAACTAAGGCACAGAGAGGCTAAGTGACTTGTCAGGGTCACCCAGTGCATCTGTGGCAGGGCAAGGACTTGAACCTGGGTTTCCCGAGTCTCATTTTAGCACCCTCTCCACTGCAGTGTTCTTCCTCTCAGATAGGCTCACGAGCCATCTCATCCTATTGCAATTTTCACTGGTCACAACAAACAGAGGAGTCAATTTCAGCTCTTGTGGGGCTCTCATTGATCCTCAGAGGCACTGAGGTGTGGCTCCAGCACCCTTCAGGGTTAGGCCACCCTGAAAAAGCTGCCACAGAGAAAGTGTGCTGGGTGAAACTCTCATGTGCTGTGGAGCAGGCCAGATAAGGATGTAAGAATGGTCCTTTGGGCCTTAACATCCACCATAATGTAAAGAGCCAGCAGGTCTCCAAAATCACACTGCTCCTGGAAATTGCTGTACCTTGTCGCATGTAAGAACACTAGGACTGAAAGATCATGTGTTTACAAGGGCGAGCCTCCGGCATAACTGCAGGAGAGGGAAAGGTGTTGGTTGCACTCAGATTTCTTTGCCTTTAAGTCTCACAGTGGTTTCTTCCTTAGCCAGCAATACATATTTTTCTACGACCCCGCGGGTTTGCCCATATCATTCTATGCAAAGGGGAAATCATCTTTGTTCTTCAATAACCCATCGAACTTAGCAGAATGGGAGAAGTACAGCTATAGTGCAACACTGGACTCAGATCCAGGGCAGGAAGAAGGTGCTGTCATTCTCAAAGGCAATTGTGTAGAGCTCACAGCCTTCTCAGAATCTAAAGATCCCTAACCAAGATCGGGGCCCCACCGTGCTGAGTGCTCTACAGTCCCCAGCCGAGATCGGGGCCCTGTTGTCCTGGGTGCTGCACAGATCCCAACTGAGATTGAGCCTCCATTGTGCTGGGTGCTGCACAGATGCATAGTTAGAGCTTCCCATATTGGTTGGCTCAGATCTCAAGACAAATCAGAATTTGTCTGTTGCCAACAGCGCAGGCATCTGAAAATCCACTGACTTGTCACAAAGGATGCACTCAAACTTGAACTGGTGATTTTGTGGCAAAATCTGACCCTCCTCACTCCAATCCTGTTGTGTCAATTTGGCAGGGTGGCCAGTGGTAAAGACAGAGAAGGGAGGGAAGGTACGTCTACACCGCAAAAAAACCCTGCGGCACCAAGTCTCAGAGCCCGGGTCAACTGAGTGGGTCTTGCGGGGCTCACACTACGGGGCTAAATATAGCAATGCAGGTGTTCAGGCTTGGGCTGGAGATCAGGCTGTGAAACCTGGCAATGGGGGTGGGTCTCAGAGCCTGGGCTCCAACCCGAGCCCAATTGTCTACACCAGCGGTTCTCAAACTGTGGGTCGGGACCCCAAAGTGGGTCCTGACTCCATTTTAATGGGGTCACCAGGGCCAGCATTAAACTTGCTGGAACCCCGGCAGAAGCTGAAGCCTGAGCTCCACCCCCGCCCTGGGCAGCGAGTCTCGGGCTCTGGCCTCCTCTTCCCCCACTCGGGGCGGCGGGGCTTGGGCTCTGCCCCCACCTGGGGTCATGTAGTAACTTTGTTATCAGAAGAGAGTCATGGTGCAATGAAGTTTGAGAACCCCTGGTCTACACTAGTTTTGGCCCCTTGCCTCAAGCTCGAGTCAGTTGACCCGGGCTCCGAGACTGGCTTTTTTTGTGGCAGACATACCCTCGGGGCAGGGCTGTGGAGTGAAGTGGGGGGCCTAGACAGGCAGGCACAGGAATGGGAGTCAGGACTCCTGGCTTCTAGTCTGTCTCCTGCTGCTGACCTTGGGCAAGTCCCTTTCCTCCTGGTGGCTTTGTTTCCCCTCCCCCTTTTGGGGGCATGGACTCTCTCTTGGGTGTCTGTGCAGGGCCTGGCATGGCAGGGGCCGCAATCTGAGTCTCTGAAACACCGGCACGATTGGGCCAGGATCTTGAATGGTGCCTCTAGGTAGCACTATCATGCTATTAAATAGCAGTAATAACCAGTGGCCATTATTAGAGCCCCTTCTTTCTCCATCATGCCATTTTGTGGCACTGAGAAGCACGCTGTGGCAGCAGGATCACAAAGTTCTTTTAAGTACCTAAATGAGGGCGAGATTTTCCTGAATGCCCCTCCTCTAAAATACTGAGCAAACCATGCCATTCTCCGTCGCCCATTTGAAACATTTCCCAGCATGCACCTTGGCGCTTTCCCCCATGCTGCCCCTTCATGCATGGCGGGAGCTGCCTGTGAACATCCTCAAAGCCACCTTGCTGTCCTTCCACCCTTGTTAGCCCCCATTTGCTGTGCACTGCAAAATGTTCCCCAGGGGCTGTGCAGTTGGTGAGCTGGGAGTGCTGCTGAGTGTGCAGATTGCAAGCATTTCACTGGTTCCCTTTGCTTTTCCTGTCTCTTGGTTTAATTCTGCCGGTGGCTATGATCTAACATCAAGGCTTTATCTGCTCACCCAAGTTGTGCTGTGCCTGGGTAGTTAAAGTGTTGCATCCCCCTAGTGTAGACACAATTATACTGGGATTAATGTGCTTTCGGCCAGTATAGCTATTCCCTAAGCTGTACCAGGATAAGGCACCTTTATCCTGGTATAACTGCATCCAAACTAGGAGCTGTCCTAGTATAACTAGATCAGTTAAAAAAATCACCCCTTGGCATTGCTTATAGCAGGAGAAAGGCTGGGTGTAGACTTGGCTGTTGACTGCAAGCTCTTTGAGTCAGGGAACAGTCTCTTTGTTACGTTTGGACAGTGCCCAGAAGAATGGGGTGCTGGCCCATTGGCACTACCACACAGGGCCGCCCGGGGGGGGGCAAGTGGGGCAATTTGCCCCGGGCCCCACAGAGGCCCCCACGAGAATATAGTATTCTATAGTATTGCAACTTTTTTTTATGGAAGGGGCCCCCGAAATTGCTTTGCCCCAGGCCCCCTGAATCCTCTGGGCGGCCCTGCTACCACAGTGCAGCCTAAGTGGGATCTGAGCTGTGAGAAGTTGTGGGTGCTGAGTGCCGTCCTGGCAGCACTACACTCACATCATGAAGCTGTTTGCCTGATCAAAGATGGCAGCACTGGCTGTGTCTCTGTATAAAAATGCTGCTTGATGTTCCATTGCCCCCCAGATCAAGTGAACCCAGATGTCAGATATAAACTTCACTGGGACGGTGGAAGCCAAGAAGATGATCCAGACACTTGGGAGCAGACTCTGTTGCTCTTCCTCTTTCTCCACTACTCAGACCAGTTTCAAGATAAGCCATTTTATGATTTCTGTATGTATAAAATCGCTTGACTGTTTTCTAGGGTAACATCCCAGCTCAAATCTTGGGCTTGTCTTCCCCTAGAGGCTGGAAACAAAAACTGCAGTGTTGTATATGATTAGTCCCAACCAAGATCGGGGCCCCTATTGTGCCAAGAGCTGCACAGACCCCGACTGAGATCAGTGTCCCAGCGTGCTGGGTGCTGCACAGACCCCACCGAGATGAGGGTTCCTTGCGTGGCAGGCACTGCACCGGCTCCAGATGAGATGTGAGTTCCTTGCGTGGCAGGCACTGCACTGGCTCCAGATGAGATGTGGGTTCCTTGCGTGGCAGGCACTGCACTGGCTCCAGATGAGATGTGGGTTCCTTGCGTGGCAGGCACTGCACTGGCTCCAGATGAGATGGGGGTTCCTGGTGTGGCAGGCACTGCACCAGCTCCAAAGGAGGTGGGGGTCCCCAGCATGCTGGGTGCTGTACAGACCCCAGTGCAGTGCTATGGGGCACTATGCTACTGGGAACATGAGAGAGCCCTGTGGCTGTTGCAGGGTTTGTGCATCACCTGGAAGGACAGGGCCCTGCTCTCACTCAGGATCTGTGCAGCACCTGGCACACTGGGGACCTGGTCTTGTTTGGATCCTCGGGGCAACCATGCAACATAAATAATAACTGATTTGCCTTTGGGATTTGACCTGTTTTTTGACTCCTTGGATCATCATCGCCTAAAAATGACTCTTCCCTAAGCAAACCAAACCCAATGTAAACGAACCTCGAACTGTTGTGACTCAGGGACCCGGCGCATGATTGCATCCCATATGGACCAGATTCTCCTGTGCAGCCAGGAGGCAGTGAAGCGTGGAGTCCAGGCTGTCATTGACGCAATGCTACAGGAGCACTGCAAGAGAGGGAAGGTAGGAGCTTGTACTGATATGTGTATTAGGCAGCACAGAACCCATGGATCTGAGATCAGAGGGTCAGCTCTTCTATCTGGACTCCTCTCTCCATTCTCTCTGAGCCTGCTGTCATATCGGGGTGAGTTTGGCTCTTGCCTGCTCTTTCTGTTCTCATTGTTTTATTACTGGGTCTAGTTGGCTTCACCACATATCCTGCAGCCAGACTCCTGTGAACTGTGCTCTCAGGTGATTTTGCCAGCTCAGCAGCGTGGGATTTGGTAAGGACTTGGATTGGAAATGTTTGTGCAAAACTTCAAGTTCCACAAGAAGTGGTGTGGGTGATTCAGCAGGAGCTGCTCCCCCTTCTGAGTCAGTGAGCTGCTGCGGGCACTGTGCTTCAGAGAGAAGGGTGGGGGAGCCCTCCCTTTGGAGTCAGTACTAAGCCCAGTGTGGCATTAGGGCATGCTATGCTCCATGGAACTGTGCCAGGCCCTCCGTAGGGGGTGCTGTCCTCTTGGGATTAGTCCCAACCCCAGTTCTCTAGGGCTGTGCTAGGCGATGCTGTACTGCTGCGGGTGACACCATCTGAAAGAGACATAAACCTGCTAGATGGCAGGGTGCTTTTCCTAGGTGTCGGGCTGATCCCCCTAAGTGCTGAGCTAATTCCAGTAGGACCACATCCCATTCTGCCCCCCTAAGCTTCCCCAACACAGGATTTGCCTTGGTTTTCTGATCCGTCCCGGGGTGGCCAGGTGGAGGGGTGTCGACGGGAATGGAAATGTGCAGTAAAATGTTCTTGGCCCTTCCCAGAACCAGCAGAGGTTGAAGCTGTCCCTGCCCGTCATCCTAGGTGCCATTTCCAGCGTGGTGTCCAGCAGCACTAACAGCCAGTTCAGACGGGAATGTCTGCAGAGTTTGCAGGTAACTATTGTATGTGGTGGATTTTTTAGGATACTGTTATAATTCTCCATGAGAGGCAGCATGGTCCAATGACTAGCCGTGCTGATTCAACTGGAACTCAGGGCTACTGGGGTCTATTTATGGCTCAGCCACTGACCTGCTGGGTGATCTTGGGCAAGTCCCTTCCCCTCTTGGGGCCTCAGTTGCCCCTACCTCCTTTTGTCTATTTAGATTGTGAGCTCTTCAGGGGAGGCACTCTATCTCACTATGCGTCTGTGCAGGGCCTTACACAATGGGGGCCCCAGTCTCACTTGGGGTCAGGGCAGCTCCTGGCAAGACAGGCCCCCCAGTCTTGGTCAGGGTCTGTGCAGCATCTGGCATAATGATACCCTGATCTCAGTTGGAGTCTGTGCAGCCCCCAACAGAATTGGATGCTGATGAAAGTGGTAGCCTTCCAGGGCTACTATAATATTAATAATGTCATGAGAGGAATCACCAGATGGTGCTGTCACACAGTCGTCCAAGTTGTTTTTGTCGCCTGTGAGCAAGTTTTTAGTATTTGAAGAAATGCTGTGATATTAGTGTTGTGATGCCACGGTTCTTGGAGAGATGTCATGGCAGGTGGCACAGAGTTTGCTGTCTGCTCTGTTCTCTGGATTTGGAGGCAACTCTTGGGGCTCCATTGCTCCCCATCCCCCCGAATTCTGCTCCCCCTCAGCAGAGGGATGAAAACCTCATTATTAGATGAAGTGCTATTGTAGTGCTTGTAAGGGTAAGTGTAGCTTAAGGCTTCTTGCAATCCATGGAGGCAAGAGAACTTTTCAAATAAGAGGTCTCAAGAATCCAAAGCACCTTTCCCCGGGTGACTGGATTCTATTAATGTGTGCAGGTTTCAGATACCCCAGAGCTAATGGCAGCCATTCAAACAGCCTTTGAAAATGTCACTCGGAAGCGACTGATGCCCAATGGCACATGCAGCATCACAAAAGTAAGTCAGTTTCACCCTGTGGCTCCCTCTTTGAGGCCTTGTATGCTGATCTGTTTCTGTTTGTCACCATACATATCCACCCACCCACCAACTCCATGCTCATGACCATGGTATGTGAGCACCTTTTAGTCATCAGAGATAGTAGAGATGAAAAGCTTCTACTGAATCCCATGTGGCCGGAGTCCCTACAGACTATTCCTTGTGGATCACATCAGATCCCATTTTTAACTACTCCACATCAGATCCCATCTACTCCATCCCTCTCTGGGACCCAGGGTAGGATTACCCCCCTGTAAATTATCCCCCAGGGCCTTGTCCAGCCTGGTTTTCAATGCCCTTCTTATATTAGAAAAATATCTTCATCCTGCTATCACCTGCTGCTGGGAAAAAAACAGTTACTCTCTTGTATTGTAACTGTTGTTCTGCAAGATATGGGTGTAGACCTGTACTCCACTCAGGTGTGTGCGCACTCAGCACTCAGAAGCCAGAGAACTTTCCCTAGCAATAACCATAGGGGTGGTGCTCGTGTCCTACGTCCCCTTAGTCCTTCCCCAGGCTGTTTAAGGGCTCCAACCCCCGTCGGTTCCTTCACACTGAACATTAAATGGTAACACTGCAGTGCAGAGGAGACAGAGGGCGGGTCATGGAAGACACCTCTTCACCCACATCTCGAAGAACAACAGTTACAGTCCAGGTAGGTAACCACTCTTCTTTGAGCAGGTGCAGACATGTATTTTACTCA
>NW_020664440.1:31890469-31891638 GCF_002925995.2 Terrapene triunguis
GGGAGCGGGGGGGGGAGAGAGAGAGAAGGGGAGCAGCCAGGGCTTCAGCGGGGCGCTGCCACGCGGCCCCTCCCGCCGTCCCCCCTGCCGGGAGGGCTCCGCACCTCTCCGGTCGGCTGGGAGGGAAGGACGTGGGCTGCCCAGCCGGGCTTGCTGCAGGGCGCTCCCGTCCTCCACGCCGCTGCCCCCTACAGGGCGGCCGGAGCGGAACAACAACAACAACAACAAAAAGCGGCCGTGCCTCCCTAGGATTGGGCGGAATGCCGCCTCCTACAAGCTGCCGCCCCAAGCACCAGCTTGCTCGGCTGGTGCCTGGAGCCAGCCCTGCCTGCAAATGTCCAATATCAAAACATCATTGAAGAATCTGATTACTATTGCTTGGTCCCTTTTGTTCAGGCTGTGATTTCGTTGTATGTATACCGAGCTCAGCCCTCCCTGTAGACAGCACATGTGTAAGCGAGCGTGTTTTACTACGAAGGTGGTGGCCGCCATATGTCCCAGTAGTTGAAGGCAGGTGTGTGCAGATACCCATGGGCTATTTTTGATCACTGATATGAGAGTGGTGAGTGCGCAAATCTGGTCATTGGTAATGATGCTTTGGCCTCTATGGAGTCTAGGTGTGCTCCAATGAAGTCCAATTGTTGTACTGGTTTTAGAGTAGATTTCAGTCTCTTATGTATCTTTAGCGCCCTCGTGGCCAAGATGGAGTCTGCTCTGCAGGCAGCTCTGGCCAAGAGAAGGCGCGCGCAGGAACGCAGCAGGAGAAATCCCTTCCACCCCAGGGGCACCTGTTCCAAACCCCCCAGAGTGAACACACACACCCACAGGAAAAGTACAGTGGATATAACAAAGGGAAATATTTATTTACAGAGGGATGAGAGGAGAAATACAACAAGGGGAAATATAGGGGGAGCAGTAGAACAGGGTTGCATTTAAACCAAGGCCCCACGGGCCCAGTGGTAGCACAGTCTGGAAGGCCAGACACTGAGCAATGTGTCTGCACACAGAGTTCTGAGCAAAGTTTTAGTTCAGTGGTGAGTTTTAGGTGCTTCTGGTTGTTTTTGGCGCCAGTGAACTTTTTTTCAACAAACCCCTTTAGTGCCTTCTTTTGCCGCTCTCTGCAAAGCCACACAGAGCGACCACCTTTTTACTTAACTATTTAGCAACCT
>NW_020664440.1:31892038-31904051 GCF_002925995.2 Terrapene triunguis
CCAGACTGCCGGAGGCGATCTGCAAATGCAGGGAGGGAGGGAGGGAGTGAGCTCTGCTGCAGGGGGGAGGAGGGGCTCTCTCTAGCTGTCAGAGCCTCATGTAAGTGGCACCATCCGGCCGGCTGCCCTGTTAGCCGCGCGCGCTCTGCATGGCGGGGGGAAATCCGGACATTTACAAATTCCCCCCGGACGCTATTTTTAGCTCCAAAATCCGGACATGTCCGGGGGAATCCGGACGAATGGTAACCCTAAATATTCCCTGTCCGCACAAATGCACCACTACTACTGCTAGGATTTTGGTAAAAACTCTCAGGGCTGTCAAAAATCCGAAGGGTAGCATTCTGTATTGGAAGTGGTCTTTCCCTATTGTGAATTGTAGGAACCGTCTGCATGCGGGATGGATGGTAATATGAAAGTGCTCTTGTAGGTCGAAGGCTGAGAACCAGTCCTCCTTTTCCAGCGCTGGGATAATTGAGTTTAGTGTGACCATCTGTGGGTATGGACAAACTTGTTGAGTTTTCTAAGATCTAATATGGGTCTCCATCCACGGTTTTTGTTTTGAGTCAGGAAACTGTGGGAATAAATTCCCTTCCCCTTGTGTTGTGTTGGAACTTGTTCCACAGCACCTAGTTGTAGAAGATGATTAACTTCTTGTCGTAGAAGGTGCTCATGAGAAGGGTACCTGAAGAGAGACAGGGAAGGGGGATGGGTAGGTGTAATGGAGATAAAAGGGATGGTATAACCTGTGTGGATGATCTCTAATACCCAGTGGTCTGTGGTGATGGAGGCCCACATATGATAAAACGGTCATAGCCAATGACCAAAGGTCTGGCTTGTTCATAGTATTGGCGCTGGTTGTCGGGGGAGGTCAGTCAGACCCTTGACCAATGTTTCAAAATTGCATCTTGGCTGATGGTGCTTGGGACGCCGCAGACTGAGACTGGGAAAGATGATGTCTCTGTGGCCGGTGTCTTTGTCTCTGGTTGTCCAATTGTCTCTGTTGTTGTTGTTGCACTGTATTGTCTCTGTTGCGGGAGTATGGCTGGTATCTCCTCCTTCTCTTTGGGGTTGTGTAAATGCTGAGTGTTCTTAGTGTCGCTCGTGAGTCCTTCATGGAATGTAGGAATTCATCTGTCTTGGCGGAGAACAGTTTATCCCTATCAAAGGGGAGGTCTTCTATCTTAGTTTGAAGTTCCCTCAGGATTCCTGAAGAATATAGCCATGAAGTTCTGCACATTACTATTGCTGTTGCTTTTGTGCATGCGGCTGTGTCCACAGCATTGAGGGATGCTTTGGGTGCTGTTCTGGCTACAAGCTGTCCCTTGTTAATGATGGCTTGGAATTGTTACTTCTTGTCCTCTGAGATTTCATCGAGGAACTCGTTCAGTTTAGCGTAATTATCATGGTCGTATGTTGCTAGTAACACTGTGTAGTTGGCCGTGCGGAATTGCAGACTTGCCGAAGAGTAGACTTTCCACCCAAATAGATTTAATCTCTTCCAATCCTTGTCTTGGGGTGTGGATCAGGATTGCAGTTGTTTACCCCATTGGTTGGCCCCATCCACCACTAAGGAGTTGGGCTGGGGGTGCGAGAAGAGGAAGTCCATGCCTTTATTTGGTACATAATACTTTCTGTCTGCATGTTTGCAAGTTGGAGGGATGGTGGAGGATGTTTGCCACACTGTTTCTGCTAGTTCCATCAATGCATCTGTGAACACTGTATGGAGTATGGGACACACTTTATGATATTGATACCAATATTATAAAATTGCAAGGAATCTGACCAGAGATGCCATGTAAGGTATCTGTGAAAATGTTATGATTTGCCAAGTATGATCATCTTGTTTATATGTTTGTATCACTTTGTATTGTGAGTTATAGATGTGTATGGTTGTGACATTCCCCTCTGGTGTTATCTGGACCGGTGGTCTCCTAGGTCACTTCAGTCATTGACTCTGGGAGCCAGCCTTACTCTGCTCTGCTGTGAGAACCCCCACTCCTGGGTTGTTCACGCACAGCCTCTGGCATGTAAGCTGCTCCCAGCTATTTGCAAGCGAATTACACTAGCCAATATCTCCGGTCCCAGACACAACCCTAGGAACCTCCGTCTTGCAGTGTCCAGTTGTGCCTGCTGGACACCGCAAGCTTATATGAGTTCATCAGTTTAACAAAGAAATTGATATGTACCAGGCTTGTTGTCCCAAGGGGAGCCTCTGACACACTTCAAATCAAACGCACTGCTTCAGGTAGAATAAACAAACAAATGTATTAACTATAAAGATAGATTTTAAGTGATTAAAAGTCAAAGCATAACAAGTCAGAGTGGTTACCAAAAGAAAATAAAAGATAAGCACGCAGTCTAAACTCTCAACCTTATTAGACTGGGCAGCAACTAGATTAAGTAGTCTTGTCTTCTTCTCAGTGTCTTGGTTGCTTGCAGCATAGGTAGGGGCAGGAGAAGGGCCCAGTATGTGTCCACTCTGTCTGTTTTATACTCTCAGTCCATTTGCTTGGGGAGCAAAAGTCTAGGCATGTCTGGAGGGCATTGCTGAGTCTCCCCAAGCAAGGTTGAGAAATTCCCCTGGTGTGTCCTCATGCAGGTGAGTTATTGCATTGTAGCTCCCTTGCTGGAAAATGGTGTTGATGGGTTGTTTGACACCCCACTCGGGCGTTGGTTACTTTCCTTGCTGTTGCCTCTGGGGAGCTAATATCTGGTTGAGTCCCCAACTAACAGCATGCTTTAGTGACCATCATACAACACAATTCTCATAACTTCATATGCATTAATGATACGCATATATGGATAGAGAAATGACTTTCAGCAGATCATAACCTTTCCCCTGATACCTTACAAGGCATGCTTTATATGTAAGATCATGATTATATGAAAATGAGGAATATGGGGGTTACAGTATGCTCCCCCAAGGTATAGAATGTCACAATGGTATATCTGTATTTCAAAACTTGTGCTGTGTTTCTGGGTGACACGCCCAGACAGATTAGCATCAACAGTGCCTAGCCTGTTCGATGGCCCATCAAGGGTCATCAGCTGTAGAAACAACTCATTGAAAGAAGCCAGGGGCTACACCTTATGAGTCAGCAGGACTTGTAGGGGCATGCCTATGGACAGGGGACTCCAAGGTTTTTCCATGCCCTGTGCTAGGAGTTTGTGTTTGGGACAAAGGAAATACTAAACACATGGCAAAGGATATAAAAGACAGCTGCATCATCTCCATCTTGTCTTCAATCCTGCTTCCCACCTCTGGAGTAATTTCTCTACAAATTTAAGCTCTGAACAAAGGACTGAATGACCCATCCAAGTTGTGGATGTGTTCCAGAGGGACTTTCAAGCCAGCAAATTCACCAATACTGCTCAGAACCTGATATATGGACTTTGAAGTCTCTGTATGTATCTGATTGCGTTACCATTTAAAAACTCCTTCTTGTTCTTTCTTTTTTCTTTATAATAAACGTTTAGTTTTAGACACTAAAGAATTGGCTGGCAGTGTGGTATTTTGGGTAAGATCCAAACTAATATTGACCAACATACAATCCAAGAGAAGTGGTCTCCCGCAGCGACACATTTACACATCAACCTGCTTGAATTATGCACGGTTCGCAATGCATGCAACCATTTCCTCCCAATAATACGGAAGAAAACAATAAGAGTCATGATGGACAACATTGCATGTATGTTCTACATAAACCGACAGGGCGGAGCACGATCTCACTCCCTATGCACAGAAGCCGTAAAACTATGGAACTGTTGCATAAAACACAACATCACCATTACAGCATCATACCTCCTGGATCAGCAGAACATGACAACGGACACATTAAGCAGACAGTTTCCCCAAGAACATGAATGGGAACTGAACAACAACATAACACAACACATATTCCACATGTAGGGGTTTCTACACTTCGACCTATTCGCAACAGCATGAAACAACAAATGCCCAAGGTTTTGCTCACTAGCAGGACTGGGAACACAATTCCTAAGGGATGTCTTCCTCATCAGATGAAACACACCTCTCCTGTAGCATTCCCACTGACACAGTTAATCTCCAGGGTAATACATAAGATATGAAACAACGAAGCCAAGGTCACACTTATAGTCCCGACATGGCCCAGACAGACATGGTTCCCATACCTGGGATGCATGGCGATCTGCGCACCATATATTCTCCCGCTGCAATGGGATCTTCTCTCACAAGATGAATGTCGAGTCCTCCATCCGGACCTGGAGAAACTTCACCTGAAGGCATGGCTCCTCCATGGCTCCAACACAAAGAATTAACCTGCTTGGAACAGGTTAAACAGGTATTACTAAACAGAAGAAAGACATCCACTTGTGCAACATACCTACAGAAATGGAAGAGGATGTCCATGTGGTGCAGAAACAAACGCATTACTGCACTTACAGCACCACTTCATTTGATCTTGGAGTACATATTAGAACTGAAATAATCAGGACTTACCATAAGTACGGTTAAAGTACACCTAGCAGCCATAATTGCTTTCCATCATAAGATCAATGGTGTCTCAATATTCACACACCCGATCACAAAGCATTTCCTCACAGGTATAACCCAGAAATACTCAACCCCACACCAGCATGGTATCTAAACCTGGGCCTTAGAGGCCTTACCAAAGCACCATTCGAACCACTCATGACTTGTTCTCTACTACACCTCTCAATGAAGGTAGCATTCCTGGTCACAATTACTTCTGCGCAAAGAATAAGTGAAATAGGGGCTCTTATGGCCCACGCTCCATCTACCGTATTCTTCAAAGACAAAGTGACACTACTATCACACCCAACATTTGTCCCCAAGATATCATCATCCTTTCATCTCAACCAATCTATTCACTTACCTACGTTTTACCCTAACCCGCATGGGACTACACAAGAGACAATCCTACACTCTCTAGATGTTAGACGTGCATTAGCATTTTACCTAGATAGAATGAAACCATTCCAAAAATCACCGAGACTGTTCATCTCCACAACTGAACTATTAAAGGGATCTGCAATATCAAAACAAAGACTTTCAAAATGGATCTCCAATTGCATCCACCTATGCTATCAACAACATAAAAGGGAGCCCCCAACGGGGATCAGAGCCCATTTGACGAGATCAATATCAGCCTCAACAGCCTTTTTGAATAATGTATCACTCACAGAGATATGTCGAGCCACCACTTGGGCATCCGAACACACATTCATTAATCTCTACGCAATAATGCAAAGCTCAGGCTCAGATGCAATACTAGGCCGAACGGTGCTAGTGTCAACTAGCATTGAACACCGCAGCCCATCCATCCACAGTAGGGCACTGCTTTACAGTCGCCTGAAGTGGAGCATCCACAGGGAAAGCACGCAAAGAAGAAGAGAGGGTTACTCACCTCGTGCAGTAACTGAGGTTCTTTGAGATGTGTCTCCCTGTGGGTGTTCCACTACTCACCTTCCTCCCCTCTACTTCGGAGTTCGCATTAAAGACTCTGTGGTAGAAAAGGAACTGAAGGGGTCAGGCCATGTACATGCTAGATGAAGCGCTAATGGCACTGCGAGACAGCTACTGCGCATGCACATCCTGACCAGGCATTGCTACCGAAAATCTCCCATCAGCTGGCGCTGGGATGCACCGACACCTGAAGTGGAGCACCCACAGAGATACTCATCTCGAAAAACCTCAATTACTGCACAATGTGAGTAACCCTCTCATTCCTCTTTTCTGAGATATGCTTTTACTGTAGACAGGCGTTTGGTAAATACCAAGGGTGCTAAGGACAAGTCAAAGAGAAGCCCGGTGTACTGATAATGCTGATCTGTCATTACAAATCTCAGAAACCTACTGTGGCTTGGGAAAATCACTACATGGAAGTAAGCGACCTGAAGATTGAGGGCAGCAAGCCAGTCATTGTGATTCAAAGCGGGGAGAATAGTAGTTAGCATGACCATGTGGAATCTCATATAATTGATGTACTTGTTGAGACGCAGACTGAGGATAGATCTCACCCTCCTCCCTTGGACTTGGGGAGCAGGAAGTACCGTGAGTAGAATCCCTTTCTCAAGTTCCGAAGGGGAACCTCCTCTCTGGCCCCTGAAACGTGGAAAGAGTGTTCAAAATCTTATCTACTATTAATAATAAACTAAACTTAAGGGTACTGCTAAGCTAGCCACAACTAACAGCTATATATAGAAAAATCACACTGCTGTGGAATAAAGCCTGAGGGGAAAACCACTCTGAGCACTCTGACTCAAGCCATGGGAGGTGAGAAGGAACTAGGAAAGGGTGTAGTGAAGCCCTTAAATATCCAGGGGAGAGGCTAAGGGGTCAGGTGGTGCAAGCGCTGCCCCAAGTGTACTGTTAGGTAAAGTTCTCTGGCTTTGGTGCACTGGGCACACACTGACCTGAGCAGAATACATATCTGCAACCACTCTGTGGGATAGCTACCCAAAATGCACTTGTACTGCCAGGCGTGCTGCAGAGAGCACCATACTTGGCTGTGGGGAGCAGTGCAGTCAGTTCTGCATGGCTGCTTTTGCATCAGTTCAGCCTCCCCTACCCAGTTCTCCAGTATAGCCAGGTTGGCAGAACTGTCCCCTGCTCATCAGACTTAATGAGGGTAACTTTCAACAGCAGGTACCTGAAGATGTCAACCCAGCCTGGCTTGCTGCGTGTGACTTACCAACAGCTAGCCAGAAGCTATCACAGGAAGAGGCATCTGACAGCATCAATTCTGTCGATTCAGAGCCAGGTAAGAAAATGTCCAGAGGACGCACATTCCCTTTGCACACACACACAGAGCTCCTCTAGGTGATGGCCACCCAGACGCCCCACAAATGCTCTTTCCGGTGATCACACTGGGGCTTGGATCCAGCCACCTTTGTACTAGAAAAGTAGATGAACAGGCCAGCAGTTCATAGAACAACCACAATCATATCACCAGTTATTCTTTGCATGACTGAATTAGGGCCCCTATTGCACAGACCCTCCCCAACTGAGATCAGACTCACATCAGACTGAGCACT
Source organism: Terrapene triunguis (assembly GCF_002925995.2). NCBI lineage: Eukaryota > Metazoa > Chordata > Testudines > Emydidae > Terrapene > Terrapene triunguis. The sequence goes on from NW_020664440.1 coordinate 31,899,077, forward strand.
GCGTAGACCTACAGTGAGAGACAATCAGAATAGACATTCTGAGAAAGGGAGGCACCGAGAGGGGAAGGGACTTGCCCAAGGTCATGCCGCAGGCCAGTGGCAGAGCTGGGAATAGAGCCCAAGAGTCCTGTGCCCTGCTCCGGGCTGTCTTTACCCTTAACATCCCTTAATATCTTATTCCTTTCTCTAACCCCTTCCCTTCCCTTCCCCACTGAGCAGCCCCACGATGGCTCTGAGATCATTTTCCTGTGCAGTTTCTATTTCCCTTACCACAGCACTGGAGTTGATTGAATGGCCTGCTCTTGTCTGCATTTACACACGCTCACAGTGGATTTTGCCCACCATTCATCCATAGATTTCATGGCCAGTGACCATTCTGATCAGGCATGACCCCCTGTATCAAACAAGCCAGAGAACCTCACCCAGTGATTCCTGCATTCAGCATCGATCCAGTGGTGGAGCTAGAACATATAATTCAGGGAGACATCCGGCTGGATGTAAAGCTGCTAAGGGATGGAGAATCCCAACCAGGGGGAGCTGCCCCGATAGGGAATCTCCCTCCTGGCTAAACATTTTCCCTTTATTCCTAGTGTGAATTTATTCAGCCTTCCAGCTGCTGGCTCTGCTCAGTCTGTGTCTACCAGATACACGAGCCCCCTAGGATTACATGCGGCCTTTGCCAAGCCTGGCAAAGAGGTCCCATTCGCCTACAGCATGGTATCAGACACTGGGTAACTAGCTCTGCAGCATTTCCCAGCGATAGAACAGTATAAGACAGTTATCGCGAGAGCATCATGTTCATTTTATGTTTACAGCCTCTCTGCTGGACAGAGTTGACTTGTGGGGAGAAATGAGTGAAACTAAGAGGAGGAAGACAGCAACCATGGAGAACAATGCAGGTGAGGCTCTGGAGCAAGAGCCACCGGGTGGCTTGCAGGAGAGGACAGACAATCTCATGACAGACTTTGGCAGCCAGCTGAGTTTTTGCCTATGGAGTCCCAAGGAAGGAACAAATGCCAGCATGTTCCTAGGTGAAAGAGAGGAAGGCTTTACAGTTGTATCAGAGGATGGAGCCAGAAGCAGTGAGAATCTGTGGCAGGTTGGTCAGGGAAGAAGCTCTCCAGAAATCAAATTTGGTTTGAGTAAAAGGGAAAGGCCAAACTGGATGGCACCCACAAGGCCATGTTCTCCAGTATTGAGGAGTGGTGTGGCCTGGAGGAAGGCACATGGGCTTCAGAATCAATTGGTGCTGAGTTCTAATGTGCCTTCCCTCTCTACCTCACTTTCCCTGTCTGCAAAATGGGGATAACACTAATCCAACTACCAGAGGGAGCTGTGGGTACAGGTATGAATGTTTGGAAAGCATTTTGAGAGGCTTAGATAGAAGGGCTAAGAATTATCAATCAGGAGTAATACGTAAACATGGCTATGGGGATTTCTTTTCAAAAATCCTTCTAGACTATGCAAATGTCTGGGTTTGGTTTTCAGAGGAGAGCAAGGTGGGCTGGGAATCTGGAGCTCAGAGAGCACAGTGGAGGGGGGCCTAGTGGGTTAGAGCACAAGTGCAGGGACTGGGAATCAGGACTCCTGGGTTCTAGTCCCAGCTCTGGGAGAGGAGTGAGGTCTAATGGTTAGAGTGGGGAGGGTGGGAGCCAGGATTCCAGGAGCCCACTGAGATCTGTGGGAATCACATACACTAGTATCTTGGCCAAATGGGGCCCTGTTTAGCCCAAGGGAAAGACTGGAAGTTCTTTGGGGTGGAGACTTCCATTTACTGTTTGAAAAAGGCACCAGTCTTTGTGGTGCCAGGCTCTTGGTAGCCCAACATGAGGGGCCTGAATTTGAGGGTGATGGTCAAGCACTGTCTGGAAATCAGGGTCCTTACAGCATCTCTAGTTGGATGCTCAAAAAAATGAGGCACCTGATGTCACTCTGCTTTGGAAGAGTTTGGCCTAGATGTGTGAGCAGTACCTGGCATGGGAGGACATGGGCTCCAGGTGCTGCTGTAACCTCCCTCGCCAGTGGGGAGGCTTCTCTGCTCCTGTCTAGTCACAGACCAACGCCTGTTTGTATTTGTCCCACAGGGCGACCACTTGTGGCTGCAAGAGATTTCCAACCTTTCTGAATGGACGTCCTGAAATGGAGATGCCCTTAGCCGAGGGTATGAGAACAGCTGTGCTCCCCCATGCAAACAAAGCCAAATAAAGACCATCCATTCAATGGGGTTCTTGTTCTTTATTGTTGGATGGCAGTAAGGCCTAGGAGCCCAGATATGCACTAGGATACCTCTGTGCTAGGCACTGTACAAAAATGGAACAAAATTGGTCCCTTGCCTCAAAGAGCTGACACTCTTGTATTAGAAGGAGGGAGAGCGGATGGCTTTGTGGTCAAGGGACATGACAGTGGTGCAGGACTCCTGGGTTCTTCTTTGAGCATATGTCCCGTGGGAGCTCCACCATAGGATGTTTGTGCCTGTGTGCTCTTGATTGGAGACTGCAAAGTAGTGCTCACGGGCCTGCCCCTGTGCAGAACACCCTCATGCTCTGAATGAGTGGTGGTGGGCTCAGTCCTCCTCAACTGCTGGCCGCTCAAGACAGAGTCTTTGCTGTTAGTTTCCCACTTTTGTTTCATCTCATGAAAGTCTTTCTTTATTTTTGTTTCATAGTTATTTACTGTTCTTTTTTTGTGGAGGGGGTTTTCTGCCTCCTTCTTCTGGAACCTTTGTTTGTGCTGGAGCACAATTTGTTATGCCTAAGACCCCAGGGTTTAAGCCCTGACAGACCTGCTACAAGTTTTTTCCCCCAACAGTGACGGACACTTGAGTTGCCTATGGTGTTTGGGGGACTCCCAGACCATGTAAGGTCTGTCTGGGATTTAAGGGCAGAGCAAAAAAAAGATAGGGAGGCTAGACTAAAACACCTCTTAAGGGAACATGGCCTAGCTCTGGAGGGGTCCACTTCCTCCACCGTACATCAGCCTCAACATTGCACACCACTCTGGTCACTGGTCCAGCCTCATCTGTGACCACAGACACAAAAACCTCAGAGAGGAAGAAGCACACTTTCCCAACCAGAGAAATGAAGAAAAAGGGTAGGTCACCCCATAAGACCCATTCTTGGGAGATCTCACATCCCTTAAAGGGTACCGTAGATGCTCCAGTTGAGTGAGGTACCGAGGTGTTGGTACTGTGTAAGAAGCCTTGTCTGGATAAGCGCTCTACCGGACAACCTACCGCAGCAGCGCTGCCTGATCCTACATGGCACCGTGATACACAGAGGGCTACTATACATCCCTCGGTACTGGCTTCTTACTCAAGCTCTGAAGTAAGACAGGACCTTGCATTCACCTTGGTACCGCAGCAGTCTCCATCTCACTGGTCCACAATTTCACCTCCAGTACTGACTCAAACCTCGAGTATAAGCTAGTACAGCCCTCTGGTTCCTTCTAGGTTTCTATCATCTGAAGAGCTCATCATTTTGGATTAGCTTGAATCTCCATTACTACGGAGTGCTATCAAAGCCCCCTCACCGGTGCTGCTTAGACACCTGCAGGCTAAAACCCGCCCAAGTCTTCAGCAGTCAGCACTGGTCATTATGCCTGAGGCACCATCTCAAGAGATGAATTATCAGACTTCGAGGTCTCAGTACGGGAATCCTGGTACTGTGCCATCCAGCTCCCAGGAATCCCTCTATTGAGAAAGATCCTAGAGAATCTGACAGGCACTGCAGACTCAGGGAGCATGATTATTGGGGACCCTTTCCCTATCCCCCCAGTGTGATTACTGGGATCCTTGAAGCCAGTTTGGTGACCAGTTTTATAGAATGCCAAGAAGAGATTACAGGCACCCTCTGGTACTGTCCCATCCACGACCAACAGTTGTCCATCCCCCAGTACCATGCTCTTCTTCAGTACTGAATGATACAGAGCAGGAGCCAGAACCTCAAACTGAGGAGGTCTTGCCTCCTTCAGTCAAGTCCTCTTCATCTCCAGATGAGGTAGTAATGCCACCACTGCCCACCTATGTTGATGCTTTTAAAACATTCCAGGACCTCATGAAGAGGCTGGCAGACTCCAAATCCCACTAAAGGAAGTCCAAGAGTCACAACATTCTTTGGTAGACATCTTGAATATTAATCCTCAAGGGAAGTTTGCCTTACTTGTAATGAGGCATTACTATCCCCTGCACGTACACTGGGGCAAACACCAGCCACAATTCCACCATTTGTAAGAGATCTGACAAAAAGTACTACATCCCATCAAAGGGAATGGAACGCTTCTTTCTTCTTCGAGTGATTGCTCATGTGCATTCCACAGTAGGTGTGCATGCTCGCCACATGCACCGGTGCCGGAAGTTTTTCCCTTAGCAGTACCCATAGGGGAGTGCCCCTAGCATCCCCTGGAGTGGCACCACCATGGCGCAGTATAAGGGGCGCTGCGCGCTCTCCCCACCCCCAGTTCCTTCTTGCCGCCAGTGATGGTGCTTCGGAACTGCTGTGCTCCAGCTCTTCGCTGTAGCCTTCCCTGTTTGGACTGTTGTTTAGTTCTGTAGATAGTTTGTACCTGTAGTTTTAAAAGAGTAGATAAATAAATAATAGTAAGATAGAAGAACCGCGCCCGGGTCAGGGCATGCCCCTTGCCCCGGGCTTTAAGTCTTGCGGCCCTTGTAAATGGCCTATGCCCATAAGTGACCTGCACACTAGTTGCTTACACTGTCTTGGAGAAACCCACGTCAGCAACTGCTGCAATATTTGCAGATCGTTTAGGCCCCAGACTAAGAAGGAGCGGGATATACAGCTCTGAGCCATATTGATGAAGTCGGCCCTGACCCCAACACCGCTGCGCCGCTCTGAGTCGGCACCGAGTACCGTGGCATCGGTGCACGGTGACCCAGCGGTGCCTTCCACCTGCCGGCACTACTCCCCATCCATGGGACACTCTAAGAAGACAAAGAAGTGTGGGGAAATAGAGGGGGGGG
>NW_020664440.1:31904451-31906453 GCF_002925995.2 Terrapene triunguis
GGGGGGGGGGGGGGGGGGGGGGCTGACCCCAACCCCAGTTTCTTAAGTCATGACCAACTCATGACTAACCCCAACCCCAGTTTCTCAACCCATGACTAGCCCCAACCCCAGTTTCTTAACTCATGACGTATTGTTTGTACTTTGCTTGCGGTTTGACGAAATAAAAGCCCGCCTGCGTGCGGTCCTCGGGGTGTTAGTCTTCGGACTACACCCCAGTGCACTGGTATGTATGTCAATAAACTGGCCTCAGGCTTGAGTCTTTGAACTAAAATGACTGCGTGGGGGTCTTTGACCACAACAGAAGCAATCTTCTCCGTCGAGGCACCGGGACAAAGCTGGGGGTGAGATTAGACCCGCACTGGGCAGCTCTCGATCCCCCTCAGCCTCGCAGCCTCCGACTCAGGTAGAGCGAAGTAGCCCAGCCCACTCTGGGCCAACCTCCCTGGATGCCAGTGTCCACATACAGGTGCCCTCCACACCGGAGGCCCTGCAGGCGGCTCAAGACGTAATGTCTCTTCTGATACCGGCTGCACCGACCCCAGCGGCTCCCCGGTTCAGAGACAAACCAGCGCTCGGACCACCACAGTCGCCACCCGGGCAGTACCACTCACGGTTGCGGGAAGGATCCCAACGCTGCTCTTCGCCGAGTGACCACCCTGCTCGCAGCCTGCACCGGTCTCTACCGACCCCCACCACATTGTCTGGCTGAGTGCTGAGCAACAGGAATTTGAGGCACCTCCTCCTCTCACTTTCTCTCCCTGCTCCCGATCAGCTGTTTGCCGGGGCGAGGAGGGACCAGCAGCCATGCCGCCTGGACCCCGGGCAGGGTGAGTCTGCTTCTCCGGAAGGAAGCAATTTTTTTACAGGCTGCCCCCTTTTCCCAGATCTTCCTCACCGTCCTCCTCTCGCTGCGCCCCCTGCCCTGCCCAGGGCCCCCTCTTCCCCTCAGCTCCCCCTCCCACTTCTCCACTCCTTGCCCCTGGTGCCCTGTCCTTGCTCCAACTCCTAATGGGGGCGAGGCACCTTGCACAGCAGCACCCATGTCCTTCCTCCCAGCTCCAGCCTGGGCTAGAACAAGCAGCCACGCTGTCCCTCCAAGTCCTGGGAGCATTGGGTGACTTAACACTAGTGAGGGAAATGCCCCTTCCAACAGCAGCTGCTGTCCCCTGAAGTGTGCAGACATTGGGGGTCGGGGGGGCCTTAACACTGCACCCCCACTTTTACTCATCCCCCACCGCTATAACGGGGAGAGCGGTAAAGAGCTATTGCATCACCAACACTCACAAGTTTTCTTTAGTTGAAAGAGGTCACAGGACTTTGCAAAAAGAGAGAAGTGCCCGGTTTTCCCCTCTAAAGGATAATTACTAAAGGCAAAGTGGTGATATATTTTATGAGGGAGGCCGTGGAAAATTCAGTCCTCTACCCCATCTATTCCTTGGTGTTGAACATTTAATAACTTTCAGGAGAGAGAGAGAGGAGGAAGTGGAGAAGAGGCGGGGGCAGGGCTTTGGGAAAGGGGGTGGAATCAGGGCACCTCCAGCCCTCTGATGTGAACTGCTCAGGGCAGGGGGCTGGGAGCACCCCCACAACCCCAGCCCTGACCCCTGCACTCCCTCACAAACTCCCAGCCCCCTGCCCTGACTCCTGCACCCCCCACGACCCCAGCCCTGACTCCTGCACCTCCACACATACCCAGCCCCCCCATGTCCTGACTCCTGCACCCCCCACACACTCACTTCCAACCCCCAGTCCTGACTCCTGCACCCCCCCACACACATACCCAGCCCCCCACACTCCATGCCCTGACTCCTGCATCCCCCCACATCCCCACCCCCACCCTGAGCACCAAATGGGAGCTCCTGCACCCTCTCCCCCCCACATTCCCACCTGCACCCCTCACACCGAATGGGAGCTGCCCCAGGTAAGTGCTCCACACCTCAACGTCCTGCCCCAACCCTGAGCCCCCTCCCCCATTCTAGCTCCTTGCCAGACCCCAACCCCC
>NW_020664440.1:31906553-31921254 GCF_002925995.2 Terrapene triunguis
TGCAGAGAGAGGCAAAGAGAATGGGCTAGAACCAGGGAGAAGGTAGGTACCGGCTCTATGTGGGCAGGGGTGGGGATCCTGTTTACCCCCTCCCCAGCCCTGCTCCACTTGCAGTTTACCCCCGGCCCCTCCCTTGCTCCAGAGACCAACCCTAGTTCCCGCCCCACTGTGTTTTTGTCCCCAGCCCCTGCCTTGCTCCAGTCAGCAGGGACTAATCCTCCCTCCATGCCCACTGTGCTCATCTTGCCCCTCGCCTCTGCCTCGCTCCAGCTGGGGACCAATCCTCCCCCACACCATGCCCAGCTGTCGGGGGGGATAAAAATCAATTACTTTAAAAAAAATCAGATTTTTTTAATTTAAATAGTTTTTCCCCTCAAAAATCCAATCTAAAGATATCTTAATTAAAACTACAATATCATGGAATAGGGATTATAAATTCTGATTCTATAGTATGAGACAATATTTTTCATGTAAATGTTTAAGAAAAGTTTTGTAAATGAGTTCTAATAGTTCATGGCTTGTTATGCAGTCAAAACTACACAGGATCGTTTCAGGGGGCAAGGCAAAGATGCCACGTTTATTATGATAATCTGATCTATAACCACTAGCTAATACCTTAATACTTATATATATATACATACATATATACACACACACACACACACGCACACACCAGATGTTCTGCAGCTGCTGTATAGTTACCAGTCCTGAACATAGCTTGAGTTCGTGGCTTGAGTTTGCAGCTTGGGATCGTAGCTTGTGGCGGCTAACTGGCCAGGAAAGCCGGGCACAAGAAAGGGCTGGGTCTGCCCTTCCATGTTGGCAGCAGAATGTTACCCTTCCAAGTCTTCCATCTCACCCATCCTTTTTGTAGGCTTTAGTTTGAATCCAGAGTCTATAGGTCTTGCTGTGTCAGGCTGCCTCTGGGTTCGGGGTGATTGATTACCCGTCAATTGCAGACATGACTTTCAGCCTGGGACCTGTCTTTGATCTTCCTTCTGTTGTACTTTTGTTCTTTTCTTCTTAGGGTGGACTCTTCTTACTTTGTTAGGGCTCTTGTCTGCATCTTCAGCCGTTGGTGTTTGAACTCTGTTTCATCAGGACAGGCTGGTGCTGGAGGTTGATTCCATCATCCATACATACCTCATTCACACATCTAAACTAAACTAATAAGATTACAGCAGGGTTTTGCAAAAATGAAGGTTGCAGCAGCAAGCTTTTACAAAATGGAGTAAGCATTGTAAAATGGAGTTTGAATTACAATATGGCAAACAGTGAACAGAAGTTACAATGTAGGCAAGTGTAATGAATGGCAAACAATAAACAGAAGTTACAATACTGAAGCAGTCCAAGTCTCAGTGATTTAAGCAGGAATTGGATTGACAGTGAAACTTACAAGGGCAACTGTCTGAACAGCTATGGCTCTTAACAAGCATCTTAATTGTCAATTAGCCAGTTATTGGGGTAACCGGTTTTATGAATTAATGTTGTTTCATTCATAAAACTTTACTTATGAAGTTACATTAATAAAGTGAACAATTAAAAACAATTTCATTCATCAGTTCTACAGGCTTAGGGAACCAATCTTATGGGGTTCCACAGACTTCTGTATAGATTATTTAGGTTAATTTTTCTATCTACCCAATGGGACTCAGTGCTCAGTCTAGAAGATACCATCAGAGATGCTTAGTTTTGCAGTTCTCAAACTATGGATTGTGTCTCCAGAGGTAACATGCTTGTTAACAGCAAAAATGTTTTAAAATAAATAAACAATGTATAGAGGTGAGAAATAACAGACCTCAACTCTATTGTCCCTCTGTAAATTTGTGTACACAGGGTCAATCCCTTACCTCTCTTTAAAAGTGAAAAGCTTCAAAAAGTTCAATGAATAGAAGATTGTTGGAGGCAGAATAGATCTGGACAAGGAGAAGTCTGGAGATAAATGTGAGAAGTGAGGGACATATGTTTTTTTGTTAAAATATTATGTTTGCTGTTGAAGGAAAAAAATCCAGAATACTTAACATTATTGTTTTAGTTAAATAAAACAATTTAAATGTCTGTCTGGTGATGTTCTCCTCCTCATACAGCCTGGCAAGAAAATCCTCCAAATATAAATGATTGACCTCTTGAATTGGAGATAGTTCACCTCCCAATGACTTCATAAATATCTGCTTCAATTATCTTTGGTAAATGAAATAACCAAACAATCATTCATTTTCTGATATAGCTGTAAAACTCATCTGAAAAGTTTTCAAAATAAATCACGGTTTAAAAATGTATAGTGTGTACCTTCTAAAAATGAAACCTAAATCTATCTCTGAGTTGTGAAGAATATGTTTTAAGGTTATAACAACCAACAAGAATGGACTTTTATGTAGAAACCCATGATTAAATCGAGTCTTCCTAACTAGTGATTTAAATCATGATTTAAATCAAATCCACCCTGCCCGCTGTGCTCTTGCCCCCGTCCTCTTCATTCCCCAGGGAGGCCCACAAATATGTTTGGCGCCAGGCCCACAAAAAGTTAATCCAGGCCTGGCCCTGTATACAGTGTTTCATAAAGAGATGGTCTAGCTCTGCCCATGCCCTTCGTTCCTCCCCAAGGTGGTCTCAGCCTATCATATGAGCCAGGACATTTTCCTTCTCGTACTCTGTCCCAAGCCTCACGCGTCTAGTGAGGAGCACCGTCTTCACATGCTAGATGTGAGAGGGGCCCTGGCTTTTTACCTGGAATGGACAAAAACCATTCAGGAAGTCTACACAGCTGTTTATTGCCACGGCCAAACAAATGAAGGGTTGGCCGATCTCCACTCAGCGGCTCTCCAGCTGGATTACTTCATGTATCCGTACTTGTTACGACCTGGCGGGAGTTCCCCTGCCACCAACTGTAACAGTGCACTCGACAAGGGCACAAGCCTCGTCGGCCGCCTTTCTAGCTCACGTCCCTACTCAGGACATTTGTAGAGCTGCAACATGGTCATCGGTACACACGTTCACCTCACATTATGCAATCATCTCTGAAACCAGGGAGGACGGTGGGTTCGTTAGGGCAGTGCTCCGTCCCGAGTGTCTGTGAACTCCTACCCACCTCCAACAGTTATAGCTTGGGAATCACCTACTGTGGAATGCACATGAGCAATCACTCGAAGAAGAAAAGACAGTTACCTTTTCCGTAACTGGTGTTCTTCGAGATGTGTTGCTCATGTCCATTCCACATCCTGCCTTCCTTCCCCACTGTTGGAGTTGTCCGGCAAGAAGGAACTGGGGGTGGGGGGAGCATGCAGCGCCTCTTATACCACACCATGGTGGCGCCACTCCAGGGGTCGCTAGGGGCGCTCCCCTACTGGTACTGCTAAGGGAAAAACCTCCAGCACTGGTGCACGTGGCAAGCACGCACACCTACTATGGAATGGACATGAGCAACACATCTCAAAGAACATCAGTTACAGAAAAGGTAACTGTCTTTTTCCTACCCTAGCCCTAACTCCTTAGTGGTGGATGTACAACTTTGTACAAAGTACAACTTTGCCACATATTCAAAATGTACACCCTTTACTGAACATTTGCCACAACACCAGAGAAACCAGTTTCAGTCCATCATTGTGGAGGGACAGTTGGTCACCAAAACCTCCATCCAAGCTGCTTTAAATGCCAACAACACAACCTCCATATCCATGGACCACAGCAGTGGTCATGAGAAGAGCATCTTGGTTCCAGTCCTTGGGTTTTCTGAGAGGAGTACAGTCCATAGTTGTGGCTCTCCCCTTTGAAGGACCCAAGCTCTTCTGTGAGCATACAGACTGCTGTCTCCATGCCCTCAAGAAGTCCAGGGCTACGCTGCAATCACTGGGAATCTACATGCCTGCAACAAAAAGACGATTTAGTAGGACTCAGTCTGCCCAAAGATCCAAGTCATTCCAGTCCCATCAGCAGTCAACCTTTCCAAAGCCTCAGAAGACCTTCAGGAGAAGGGGCAAGCAGCAGAAACAAGGACTACCCAACCCTTCTCAATCGTCAGTTTTGACACCTCAGCCAAGGACATCAATCAATCCACATCACTGGATTCCCCTTTGTGCAGTTTTTCCCCCCTTTGGAGATTGACTGTCCCACTATTTACCTGCCTGGTAACTCCTTACCTCAGACAAGTGGATACTGATAGTTGTCTATCCACTTCCATTCTATCCCCCATACCACCCCACATTCCCCTTCAGGAACCCCCCTTCAGGGACCCGCTCTCACCATAGGCGCTGACTCCGTGGGTGCTCCAGCCCTGGAGCACCCACCAGCAGCCAGCTCCCCTCCCCCATCCCCATTCCCACCCACCGGTGGCCCTGCTGATCAACTCCTCCCCTTCCCTCCCAGCTGTTCTGTGGTGTGCAGGAGGCACTGGGAGGGAGCGGGAAGAGCGGGGATGGGGCGCGCTCAGGAGAGGGGGGTGGAAAGAGGTGGAGCAGGGGTGGGGCCTTGGGGGAAAGGATGGAGTGGGGAAGGGCCTGGAGTGGAGCAGGGGCAGGAAGAGTTACGCCAAGGGTGGGGGCTTGGGGGAAGGGGAGGAGCTGGGGCAGGGCCTGGGGCTCAGCAGGGGTTGAAGACCCCTGGAGGAAATCAGAAGCTGGGGCCTGTGCCTCTCACAAAAAGCTCTTAAGGCAAGAGGTCTTATCCCTCCTCCTTCTGGAGGCAGTAGAGCCGATTCCAACAGAGTTTGTTGGGAAAGGATTCTGTTCCAACTACTTCCTAGTTCCCAAGAGAGTCAGAGGGTAGAGACCAATCCTTGATCTCAGGAACTTAAATAAGTCTAGCACAACACTTCAGAGTGGTGACATTAGCTACCATTCTCCTATCCTTGGATCCAGGAGACTGGTTCGTTGTCCTCAACCTTCGAGATGCCTACTTTCATGTAGTCATCCACCCATCGCACAACTGCTTCCTGCGCTTTCTAGTAGGAACAAATCAATATGAATATTGAGTTCTTCCCTATGGACTCTTCACAGCTCCAAGAGTGTTTACAAAGGTCCTTTTCGTAGTGGCAGCTTGCCTTCATCAATTTGGATCTCAGTATTCCCATATTTGGATGACTGGTAGATCAGGGGTTGATCACACCAAGAGGTCCAGTCAGCTATGACCAAGGCATTAACCTTGTTCCAATCATGAGGACTTTGCATCAATTACAAAAAATCTATACTAACTCCGATACAAAGGATAAACTTCATAGGAGCCATTCTGGACTCCACAACAGCAAAAGCCTACCTACACAGCGAGAGATTTTCCACCCTCTCAGGTGGAATCTCAGTCCTACAGTTGAACTCACAAACTACCGTGAGAGCTTGTCTTCAGCTCTTGGCCTACATGTCCGCCTCCAAGTTTGTTACTCCCTATGCAAGACTATGCCTCAGATGTCTCCAGATGTGGTTAAGAACAGTATATACCCCAAACAGACACAACCCCACTCTGACACTGGCAAACCAGGGGCCAGCTCTTGTCCAAGACTTTAGGCCTCAGCTAAGCACTGACAAATTCATTCCTGGAAATCAGTCCATCTTACCTGTTAGTATGGTTAAAATGGGTATTGAACTTGTATGAATGTGTTTAGTCTCTATGGAATGCTTGTAAGTTGATATATGCATTAATTTCACCTTTAATGTCTGTATCTCATGCTATACGGTGATATGTAAGTTTTGCTTTATAATTGTAAAAATGCTTGCTCTGAACCTGTGAACCCAGTCATGAGGAATGGTCCACCACCCATAAAGACTGACCATCAAGACGGACTATCAAAACTAAATGGGCCATGTGGAACATCATGATACAAAGACTTGGTGTAAACATATGAACTCATCCCTGCGGCGCCTCCTCCTGGTCTCTCAGGGAATTAGCTCCATTTCCAGCCCGGAGCACCCTCTGCAGGCCGGTGATCCACCACAGCTTGGCCCCCTGTGTCCCTCCCGGACTCCAGTGCCCCATTATCTGGGGTGCTGCCCCCTGGCAGTAACCCCTCACTCTCAGGGTCTCCCCTCCCCAGGGACCCCAACCCCCTAATCCCACCTTGCCTCAGCTGGTGGCTACTGCCAGTCAGCAATGAGCTCCCGCTCCCTGGGGCAGACTGCAGTTAAGTATAAGAGCCAGTCATCACAAGCAAGGGGGTAGGACCTGCTGTCTTCCTCTACCACCCAGTACCTCAGGGGTGGGCCTAGGACCTGGCCCTGCAGCCTGGAGCTCCCCTGCCCTACTTCACTCCCAGTACCTTTGCTACCAACAGCCAGGCCCTGCTTCCTCCAAGACCGGAGAGAGCTACTCTAGCTCCAAGCTAGCAGCCTTTTATAAAGACCTGCTGTGCTCTGTTTGGGGCATGGCCCCAGCTGTGCCTGCTTTCCTAAGCAGCCTGGGCTTTTCCTTATAGCCACAGCCCTCTCCCAGGGCTGGCCTTAACCCTGTCAGGGCCGGAGTGGGTAATCACCCCGCTACACTTAGTTAATGGCCCTCTCTGACCCATGAAGGTGCTACTGCAAGAAAACCAGTCCCAGCAGCTTGAATGCTGGAAGAAGGGGATAAAGCAGGGACACAGGAACATTTTCTCTCCCTTTTTGCTGTTTGGACTCTCACAGGGCTGGAGTTAGGAAACAGAAGCAGAGATCCCCACAGTCAACCTGGGGGAGGGAGGGTGAGAACATAAGAACGGCCATAGTGGATCAGATCAAAGGTCCATCTAGCCCAGTGTCCTGTCTTCCGACAGTGGCCAATGCCAGGCATAGGCGCCGACTTCTGCTCCTGCCAGTGGGTGCTCGACCCCCTTCTGCCCCCAGCCCCGCCCCGACTCTACCCCTTCCATGAAGCCCCACCCCTGCCCTCTCCCCTGCCCCCATTCCAACCCCTTCCCCAAAGTCCCCACCCCCTCCCTGCCCCTATTCCAACTCCTTCCCCAAATACCTGCCATGGCCCTGCCTCTTCCCCGCCTCCTCCCCTGAGCGCAACATGTTCCCGCTCCTCCTCCCCCCTCCCGGAGCTTGCTACACTGCCAAACAGCTGTTTGGCGGCGGCTAGGCGAGAAGCCCTGGGAGGTAGGCGGAGGAGCGGGGATGCAGCATGCTCGTGGGAGAGGCGGAGGAGGAGATGGGGTGGGGGAGAGGGGAGCTTGGCTCCCAGTGGGTGCAGAGCACCCACTAATTTTTCCCCGTGGGTGCTCCAGCCCCAGAGCAGCCATGGAGTCGGCGCCTATGATGCCAGGTGCCCAAGAGGGAATGAATAGAATAGGTAATCATCAAGTGATCTATCCTGTCGCCCATTCCCAGCTTCTGGCAAAGAGAGGCTAGGGACACCCATCCCTGCCAATCCTGGCTAATAGCCATTGATGGACCTATGCTCCATGAACGTATCTTTTTTTAACCCTGTTATAGTCTTGGCCTTCACAACATCCTCTGGCAAGGAGTTCCACAGGTTGACTGTGCATTGTGTGAAAAAATACTTCCTTTTGTTTGTTTTAAAGCTGCTGCTTATTAATTTCATTTTGTGACTAGGGCTGTCGATTAATCACAGTTAACTCATGCAATTAACTCAAAAAAATTAATCACAATTAAAAAAATTAATCGCAGTTTTAATCGCACTGTTAAACAATAGAATACCAATTAAAATTTATTAAATATTTTGGATGTTTTTCTACATTTTCATATATATTGTATTCTGTGTTGTAATTGAAATCAAAGTGTTTATTATTTTTATTATAAATATTTGCACTGTAAAATTATAAACAAAAGAAATAGTATTTTTCAATTCACCTCATACAAGTACTGTAGTACAATCTGTTCTGAAAGTGCAACTTACAAATGTAGATTTTTTTTTGTTACATAACTGCACTCAAAAACAAAACAATGTAAAACTTCAAAGCCTACAAGTCCACTCAGTCCTTCTTGTTCAGCCAATCGCTAAGACAAACAAGTTTATTTACATTTACAGGAGATAATGCTGCCCTCTTCTTATTTACAATGTCACCAGAAAGTGAGAACAGGCATTTGCATGGCACTTTTGTAGCTGGCATTGCAAGGTATTTATGTGCCAGATATGCTAAAAATTCGTATGGCCCTTCATGCTTTGGCCACCATTCCAGAGAACATGCTTCCATGCTGATGACGTTTTAAAAAAAAAAATACATTAATTAAATTTGTGACTGACCTCCTTGGGGGAGAATTGTATGTCCCCTGCTCTGTTTTACTCACATTCTGCCATATATTTCACGTTATAGCAGTCTCAGATGATGACCCAGCACATGTTGTTCATTTTAAGAACACTTTCACTGCAGATTTGACAAAATGCAAAGAAGGTACCAATGTGAGATTTCTAAAGATAGTTACAGCACTCAACCCAAGGTTTAAGAATCTGAAGTGCCTTACAAAATCTGAGAGAGATGAGGTGTGCAGCATACTTTCAGAAGTCTTAAAAGAGCAACACTCCGATGCGGAAACTACAGAACCCGAACCACCAAAAAAGAAAATCAACCGTCTGCTGGTGGCATCTGACTGAGATGATGAAAATAAACATGCGTCGGTCTGCACTGCTTTGCATTGTTATCAAGCAGAACCAGTCATTAGCATAGACGCATGTTCCCTGGAATGGTGGTTGAAGCATGAAGGGACATATGAATCTTTAGTGCATCTGGCACGTAAATATCTTGCAACGCTGGCTACAACAGTGCTATGAGAACGCCTGTTCTCACTTTCAGGTGACATTGTAAACAAGAAACGGGCAGCATTATCTCCTGCAAATGTAAAAAAACTTGTTTGTCTGTGTGATTGGCTAAACAAGTAGGACTGAGTAGACTTGCAGGCTCTAAAATTTTACATTGCTTTGTTTTTGAATGCAGTTTTTTTTGTACATAATTCTACATTTTTAAGTTAAACTTTCATGATAAAGAGATTGCACTACAGTACTTGTATTAGGTGAATTGAAAAATACTATTTATTTTGTTTTTTTGTGCAGTGCAAATACTTGTAATCAAAGATAAATATAAAGTGAGCGCTGTACGCTATATTATGTGTTGTAATTAAAATCAATATATTTGAAAATGTAGAAAATATCCAAAAAAATTTAAATAAATGGTATTCTATTATTGTTTAACAGTGCGATTAATCACAATTAATTTTTTTAATCACAATTAATTTTTAATTGCTTGACAGCCCTATTGGTGACCCCTAATTCTTGTGTTATGAGAAGGAGTAAAAAACAGTTCCTTATCTATTTTATCTACATCAGTCATGATTTTATAAACCTCTATCATATCCCCCGTTACCCGTCTCTTTTCCAAGCTGAAAAGTCCCAGTTTTATTAATCTCTTATTTATCTTCAGCCGTTCCATACCCCTAATCCTTTTTGTTGCCCTTTTCTGAACCTTTTTCAATTCCAATATATCTTTTTTGAGATGGGGCGACCACATCTGCATGCATTTATGCATGGATTTATATAGAGGCAATATGATATTCTTCTTTGAGTGATTGCTCACGTGCATTCTACAATAGGTGTGCGTGCTCGCCACGTGCACCGGTGCCAGAAGCTTTTCCCCTAGCTGTACCCATAGGGGAGTGCGCCTAGCGACCCCTGGAGTGGCGCCTTCATGGCGCGGTATAAGAGGCGCTGCGCGCTCCCCCCACCCTCAGTTCCTTCTTGCCGCCAGTGAAGGTGCATCGAAACTGCTCTGCTCCAGCTTTGCTGCAGCTTCCCTCTTGAACTGTTTTTCGTTCATTGTTAACCTGTAGTTAAAGTAGTTTAGATTAGTGTTAGTTTAATTTAGTGCGCCTGGGTTGGGGCATGCCCCGTGCCCCAGGCTTTAAGTCGTGCGATACTTGCAGGCGGCTGATGCCAGTGAGTGATCTGCACACGGACTGTTTACGCTGTCTAGGGGAAACCCATCTCAGCGATCACTGCAAGAATTGCAGATCCTTCAAGCCTCGGACCAAGGAAGAGAGGGACATTCAGCTCCAAGTCATTCTGATGGAGTCGGCATTGACCTCGATTCCAGTGCGCCGCTCTGAGTCGGCACCGAGTATCGCGGTGTCAGTGCACGGCAACCCTTTGGTGCCTTCCACCAGTTGGCACCGCTCCCCATTCACGGGTCATGCCAAGAAGAGGTCTTCTCGACCGAGACACTGGAGCAAGACTGGGGGAGAGACTAGACCCACGTTGGGCAGTTTTCGATCCCCGTCGGCCTCTAGGCCTCTGACTCAGGTTGAACTGTTGAAAAGGGTGGCATCGAGCCTCAACCTTCAAGCCGAGGAACCCTCGGACTTCCTCTTCAACGTCCTATCCGCCTCAGTGCCGGGCAGGGTGGCCCTCCCACTCCTGAAGGGGTGGCGAAAATTTCAAACACCTTGTGTCAAACCCCGGCTTCCTTGCCCCCCATCTCTAAGAGGGCGGAACGGAAGTACTTTGTGCCCACCAAGGGGCATGAATACCTGTACACCCACCCTGCCCCCAACTCCCTGGTAGTCGAGTCAGTTAACCACAGGGAGAGGCAGGGCCAACCAGCTCCTACTCCGAAAAATAAAGACAAGAAGGCTGGACTTATTCAGGAGAAAGGTTTATTCGTCCTCGAGTTTCCAGTTAAGGGTGGCAAATCATCAAGCCCTCCTAAGGTGGTATGAGTTCAATTTGTGGGGCTCTCTGCCCAAATCTGAGGACTCCCTCCCGGAGCGTGACAGGAAGGAGTTCAAGGCTCTGATGGAGGAGGGTACAGCAGCTGCCAGGGCGACCCTGCAGGCAGCATCAGATGCCGCGGATACTGCTGCAAGGTCTATGGCCTCCACGGTGTCCATGAGGAGGGCGTCGTGACTCCTGCTGTCTGGGCTGTCCAGCGAGGCACAGAACTCCTTGCAGGACCTTTCGTTCGACAGCAAGGCCCTGTTGCAGAACAGATGGATGTGAAATTGCATGACCAGAACGCTTAAGACACTTGGCCTCTATGTCCCAGCTCCGGCTAGACCAAGTTTAAGCTTCAGCTGGCTCCCACCCAGGCCACCCACTCTAAATATGAGCCCCCTTATAAAAAGTCTTGGGACTATAAGAAACGCCCATAGAGGCAGTCCCGAGCCTGGGCCTTCCAAGGGCAAACAGGCGGGAAAATGTTAGTTTTGACGGGACGCCCGGGGGCAATTTACCCGTTCATACCAGGGATTCACCCACAATAAAGCTTCCCTTCTCCAACCGGTTGTGTGCTTTTCTCCCAGAGTGGTCGCGGTTGACCTCAGACCGTTGGGTCCTCAACACCGTCTTCCACGGCTACACCCTCCAGTTTACCTCTACCCCACCCAACCACCCTCCAGCCCCGTCCCTCCTGGGGGACCCCTCTCACGAGGCCCTGCTCGAGCAGGAGGTGGGGCGGCTCCTTGGCCTAGGAGTGGTGGAAGTGGTGCCAGCGGAGTTCAAACGCAAGGGGTAATACTCCCGCTATTTCCTTATCCTAAAGGCCAAAGGGGGGCTCACGCCCATCCTGGACCTGCGAGGCCTGAACCAGTACATGGTACAGCTTAAGTTTCGCATGGTCTCTCTGGCCTCCGTCATCCCCTCCCTGGATCCCGGGGACTGGTACGCCGCCCTCGATCTGCAGGACGCGTACTTCCACATTCATATATTCAAGAGGCACAGGCGTTTCCTCCGTTTCACGGTTGGGCAGGAACACTTCCAATTTACGGTCCTCCCGTTTGGCCTGTCCACTGCTCACAGGGTGTTCACGAAATGCATGTCTGTGGTGGTGGCCTACCTCAGACGTCGTGGGGTTCAGCTCTTCCCCTATCTTGACGACTGGCTGGTCAAGGGCAGCTCCAGGTCACAGGTGCGGGATCACATGGCGCTCCTCCTGTCCACATGTGCCACCCTGGGCCTGTTGGTAAATGACACCAAGTCCACATTAGTCCCGATGCAGCGCATAGAGTTTATCGGGGCAGTCCCAGACGCGATGTCGGCCAGGGCCACCAGACAGATTCGAGACCCTAAAAGGGCTCATTGACACGGTCACAAGGTTCCCCGTGACCACAGTCAGAGCGTGCCTCCAGCTCCTGGGTCACATGTCGGCGTGCACATATGTGGTTCGCCACACCAGACTCAGGATGAGGCCCCTCCAGCACTGGTTGGCCTCGGTGTTCTCCCAGTCCAGAGACAAGAGAACTGTGCCGGAACTGGGGCTCACCTCCCTACAGTGGTGGTCCTCCCTGGGTAACATCCTCCACGGGGTCCCATTCAGGGGCAGGCCCCCATCAGTGGAGCTAGTGTCCAACGGGTTGGACCTGGGGTGGGGGGCCCATTTGGGGAATGTTCAGACCCAAGGTCTGTGCATATAAACGTCAAGGAGCTCCAGGCAGTCCAGCTGGCATGCGTGGCCTTCCGCTCGCACCTGGAGGGCAGAGTGCTCAGGGTTCTCATGGACAACACAGCCTCAATGTTTTACATCAACAGGCAAGGCGGGGCCTGCTCCTCTGCCCTCTGCCAGGAAACCCTCAGGCTGTGGGACTTCTGTATAGCCCACAACATTTGCCTACAAGCCTACCACTTACCGGGCACCCGGAACTCATGGGCGGATCGCCTGAGCTGAGACTTCTCCTCTTAGCACGAGTCACTACACCCAGAGGTGGTGCACAGGATTTTCCAAGAGTGGGGAACTCCCCAGGTGGACCTGTTCGCGACTCAGCTGAACTGCTGGTGTCCCCGTTTCTGCTCCGGGGGCGGGGGGCAGGGTTGGGCGTGGGCACCATCTCCGATGCCTTCCTCCTGTCCTGGTCGGGCCAGCTTCTCTATGCCTTTCCCCTGATCCCGTTGATCGGCAAGGTCTTGGAGAAGATAAAAACGGACAGGTCCTCCTGATTGCCCTGGCATGGCCCAGGCAACATTGGTACAGGTCCCTCACAAGCCTGGCGGTTGCCCCGCCATGGCTGTTGCCATCCCACCCGGACCTGCTCTCCCAGGACCAGGGCCACCTCCTCTGCCCCAACCTAGCAGCACTCCACCTCATGGCATGGCTGCTCAATGGTTAGGCTGGGAGGAAAGGACGTGCTCAGAAGGGGTTCAGCGCGTCCTCCTGGAAAGCAGACGGCCCTCCACGTGTCAGGCCTACCTGGCGAAGTGGTCTCGGTTTTCCCAGTGAGTAGCCGATCGGGGCGTTTCGCCTGTGGCTGCTTTGATCCAACTCATTTTAGACTACCTCCTTCACCTTAGAGCCCGGGCCTAGCGCCCTCGTCCATCAAAGTGCACTTGTCGGCTATATCGGCCTTCCACCCACCGGTGCAGGGACACACGGTCTTCTCCCATGCTATGACTGGCTGATTCCTCAAGGGATTGGATCATCTCTTCCCGTACATTAGGCCCCCAGTCCAGCAGTGGAACCTGAACTTGGTGCTGGCCTGGTTGACGGGTCCCCCGTTTGAGCCGCTAGCTAGATGCTACTGGTCGCACCTCTCGCGGAAGGTGGCCTTCCTGGTGGTGATCACGTCAGCTAGACAGGTCTCAGAGCTCAGGGCCCTGACCTCCAAACCCCCGTACACGGTGTTCCATAAGGATAAGGTCCTGCTCCGACTACATTGTTCGTTCCTCCCCAAGGTGGTCTCCACCTACCACATGGGTCAGGACATCTTCCTGCCGGTGCTCTGTCCCAAGCCCCATGCGTCCAGTAAAGAGCGCCTTCTCCACATGCTGGATTTGAGATGGGCTCTGGCCTTTTACCTGGAACGGACAAAGCCGTCCAGGAAGTCCTCGCAGATGTTCATCACCTCGGCCGAGTGCATGAGAGGTCGGCTGATCTCCATTCAGCAGCTCTGGATCACTTTGTGTATTCGTATCTGTTACGACCTGGCGGGGATTCCCCCACCGCCGATTGTAAGGGCACACTCGACTAGGGCGCAAGCCTTGTCAGCTGCCTTTTTAGCCCATGTTCCCATTCAGGACATTTGTAGGACTGCCACGTGGTCTTCCATTCACACTTCACCTCGCATTATGCGATCGTCTCCCAAACCAGAGAGGATGCTGGGTTCGGCAGGGCGGTAGTCCATCCCGAGAGTCTGTGAACTCCTACCCACCTCCAACAGATATAGCTTGGAATCACCTATTGTGGAATGCACATGAGCAATCACTCGAAGAAGAAAAGACAGTTACCTTTTCCATAACTGGTGTTCTTCGAGATGTGTTGCTCATGTCCATTCCACATCCCGCCCTCCTTCCCCTCTGTCGGAGTTGTCTGGCAAGAAGGAACTGAGGGTGAGGGAGCGTGCAGCGCCCCTTATACCTTGCCATGGAGGCACCACTCCAGGGGCCGCTAGGGGCGCTCCCCTACGGGAACTGCTAGGGGAAAAACTTCCGGCACCGGTGCACATGGCGAGCACACACACCTATTGTGGAATGGACATGAGCAACACATCTCGAAGAACACCAGTTACGGAAAAGGTAACTGTCTTTTTTCTGTCTTATTATCTATCCCTTTCTTAATGATTCCCAACATTAGTGGGGAATGCTGTGGGGGAAGCAGCCTAGGGGAGTGATCGAGGGTGCTGTGGGTAGGGGTGACCAGGGAGAGCTGTGGAGGCAGCGGGGGGAGGGCAGGAGTGACCAAGTGACCAGGGAGTGCTGAAGGGTTGTAAGGGAAGAGAATGATCAGAGAGTGCTGGGGACCTGCAATGGGTGGGTGTGTGTGTGTGTGTGTGTGTGTGTGTGTGTGTGAGAGAGAGAGAGAGAGAGA
>NW_020664440.1:31921654-31936934 GCF_002925995.2 Terrapene triunguis
GGTGAGTGACTTCCCCCTCCCAGTACCAGCCCCCCGAGCCCCCTGCCCCGGTGAGTGACACCTCCCTCGGTACCTCTCAGGTGAGTGACAGAGACAGCCCCCTACCCAGATCTGGCCCCCTGTAGTATCTGCATTGCCCATAGGATATGTTCAGATTGTGCAGAATCTTGGATATTACTTTTTTTTTTTTTTTTAAAGAACCATTCTAGCCCTTGTGCTTCGTAGATTCATTGATTCTGAAGCCAGAAAGGACAATAGTGATGGCCCACACTGAGCCTCTACAGTAGCTAGGCCATTGCTTCTGGCTGGGAGAAACTGTCCAGTGCCTTAGAATGGAAACTCTTTGGGGCAGAGGGGCTGTCTCTTTTCTCCAAGTTTGTGCAGCGCTGGGTGCAATGGAGTTCTGGTCCATGACTACACAATTCATATAATAATAATAATGGGAACTGATGTAGTGTTGCCTTCCTGAGTCTGCAGAAAGGCTGAAATGATGGCTGGAGGAGGTATGAAGGCCTCAGTCCTCTATGGGAGACAAATGCCAGTGTTAACTGTTGCATGGCCAATAAGCAGATGGAATAGGAGAGGTGGTGGAAATTGGCAGGAAAATCATTAGATGTGAAGAGCCACAAAGATGGGGAAGAAGGAGGGAACTCAGGAAAGACGGGTGGGGAAGGAAGAGAAATAAAGGCCAGAGGGGGATGGGGTGGGGGAATTCTGCCCCCAACATGAAATTGTCATTAACAGTGGGACTCGGCTCCCTCTCCCAAATGAGCTCAACACCCCTGGCTTACATCAAGACACACAGAGAGAAAAACATAGCCCAAGGTCACACGGTGGGTTCGTGGCAGAGCCAGGAATAGAACCCAGGAGTCCTGAGGACCTAGCCCCCTAGGCCGTACGACAGAGCAGCCTCCATTCCTCTGCGCCCTGAAGGTTTGTCTCCATTTGCAGAGACCACCCGGCTGTGATCAAGCGGCGATTCACCAGCGTTCTGATCGTCTCTGGCCTCTCACCACTCTTCGTCTGGCTCTGGAAGGAGCTGACAGGCATTAAGGTAAGATTGTCACCTGGTCTCTATCGTCTCCCGCCCTTCCCTCACCCTCTGCAAGTTGGGCTGCCTACCTGGAGAGTAGTCATGTGACTCATGTAGCAAGCTGGGACTCCCTTGCAGCTAGCCTGGTCCTTCACATCGCCCCTCCTTCCTGGCTAATCCCATCAGGGAGAATCCTTTTAGTTAGTGCTGTGCCAGCCACTGTCTCACCCTCTGGCTCTGAGTATTGTATTACATGGGTGCTTGCACACCCTGATCAAGATCAGGAGCCCCTGTCATGCTGGGGACTGCACAGACCCCCCAGCCGAAATCAGGGCCCCATGGTGATAGGTGCTGCACAGGCACACAATGAGAGACAGGCCATGCCCCGAAGAACTCACAATCTAAACAGATACAGGGTTGGAGGGGAAACAAAGGCACTGAGAGGAGAAGGGACTAGCCAAAGGTCTCTGAGCCCTGTGCACTAGTCACTGGGGTGTGGGAGCTGGCTGCAGGGCTGGGCCAGGGGGTGATGCCCTGCATGGTCCTGATCCACATGTGTCTTGTGTTTTGCTCAGCCAGGTATATCCCTGCTAGTTCTGCTGGGCTTCCGACTGGAGGGAATCGTGCCAGCGACTCTACTGCCCTTGTTGCTCACCATGGTATGTGTAGGGCTAATGCCCTAGGGCTGCCCTGCACCAACCTGCCAGGCCCCTGATAGAGGCTTTGCTGGGAGCAGGTGCCTGCTTTCTCTTGGGGGCCATGGGTTTGTCTGTCAAACCGCCTTCTCCCCAGCCCCGCTTGCTGTAGCATGCCAGCAAACACAGAGATGCCAGGCTCAGTGGTCTGCCCTGTGCTGCTGCCCTCGCTGCAGGGCATGGACTCCTCCATGGTGGGGATGTGGTGCAGGCTGCTTTGTCCTGACCTTGCTAGCAGAGCTGCCCCTCAGATCAGTCGGAAGGACTGTGACTCACTGAGCAGACAGGGCTTAATGGCCAGATGCCATCTCTAGAGGTGCTGAGCAGAGATTTCCAAACTGCCCAGGGGCTTTAGATACCCATTAAAATGCCAGGGAACCAGGCACCCAGATCCTTTATGTGACGTTTGAACAATGGCTGCTGTCTCTGTGGGGGGACAGGACTGACAGCTAGGGTAAACCTGAATGCCAAAGGGGACGCTCACTCAGCACCTCCTTTTCTGTGCCAGGTCCTGTTTCTTGGGCCCCTCATTCAGCTCTCGATGGACTGTCCCTGGGACTGGGTTGATGGACTGAAGGTCATGTTTGGTAAGGCCTTGCTATTTAGATGATGGTAGCACGTAGGAACACAGACCAAAATCGTCTCCTCTCATGCTGCGTGCCGGGTGCTGCGCGGACACAGTGAGAGACAGTCCCTGCCCTGAGGAGCTCACAGTCTAGCTAGACAAATGGTGGGAGGGGAAACTGGGGCATGGAGAGGGGAAGGGACTCACCTGAGGCCATTGGCAGAGCTAGGATTAGACCCCAGGAGTCCTGGCTCAGCTCCGTCTCTCTAGACCACGCTGCCTGTAACAGCAAGCTGCAGGGAGTGTTGGTGGTGAGCTAAGGGCACTAGGGGGCATAGGTCGGTAGAGCTCTGTGTCTCCTGGGAGCTGCTCAAAGCTAGTGGGAGTGCACAGGGACAAAGAAGGGGGTCCCAGAGTCATGGGAGGGGGCATCCTCGGCCTGGTCTGTGCTGTTTGCTCAGATCTATTGAGATGAGATGCCCAAGCAGCACTGGGGAGGAGAGCTCTGTGCCAGGCCTCCACAGGACATCCCAGAGACCTCCAGCAGCGCCAGACACATAATGCTACCTTCCTTCTCCCTGCAGACCCCCGCTTCTGGGCACTGTGCCTGAGTGACATGCGCTGGCTCCGCAACCAGGTGATCGCACCCCTGACGGAGGAGCTGGTGTTCCGGGCCTGTATGCTGCCCATGCTCATCCCTTGTACCGGCCTGGGGCCAGCCATCTTCACCTGCCCGCTCTTCTTCGGGGTTGGTGAGTACCCAGCACTGCTCAGGCCCCCTGACCGAGCTGTCCCATGGTGTCTGACAGAGCTCCCTCCCCAGCCACTGCAAAGCATCCAGGCAGGGTCAACAGTATGGCTCTGAGCACAGCTTCCATCCCCTGCCCCCAGGTTGCTGGGAGTGGTGGGGGCAAAGTCAGGGGGCATGGGACCTAGGCCCAGCATTGCTCCTTCCCACGTCACTTTTCCCCACCCCTCCTCTCTGTCTGTCTCCCTTCCTCTTCCCAGTGGGGCTGAGGGGTTTGCATGATCCCACCCCTACCCCCCGAGCAGCTTGGCAAGGGAACCAGTACCTACCTCCTCCCATACAGTGGGGGGAAGGCCGAGTTCAGCTTCTCCGCTCCTCTCCCCAGTCCCACTGAGCACAAAGCAAGCCCTTCTGAGCTAGGGGTGTCTGCCTTGGGCGCAGGAGCATGGATTAGAACTCTCAGCCCTATGCACAACCCCCTGCCTGGTGCCCATTAGGGGCCAGCATGCTCACAGAGATGGGGATCAGGTGCAGGTGGGGTTGGTGCAGCCTGGTCCAAGCAGGGTTCTCCTCAGATCAGCTCCTGCCAGTGGAGGCTAGGGAGGGGGTGCCGGGCTGGCCACAGGCATTGATGGACATTTCCCTCTTCCAGCTCACTTCCACCACGTTATTGAGCAGCTACGGTTCCGCCAGGGCAGCGTGGCCAGCATCTTCCTGTCGGCAGGTAGGAAATGGTTGCCAGGATGATGGTCCTGAACTAAGGACCCCTAGACCAGCACTACCTTAGCCTGCTCTGGGTGCAGCTGGTTGCGTGTGAACCTGCTAGCATTTCCTCCTCATTACCAGGGCAGAGGTAATTATGGTCAAACCCCTACCTAGAGCAATCACACACATCTAGCCAGCCCTGGAGCTCCCCTTCGCCGGACTCTGGCTCTTAACTGAGGAGAGTCCCTGTCTGCCACCAATGATGTGTGCCTGTACCACAGGTGTGGAGATGCAGCCATCTCTGGGGAGAGGAATATGTATTGTCCCACTGTATAGGAGGCTGTTGGGTCAAAAGCACAATGAGAGCAGCGCATGTTGGCTGGGAAGAGTTTGGAGCGAGTTGCGGGGGTGAACAGCAGCTTCCCTCCAGAACAGCTGGTGAAGTCTGGAGGGAAGCTGCCAGTGGTGAGCAAGGCAGCAACAAGCACCAGAAAAGAAGGGATGCAGTAAGTGGGGAGCCAGTGGATACAACCCCGGTGATTGAGTTCCATTGTCAAAGGGGAGCTAGTAACAGAGCTGAAATAGCCACAAAAGGGATAATACCTAGAAAAGAGGAAAAGTTCAGGGAAGACCAGTGAAGGAAATAGGGCTACTAAACATCCTTTAGACAAGGTGAAGTGACAGGAACAGAGACTTTGGCAGAGGAGGGTTAATTGTTCAATCAATCAGGAAGCCAACACATCAAGGAATATGTGTCTTTGTTGAAGCTGGAACTCAAAACAGTATGAAGGGTGGAGTTTATGTTCTAGTCCATTGTATTTTCTAAATCAAAATTCTTTTGTTCACTAAATGTAAATTGTAATCTATAAAGTGAGTTTAATTAACATAACTTTAGTTAGTTTGGCCTCTCTCTGGATCCCTGGTGGTGGGGGAAGATGTGGCAACCCTGTTTTAAGCGCGCACAGTTTTTTGCCAGAAGTGATCAGTGGTGATGCTGTATAAGGGAGTTTCAGTGGCTCTCTAAAAGATTCTGCTCTCTCCTGCAGCTTTCCAGTTCTCATACACTGCTGTCTTCGGGGCCTACACAGCGTTCATCTTCATTAGGACAGGTCAGTGCTGCAGGTTGCCTTCCTGTGCAGACAGAGTTCCCTCCCCAGCCTAGCATGGAACCACCAGCCATTTCTCTACCCTCTACCACAGGGGCTCTAGTGAGATAAGACCAAATGCCTGTCTTGGAAAGAGTCCCTTCCCCTGTTTATGCCGTGTTCCTCCCTTATAACCAGTTGGGCTCCAGGGGTTTGCCTCTCCCGCAGGGCAGCCTGCACCCAGACTCCCACCCCCCTTGTGTCACACATCACCTCCATATAACAAAATTCATTCCACACATGGATGTAAAAAATTAGAACACTGGCTCCAGTCCCCCCAAAGCGGAGTCACAGGGCTGCTTCAGCTCATCTCTAGGCTTATGAATGCATGGTTGTGGCACATTGTGGGTTTAAAAAAAAAAGGGTTCTCTTCTCCCATCCAGGACACCTGATTGGCCCTGTGTTGTGCCACTCCTTCTGCAACTACATTGGCTTCCCTGCCATCTGTGCTGCCCTGGAGCATCCCCAGCGCCTCACTGTTGTCATCTTCTATGTGCTGGGCATGGTGCTCTTCCTCCTGCTCCTGCACCCCATGACTGACCCAGCTTTCTTTGGAGACGTCTCTATTTGCTCTCTGTCTGCAACCAGCTCTGGCTTCTCTGTGTGCTCCTGACACCTGGGGCACGGGTTTCAGACCCGACACCCCCCTCCCCCAAGAGCAAGATATATATTTTTTTATTATTAAAGTACTTTGGAAGGTGTGCTAACTTGTCTTTCTATTACTGATTTTGAGGGCTGCTACAGCAGGCCCTCCCCCCATGGGTAACATTTAAATCAGTTTCTGTACCGAATGACTGGAGGATAGCTAATGTGACACCAATTTTTAAAAAGGGCTCCAGAGGTGATCCTGGCAATTAGAGCTTGGTAAGCCTGATTTCTAGTAAAGAACAAAATTGTCAGACACAGGTGAACAGAATCCGTTGGGGAAGAGTCAATCAACAAGCAGGGGAACAAAAAGGATCCGGAGCACTTAAATTTTCAGAAAGCCTTTTTAAGCAAGGTAAAGTGTCATGGAATGAGAGGGGGGGAAGGTCCTGTCATGGATCAGTAACTGGTTTAAAAGATAGGAATATATGGTCAGTTTTGGGAATGGAGAGAGGTAAATAGTGGTGCCCCCGGGGGTGGGTCTGTACTGGGACCAGTCCTTTTCATGAGCTACAAAGGGATCTCTCAACATATCCCAACTATCCAGGGGTGGTGGTGGGGTGCAAATAACATTAATAGGCAGCAGGTTTAAAGGGAAGTCTGGACTAGAGCAACCATTGCTCTGACCCCGTAGGGCCATTCTTACGAGTTTTCCAGTAAATTCTCACTTAGGCGCAACCTCAGCACGCAGGTTTTCATAACTCTGCCCACCACCTTAGGGTGGGGCTTTCAAAAGTCTACACCTGCCCGTTGTGAACACAGCTCTGGAACTAGCGTGCAGTCTGCAGACGGAAAGGTCGTAGCTTGGACTCTGCTGTCTCATTGCCCCTTCTAGCAAACCAAACAGGCAGCCACTTGCGCCTGCCCCCGCGGCTCTGCCCTTCCCACTGCCAGGCAGCGCCCCTCACCCCAGCCGGCTCGAGTTGCTGCCTGGGCAGCGCCCAGACGGACCAAACAGCGTCTCTTTGTAACGTGGCTGGGCCTCGGCTGCCACGCGCCGCCGGTGACTGAGGGCCGGGGGCGGGCCCCGGGAAGTGTCCCCGCGCGGGGCGGGCGCGCTCTGCGCTGCAGCTGCTGCCTCTACTCGCTCGCGCGTAGGCCGCTTCCGGGCTTATGCCGCCGCCCCAACCAGCACGAGCGGAGCCCCCCTCCCCCCGTCTCCAAGGGGGCGGAGAGAGCGCGTGCACCATGACGCATGCGCAGTTTCTCGGGAGGGGGGTGTTTGGTCCTCCTGCGTATGCCCGTCCCTAGCCAAGTGGTTACTATATCAGGGGCCAGCAAAGGTCCTAGCGCCTGTGCTCTCCAGGGCCCTGCGGAGCGGAGGTATATGGGGGAGAGGCAGATTTCTGTGTAGGGGAAGATCGGGGATCCTCCCGCCCTCTGTAGCAGGGAGCTGTGCCTAGGAGCAAGTGGTGCTATTGTAGGAGGGGGCACTACCCTATACAGCCTAGTAGCTGCTGCTGTTAGAGGAGGTGCTAAGTAAAAGCTTACACCGGGGGGAAATCCCTCTATAGGGGCCTGCACATTGGATGGGGAGGTGATGCTTGGCTATGGGGGGCGGGGGCTCGCTAGCAGTCTCTCTCCTGCGCCATAGAACATCCCAGTTTGTTTCACCACCATGCAGGAACGTTTCCGCTCTCACTGGCAGCATCGCCAACAGGCTCTGCAAACTCCCCTCCACCCCCTGCAACAAAAATCATGCCTGGTGTGGAGAAAGCAAATGAAGTGTTATTTACCCCTTCACCCAACACACAGACCAGGGGTCACCCAATGAGTAGGCATCAGGCTTAAAACAAACATAAGGAAACACTTCACACAAGGCACAGTCAGCATGTGGAACTCATTGCCAGGATTGTTGTCAGGCCAAAAGTATAACTACCCAGCTTCAAAAAAGAATTAGCTGACTTTGTGGAGGATATGTTCCTCAATGGCTAGTAGCCGAGATGGTTACGGATGCAACCCCATGCTCTGATTGTCCTTAAACCTCTAACTGCCAAAAGCTGGGACTACAGGGGATGACTCATTTGATAAATTGCCCTGTTATGTTTATTGGCTCTAAACAGGGCCGGCTCTGGCTTTTTTGCCACCCCAGGCAAAAAAGCCTCCGGCCGGAGCCGGGCAGCCGGAGCCCCGGCGGGGGCTCCGCTCTCCCCCCGGTGGCAGGGCACCGGAGGGGAGGGCGGCCGGAGCCCTGGGAGGAGGGCGGCGAGCCCCGGCGGGGGCTCAGCTCTCCCCCCGGCGGCCAGAGCGCCGGGGGCAGGGCGGCGAGCCCCGGCGGGGGCTCGGCTCTCCCCCCGGCGGCGAGCCCCGGCTGGGGCTCGGCTCTCCCTCCGGCGGCCGGAGCGCCGCGCCGCCCCCCTCCAGGTGCCGCCCCAAGCACCAGCTTGGGTGCCTGGTGCCTGGAGCCGGCCCTGGCTCTAAAACATCTGGCACCAGCCACTGCTGCAAACCGGAAAAATGGGCTAGATGGACCATTGGTCTGAGCCAGTATAGCTGTTCTCGTATCCTAATGCGGGGGAGCTGGATCCTGGGTTAGAATCAGCAAGGCAAAGATTTCTGCCCCAAAGGGGCTCGAGTCTCCTGCAAAGGCCAAGCAGGGCCAGCAGCTAGGAGCAGATGTTGGACAAATCCACACTGGGAACAAGAGGCAGATGTTTAGCAGGAAGGGTGAGTCCTCAGTGGGGCAGCTCCCCCCTGGGGCCAAGTTAGGGTGGTGGGATATGCTTCATTCCTTGGGGGCTTTACATGCAGGCCAGATGGCCCTAAAAGCCACCACCAGAGCTGAACTGGAGGCAGGAATCAGGGGGTAGCCGTGTTAGTCTGTATCTACAAAAACAACAAGGAGTCTGGTGGCACCTTAAAGACTGACTAAGATTTATTTGGGCATAAGCTTTCGTGGGTAAAAACCTCACTTCTTCGGATGCATAGAGTGAAAGTTTTTTACCCACGAAAGCTTATGCCCAAATAAATCTGTTAGGCTTTAAGGTGCCACCAGACTCCTTGTTGTTTTTGGAGGCAGGAATGGCTGTGGGGATCCTCTGGCCTAATGCCCTGCAGGGAGTCCGGCTGGGGACTCAGAACAAGTCCCTCTGGCCTTGGAATCCTTCCCCACACTAGCAACAAACAGCCCCACTGTGTGGGAGCTCAGAAACGTACAAGGATCTTCTGGTTTCACTAATTGCATCCCCTTACTTTTCACTGCTTTGACACTCGTTTATCTAGCAGCAGTCTTGTAGCACTAGGGCCACTCCCAATCCAGTGTGGTAATGAATCAAACATAACACGTGTCAGGCATAGGCACCAACTTTTCCCAGCGCTGGTGGGTGCTCGCCTCCAGCACCACCCTGACTCCACTCCTGCCGCGCCCCCATTCCAACCCCTTCCCCAAAGTCCCCACCCCAACTCCACCCCCTCCCTGCCCCTATTGGACCCCTTCACCAAATCCCCGCCCTGGCCCCGCCTCTTCCCGGAGCACCATGTTCCCCCTCTTCCCCCTCCCTCCCAGCACTTGCCGCCACCAAACAGCTGTGGGAGGAGAAGCGGGGACGTGGCGTGCTCAGGGGAGGAGGCGGAGTGAAGGTGAACTGGGGCGGGGAGCTGCTGGTGGGTGCAAAACACCCACCAATTTTTCCCCATTGGTGCTCCAGCCCCAGAGCACCCACATAGTCGGCACCTATCCCAGGGGAGGTATTGGCTTAATTTTACCAACAGAGATAACAGTGTCTACACTACTGCAGTAAGTTGACCTATGCTATGCCACTCCAGCTACGTGAATAACGTAGCTGAAGTCGACATACTTAGATCGACTCACCGTGGTGTCTTCATTGCGGTGAGTCGACTGCTGCTGCTCCGTCAACTGCCTGCGCCTCTTGCGGTGCTGGAGTACAGGAGTCGACCGGAGAGCGCTCGGGGATCGATTTATCGTGTCTAGACTAGACACGATAAATCAATCCCCGCTGGATCGATCACTGCCCACCAATTCAGTGGGTAGTGTAGACATACCCTCATTGGGGGTAGAGTACAGGAGTGACTGGGGAGCAATCTGCTGTCGATTTGCCGGGTCTTCACTAAACCTGCTAAATCGACCGCCGATGGATCGATCCCGGTTGTAGCATAGATGGTGGGTGGCTTCCCCAGGATCACACAGGGATGAGGAATAGAGCCCAGGAGTCCTGTCTGCCCTTTTCTAAGCACTAGACAAACCTCCCCTTCCAGAGCTGGGGCTAGAAGCCAGGAATCCTAACTGCCAGTCATACCACAGTAAAGAAACGATTTAAAAAGCCCCCTTCCCCCACCCCAAGGCAGCCACAATAAAAAACACTCAAGTCACCAAAACCTTAATTAACAGGAAAAAGAATTCTTAGGGCCCCACCTGCCTCTCTCTGCTACATACACCTCAAGGAACCACACTGGCAAATGGCTTACTACTGCATGCACAGGGACTTTTTTATACACAGGGCCTTTCCCATCATGCTCAGCAGCAGAGGTAAGCCCATCCCACTTGCCCCTGAAGGGCTGAGAACCAGCCAATCACTGCAGCGTTTATTTTTCCCATTGTGCCAGGCTTTCCTTCACCTAGAGTTACAGCATCTGTTTGTCCGTGGTGACAGAGCACACAGAAATTCCTCCCCCTCCATCCTCAGCACCCTCTGAAGAAATGGGTTGTGCCAGGAGCCATCAATTCATGGCATTAGGCTCCAGGCAGGGAGCTGGGAGCAACAGAAGCACCAAGCCCTGCAGGGAGTGACTCACCCAAGGCCACACAGAGCTGGGGGTAGAATCCAGGCCTCATAACTCCCCAACACTGTAATCCACTAGATTCCCACACACACACCTTATGAGCTAGGACTCCTGGGTTCTATCCCAGCCCTGCTGCAGGGATGGGTTCCTTTTTGGATAGACACCCCTCCCCCCACCCCACACACACTAGCCGTTTAAACACCACCAGATATGGCACACAAGTGACATTTTACCCCCACATAAAGCCCTTCACAGCCTAGCCCCAGCCAATCTATCACCTCCCATCCGCTATCGAGAAGGCAACAGTCACCTGCCATCAGCCCGTAACACCGGCCTCCATTGCCCACTTGTTACATTTCCAATCAAGCCCCTTGGTGCTTTTTCCTGCACTGCCCCACCCACTTGGGAGGAGCTCCCCATAAACATCCACAACATCACCTCCTGGGTCTCCTGCCAATCCCGTCGCAAAACTCTCCTTTGTCTGCAGAAAACTTGACACTGCTCAGGCTGCTGGTGCACAGAGCTCACGGCCTCTCCTGACCAGAGGTGTTTGGTTCCTTGTGCTCCCCTGTCTGGCCAGCTCCTCCTGTTGTCCCTTGTAGTAGGCTGGCGGCGCTCTGGGGGCAGGGACTGCCTGGCTGGTCTGTGTTTGTACAGCACCTAGCAGAATGGGGTTCATGACTGCTGCTCATAGGGCCTACTGCAATACCCTCATTAATAACAATGACTTTACTTTTTGTGGAGATTTCAGGCTTCAATCTCTACGTAGGAATTAAGCAGAAGACACCTAGACCCAGAGCCACAAAGCCATCGAGGTGCCTAACTCCCATAGACCCTAGACGTCATCCCACCCTTCCATCCCCCAGTAATAGGCTGTATTCTCTTCTCTGGTCTTGTTTTCACTGGGTCTTAGGCCAGCCTTCCGGAGAACTGGAGCGCCTACTAGTGGTGCAATAAGCGACATGACCAGCATCCGTCCCAATGGGTTTGCTCAGCCTCGCCCCCAAGGGAGAGCTGTGTGGGCAGTGGAGCGTTGGTTTTGGTAGGGTTTTTATAGTACGCGCCGCTCTGTGTTTATCTTGGCAAAGGCTGGTCAGAGACGCTCACCAGCATGGGGGCTGACAGGCGAGGAATCACAGGACGTGGAGGGTTTGATCTTTCAGTCTCTTCACATTTGTAATGGCAGGTGGCTGCCAGTCCCCATGCCCCAGGGCAGCAGCGTGCAAAACTTTTCCCAGGAAGAGCCCTGCAGAAGGGCAAGCTACACTGTGGCTGGCTGGAGAGCTGCTCACACCAGTACAGGTACATTTGCATCCACACTGGCTCGTGGGCACCTCACCCACCAGTGCTGCAGCCAAACGGACTCACTCAGATCTGTCTGCAAGACAGGTGCCACCTTTTCCCAGCAGTGCTTGTAAAACACCTGGGAACCTGAGAATGGCACCACTCTGCTCACCTCCTGCCCCATATGCACTGATTCTCTCCCCCAGAGAGCACTGCTCTCACCCCCACACACACACAGTACAGATCCTCTCCAGCCCAGGGGACGAAGCCTCTCCCACATGCACTGTACAGAAGCCAGGTGGTTGGTAGGTCTCTCTGTTATGTTTCATTTATTAGCGGGTGTAAGGAGCGCACCTGGCCCAGCCCGACCTGGCTCTGCTCCCCAGCTCCTCCCAGCCCTGTTCCTCGTGCCCCACCCCCAGTGCGCAGCTCCCTGCACCGGAGCCGCAGAGATGGGGGCCATAGGACCCCTCGATGGCGCAGCGAGCCCCCTAGCTGGGGACAGACATGCCGAGAACTGGCCCCACCTCCTGCATTTTTGAGGCAGCAAGGGGGAAGGTTGGGGTTCAAAGCACACCCAGAGGGGGAAGGGAGGTGCTGAGACTGGGGAACGAGGGGGGCTGATCCAGGCTGGGCAAGCACACATCTACTTGGGCAGCAGCAAAGACACAGAGATTAGGCGGCTCCTAGCTAGAGCTGGGCTTTGGGGAGGACTGGGGGTGAGATGTGGGGGATAGAGGGTCCTAACCCAGACAGATCCCTATCCATCTGTCCAGGCCGCGTGGGGCTCCACAGTGTCGTCGTTCCATGGGGCAGGGTGGTGGTGGGGGAATCCAGGGCAGGTTCCCCCCACCGATCGGGGGGAGGGGTGTCGATCCTGCGAGGTGCAGCGGGGGCTCCCAGGGTGGGGGTTACAGGTCGCTCTCCCCGTACAGGGCGCTGGAGAAGGAGACGTAGTCCAATGCGCCTGACACTGTGTCAGCCCCGCTGTACTTTGTCATGCGGCTGATGCAATACTCGGCCTGCTCCGGGGGCAGCTCCCGCCGCAGCTCCTCCACGGTGATGTAGTTCTGAAAGGTGAGAGGGGAGATGGTTAGAGGGGAGATGGTTAGGGGGCAGCAGCCCAGCCCCCCCACCCCCACCCATCGGGGCCCTGGCTAGCCTAGGGAGACGAGCACAGGGCAGTGCAGTGCTGGAGCAAGGTCTGTGGGGCCCATTCAGGCCTGCACTGCCCACACTCACTGTTCTAGCACAGTCTCTCCTGGGGACTTGCTGAAGGGCCACCCCACCGGTGCCACCTGGCCGCGAGGGTCTAACTCAGTGGTTCTCAAACTGTGGGTCAGGACCCCAAAGTGGGTCATGACCAGAGCCAAAGCTCAAGCCCAACTGCCTGGGGCCAAAGCCTGAGGGCTTCAGCCCTGGGTGGCGGGGCTCAGGTTACAGGCTCTCTGCCTGGGACTGAAGCCCAGGGGTTCAGCCTTCGGTCCCCCCTCCTGGGGCTGTGTAGTAATCTTTGTTGTCAGAAGGGGGTCGCGGTGCAATGAAGTTTGAGAGCCCCTGATCTAACTACATGGGCAGATGGCCCGGATCCAAGATGCTCTGAGACCCTAGTGACGCTGCATCCAAAACTGGGGAGGGGGGAACCCTCCTGAACCGCAGCCTGTGACTCAGGGTCCTCAACAGCTTGGGGCAGGGGTGCATCCCTGGGGGCCAGTGGAGGCGGTGTGGAATAAAACCTGCCCCCCACATACCTTCACAGCAAACAAGAGACCCGAGGGAAATTCCAGCAGACCCATGGGAGTTGGCTCAGTGTGACCTAGAGAGGCTACCAATCCCATCATGCACTGCAGCAAGGCCAGCCCCATGCCTTTCATCAGCTGCTACCCCACAGGCCCCACGGGTTGAGGAAGACGCACCCAGCCCAGCAGAGCCCTCCGAGAGGTCGTGGGGGTGAGGGGGATATGGCTGGACTGACCTTGTCTGATGCCAGGATCTTGAAGGAGGCCACGACCTGCTCAGCCGTGTCGGTCTCGGCCGTCTCGCGGGTCATGAAGTCGATGAAGGCCTGGAACGTCACCACGCCCGTGCTGTTGGGATCCACCAGCATCATGATCCGGGCAAACTCCACCTCACCCTAGGGGGTAGGAATGGGGGTGAGGGTGGGGCTGCACTGAGTTAGGCTCGGGGCTGAGCCCAGTGTGGCACTAGGGGGTGCTGTGCTGCAGGGAGTGGGGCAGCGGCTCAGTACAACCAGTACTGGCCCTCCTGTGTGTGGGGGGGGTCTCTTACCAGGTCATAGCCCATGGAAATGAGGCAGGCACGGAAGTCATCAGGGTCCATCATCCCGTTCCTCTTCTGTGGCAGGAGACAGGGAGGGAAGAGAAGACGTCAAGCCAGAAATGTGCCCCCAGGGACCAGATCGGCCTGGCAGGGGTGCAGCCCAGGCAGCCTGAGCTTCTGCTACCAGTGAGTTCTCCCCGAAGCCCCGCAGGGACCTCCACTAGGGTGCAAAGCTTCACCTCTGTGAGCCATTCATGCCCCCACACACTCAGGCTGTGTCAGGATTGAGGGGCATTGGCAGAGCTGTGGGTTGGGACTACGAGGCACCAGCAAAGCTGACTGTGGGCAGCAGTGGTGGGGAGTTGGGTTACCTAGATGGGAGACAGGTGGGGGGAGTGGGGTTATCTAGAAAGGTTATCAATGGGGGCGGGGCTATCTGGGTAAGGGTGGAATTATTGAAGAGGGTTATCTATGGGGGTGGAGCTATCCAGGCAGGGACGGGGTTATTGATGGGGGCAGGCTATCCAGCAGGGGCGGGGTTATTGATGGGGCAGGGCTATCCAGACGGGGGCAGGGTTATTGATGGGGTGGGGCTATCCAGACAGGGGCGGGGTTATTGATGGGGCAGGGCTATCCAGTCAGAGTCAGGGTCATCAGGATGCGGGGGGGCCGTATCTCACCCGGTCAAAGTGGTTGAAGGACGCCCGGAACTCGTTCATCTGCTCCTGGCTGATGCCCTTGGCATCGCGGGTCAGGATCTGGTTCTCCACCTCGTTGATGGTTCGGGCGATCGTCGTCAGCAGCTGCTCCCAGCCCACCCGGATGTGCTGTGGGGATAGGAGAGGGGATCACAGCACCTGGGGGATCACCCCACCGAGATCACCCTCCCATCACTCTTGAACATTACTACACACCCGAAGTGCCCCATGCACAAAGCACAATCACATGTCCCCTCATGATTCATGACAACCTTCCCCTCCAAACCCCTCCCCTGAGACCCTCTGCCCCTCTCAGAGCACCCTTAGTCATCCCCTCCTCCCAAGTGCCCCTGTCAGCCCCCAATCCCTGCTTGGAGAGCCGCCCCACAAGGAGCCCCGCAGCCCCATCTGGCCTCTCACCTCCATAGTGTAGCTGGTGTGCTTGTTGTCAAAGACCAGGGCCTCCTGGATGAGCTGGTGGTCACCCTCCAGCTTGTCGATGTTGGCCTTGTAGTTAATGATGTTCTGCTCCTGCTGCTTGAGATGGTTCATCTGGTCCTCGAGGGAGCCACTGATGTCCACTGAGATGTGCCCAATCTCCTGCGAGGGGCAAGGGGCTGTCACTGGGTGAGGACACTGTGCCCTGCTCTTCTTACTGTACCCCACTCCCCTCCCAGAGCTGAGAGAGACTGTGCCCTGCTCTTCTTACTGTACCCCACTCCCCTCCCAGAGCTGAGAGAGA
>NW_020664440.1:31936944-31938312 GCF_002925995.2 Terrapene triunguis
CCTGCTCTTCTTACTGTACCCCACTCCCCTCCCAGAGCTGAGAGAGAACCCAGGAGTCCTGGCGCCCCGCTTCCCACTCCCCCGCTCTAACCATTATAGACTCATA
This sequence comes from Terrapene triunguis, assembly GCF_002925995.2. Classification (NCBI taxonomy): domain Eukaryota; kingdom Metazoa; phylum Chordata; order Testudines; family Emydidae; genus Terrapene; species Terrapene triunguis. Next base: position 31,937,051 of record NW_020664440.1, read on the forward strand.
GAATCATAGGATTGGAAGGGACCTCAAGTGGTCACCTGCACTCCATCAGGACTAAGTAATAACAGGACCATCCCTGGCAGGTGTGTGTCTAACCCGCTCTTAACAACCTCCAGTGATGGAGATTCCACAACCTCCCTGGGCAATTTATTCCAGTGCTTAACCAGCCTGACAGGAAGTTTTTCCTAATGTCCAACCTAAACCTCCCATGCTGCAATTTAAGCCCATTGTTTCTTGTCCTATCCTCAGAGGTTAAGGAGAACAATTTACCTCCCTCCTCCTTGTAACAACCTTTATTGTACTTGAAAACTATTATCATGTCCCCCCTCAGTCTTCTCTTCTCCAGATTTCCCTCATAGGTCATGTTTTCTAGACATTTAATAATTTTTGTCACTCTTCTCAGGACTTTCTCCAATTTGTCCACATCTTTCCTGAAATGTGGCACCCAGAACTGGACACAATACTCCAGTTGAGGCCTAATCAGCGCGGAGTAGAGCAGAAGAATTACTTCTTGTGGCTTGCTTACAACACTCCTGCTAATACATCCCAGAATGATGTTTGCCTTTTTTGCAACAGTGTTACATTGTTGATCCATTTTTAGCTTGGGATCCACTATGACCCCCAGATCCCTTTCCACAGTACTCCTTCCTAGGCAGTCGTTTCCCATTTTGTATGTGTGCAATGATTGTTCCTTCCTAAGTGGAGTACTTTGCATTTGTCCTTAATGAATTTCATCCTACTTATTTCAAACCTGATGTCCAGATCATTTTGAATTTCAATCCTATCCTCCAAAGCACTTGCAACCCCTCCCAGCTTGGTATCGTCTGCAAACTTTATAAGTGTACTCTCTATACCATTATCTAAATCATCAATGAAGGTATTGATTAGAGCCAGGCCCAGAACTGATCCCTGCAGGACCGCCCCTTGTTATGCCCTTCCAGCCTGACTGTGAACCACTGATAACTACTCCTGGGAATGGGTTTTCCAAACAGGTATGCACCCACCTTATAGTTAGGGCCCTACCAAATTCATGGTCCAATTGGTCAATGTCACGGTCATAAGATTTTTAAAATCGTAAATGTCATGATTTCAGATATTTAAATCTGAAATTTCATGGTGTTGTAACTGTAGGGGTCATGACCCAAAAGGGAGCTGTGGGGGTGTTGCAAGGTTATTGTAGGGGGGTCGCAGTCAGGGCCGGCTTTAGCAAGAGCAGGGCCCGATTCCTGGGGGCGTGGCTTACTGCAAGCCCCGCCCCCAGGAAT
>NW_020664440.1:31938712-31946993 GCF_002925995.2 Terrapene triunguis
CCGGGCCAGGCCGGGCCCGAGCTGAGTTGCGGGGGCCGGGCCCGGCCCGAGCCAAGGGAGCCAGGCCGGAGCTGAGCCGAGCTGCGGGGCCTGGGCCGGACCCGAGCCAAGCCGCGGGGGCCGGGACGGAGCCAAGCCGAGCGGGCCGGGCCGGCGCGCTCGGCCAGAACCAGGGCCGGCGCCCCGGGGCCGGAGCTGCTGGGGCCGGAGGTGCTCGGCCGGGGCCGGACTGGGCCGCGCCGCGCCTCCCCAGAGCGCTTCTCACGTCCCCCTCCCACACCCCTGACTCAGCTTACCAGGTGCTACCTGCCCGCCCCTGCTTCTTTTCAGTCTTCCCGTGAACCTCTGATTCGCGGGAAGCAGGGGCGGGGGAGGAGCAGGGGGTGGAGCGTTCAGGGGAGGGGAGGAGGGGGAAGTGATCTGGGGGCGGGGTGGAGAGCTGTGGCGCGGGGCCCTCTTGGCGCGGGGCCCAATTCAGCCGAATCGGCTGAATCGGCCTAAAGCCGGCCCTGGTCGCAGTATTGCCACCCTTACTTCTGTGCTGCTGCTGGTGGGATGCTGCCGTCAGAGCTAGGCACCTGGCCAGCAGCCTCTGCTCTCCGGCCACCCAGCTCTGAAGGCAGCACAGAAGTAAGGGTGGCAATACTGCGACACCCCCCATCAATAACTTTGCTACCCCCCACAATCCCCTTTTGGTTCAGGCCCCCCAGTTTGAGAAATGCTGGTCTTCCCTATGAAATCTGTATAGGTAAAAGTACCCAAAAGACCAGATTTCATGGGGGGAGACCGGATTTCACAGTCCGTGACGTGTTTTTCATGGCCTTGAATTTGGTAGAGCCCTACTTATAGTAGCTCCATCTAGGTTGCATTTCCCTAGTTTGTTTATGAGATGGTTATGCGAGACAGTATTAAAGGCCTTACTAAAGTCAAGATCTATCACATCTACCAGTTCCCCCCATCCACAAGGCTTGTTACCCTTGTCAAAGAAAACTATTAAGTTGGTTTGACAGGATTTGTTCTTGATAAATCCATGCTGACTGTCACTTATCACCTTATTATCGTCTAGGTGTTTGCAAATTGATTGCTTAATTAATTGCTCGATTATCTTTCTGGGTACTGAAGTTATGCTGACTGGTCTGTAATTCCCCAGGTTGTCCTTATTCCCCTTTCTATAGATGGGCACTATATTTGCCCTTTTCCAGTCTTCTGGAATCTCTCCCGTCTTCCATGACGTTAGAAGATAATTGCTAATGGTTCATATATCTCCTCAGTCAGCTCCTTGAGTATTCTAGGATGCATTTCATCAGGCCCTGGTGACTTGAAGACATCTGACTTGTCTAAGTAATTTTTAACTTGTTCTTTCCCTATTTTAGCCTCTAATCCTATCTCATTTTCACTGGCATTCACTGTGTTAGACGTCCAATCACTACTAACCTTTTTGGTGAAAACAAACAAAAAAAAGTCATTTAGCACTTCTGCCATTCCCACATTTTCTGTTGTGTTTTCCCTCTCATTGAGTAATGGGCCTACCTGTCCTTGGTCATCTTCTTACTTCTAATGTATTTGTAGAACGTTTTCTTGTTACCCTTTATGTCTCTAGCTAGTTTGATCTTGTTTTGTGCCTTGGCCTTTCTGATTTTGTCGCTACATACTTTTGTTATTTGTTTATATTCATCCTTTGTAATTTGACCAAGTTTCCACTTGTTGTAAGACTCTTTTTTGAATTGTAGCTAGAACCCAGGAGCTGTAGCTAGAACCCAGGAGTCCTGACTCCCAGACCAGCCCCCTCCCAACCATTAGTCCTCACTCCTTTCCCAGAGCCGTGGCTAGAATCCACACACTGGAGCTCTCACCTCCATCTTGGTCTGGATCCAGGGCCCCAAGACATTGGCCTGGGCAGCGAATTGGCGCCGCAGCCGCTCATTGGCCTGTTGCCGCGCCAGCTCCTCCTGCAGCGTCTGGTCTCGGTGTGGCACCAGCTGCTTCACCTGTGGGGGAGGGAGCAGCAGGTGAGAGGCTGTGGGACAGGGCTCCAGATGGGAGGAGGCTGAGCGCAATGGGCTGGGAAGGCGGGGTTCCAGCTCGGGGAGGCCAGGGCCCAAGAGCAATGGGGCTGGGGAGGCAGGGCCAGACAGAGAGGCACTGACAGACAGGCAGGGGGTGTGACGCCTGTGGGGTCAGATGGCTAGCTGGACAGGGGTGGGACAGACACAGTCAGCGGGTGGGAGGGTCAGCTGGGTCCCCGCTCCCAGTGGCCGCACTCACCGTGTCCCACTTGTTGGCGATGTCGAGGTGCGAGAGGTTGGTGTAGGGGTTCACCCCGCTCAGCTTGATGCCGTAAGTCTGGGCGATCTTCTGGATCTCGTTCTGGATGCCTAGGATGGCCATGCGCTCCTTGTCGGCCTCGGGCAGTGTGGCCTTGAACTGCTCATGGGCCGTGATCAGGCTCTGCGGGCAGGGGGACAGTCGCCATGGGGAGAGTGTGGCCCAAAGAGCCCCTCACAGCCCGCGGGCTGAGGGCCCACAGCCCTGTGTCAGATCCGGCCTGACGCCCTCACTCCCCACCACGCTGAAGGCAGAACGTGTCCTGCGAGGTCTGGTGTGTACAGCGGTGGCCCGCTGGTCCCCAGAGCCCTGTTGGATGCCTGCGCAGGCTCTGCCCAGAGTTACCGAAGTGCTGGTTGTATGTTCGTACAGCGCGTTTGGGAGGCAGAGCTCACACCCAGCCTGGACAGCGCAAGAAGCAGTGACCCAGCTGGCTGGTTGGACAGTGACAGGATATTTACATATAAGGCAAACAAAGGTATTAAGCTAACAAGAGGTGAAAGAGACACCTGAGTGATCATGCCTGGGACAGAGCCTGCACCCCAGGCCGCCCTCTGGCTCTGGATGCAGGGACAATGGCCTCTGGTGACACAGGAGGAACAAAGAGACCTTCTCGTTACCTGTCACCGAGGGGCCAGAGGAAGCAGAGCCTCTGAGCCTAGGAAAGCTGGGACCCCAGGCCGGGGGGCTGGAGATGCTGCAAACTTGAAGTGGATGAGAAAACTGCTCGGGCAAAGGCTGGAACTTTGGGAAATTAAGTGTGTTAGCTAGAAAGCGGGTTTTGTTCTCTCCAGCAAAGCTCTGTCTTGCTGAGGCTGAGGGGTAACACCGGGGCTTACGGTTCTGGACACCTGAGCAGAGCAACACAGGGACACTGTGCCCGACTGCGCCGCACCCCATAGACCCCCCCACTTTCCTTGACCCGCTCCCACCCAGCCCCAGCCCTGCCACTTCCCCTAATTCCCCCCATCTCCCCTGACCCCAGAGAGCAGGGGGCCGAGGGATTCATACACAGAGAGGAAACTAAGGCACAGAGCAGGAAAATGACTTGCCCAAGGTCAGAGGCAGAGCCAGGATAGAACCCAGGAGTCCTGGCTCCCAGCGCTCCCTGTTGTAACCACTAGACCCCACTGCCCTCCCAGAGCCAGGGATCTAGCCCAGGGGCCCAGTGGGCCGCACCTGGATCTCCTCAATGCTGTGCACGATGAACATGTCCTGCAGGTCCTCGGTGGCGCCATCCATCCAGTTGTTGAAGGGGGCGGCTCTCTTGGCAAACTCCAGGTACAGCTGGTCGATGGTCTCCAGCAGCTTCTCCACCCGCTGGGCAGGGGCAGAGCCAGAGGGTTAGAGGGGAAGGGGCACCACCATCTCCCCAGCCCCTGCACCGGAGCAGGCCTGTCCCCCGGCCACACCCCTCCCCACTCCGGTTGGCAGCAGGAGCTCCCCACCATTCGGGACCCCCTCTCACCTCCAGCGCGTCCCTCCTCTTCTGGGTCAGGGTGCCCAGCGTGTCCCATTGGTCACAGATGGCCTGGCAGCGGGAGTTCACCGAGGCGGCATCATGGTAGTCCAGCTCGCTGCGGGGGAGGGGAGAGATGGTGGGAAGGTAAGGGCAATGAGCCACGGGGCAAGGCACAGAACCACTGGGCTGCCACGGGGCAAGGCACAGAGCCACTGGGCTGCCACGGGGCAAGGCACAGAGCCATGGGGCAAGGCACAGAGCCCTGGATATTGCCCACCTAGCTAGGGACACCACCTGCCCGGGCACTAGGAGCTGGGTGGGGCCTCGTGGTTAGAGCAGGGGGCTGAGAGCCAGGACTCTTGGGTTCTCTCCCTGGCTCTGGCATGGGGATTTTGACCGGGGTGTGTGTCTTAGGCCCAGCACTTACTTAAGCTCCTGGGCGATGGCGGCGATCTGCTCCACGCGGTCCTGGTGGGCAGCCAGGTCGCTCTCAAAGGCCTCGTGTTTGCGCATCAGCGCCCGAACCTCCATGAGTGAGGCCGACTCATAGTCCCTCTGCGAAAGCATTTCCTCCTTCCCTGCAGGGGCAGCACAGTCTGAGCCTGGCCAGCCTTCTCCACCCGCAGCCCACCAGCTCCCGCCCTTTGTACCCCCTGCCCCTCACCCTATAGGCCTCTGGGGCAGGGAGGAACCCAGAGGGCTGGGAGGAGCCCAGGGCAGGGGGGCAGGGCCTGAGGGGTAGTGCCCTCCTGGGGCGGGGACTGGAGCAGTTCCCTCTGGGGGAGATCCACAGTGGGGGTACCCCATAGCGGAGGTGTAGGGGAAGGCAGGGTGATCCCTGTAGCAGAAAGGGGTATTCCTGTAGTGAGGGATGGGGGTGGGGGGAGCCCTGTAGCAGAAGGGGCTGGGGGATCCCTGGCCCAGGGGGGCAGGGGGCTGATACCTCTGGTCCAGGACTCGTGCAGCATCGCCTTCTGCTTGAACTTCTCAGCCAGGTGCTCCAGGCGCTCCAGGCGGCGGATCTCAGTCAGCAGCCACTCCTCATAGCCCTTCTCCACCTGCTCCAGCCCCTTCCAGGCGTTGGCGATATCCTACCCCCACCGCAGACAGAGATGCGTGAGCCTGGGCGCTGCCCCCTCCTCCCACACACACAGCACCAGGGGAGTGCTGGAGCTGGCCACCTGCCCTGCCCCACCCCCGCCCGTCCCCTGGGGCAGCAGCACCCAGATTACAGCCACCCTATGCCCACCTGGGGGGCAGGAACTGCCCCCTGGACACACCAGCCTGGGCCCCATCAGCAACTGACAACCTCTGTGATAGTCCATGCCCTGTGTGTGTCCTCACCACCCTCAGAACGTGGCTCTACACAACATGGGCACCGCCCCCGGGCACACATGGCTCCCCGCCCCCTGGGCACATGTGGCTCCCCACCCCATGGGCACTGCCCCAGGGCACACATACCTTCTTGCCCCCTGGGCACATGTGGCTCCCCACCCCATGGGCACTGCCCCCAGGCACACATGCCTTCTTGCCCCCTGGGCACACGTAGCTCCCTACCCAGTGGGCACCACCCCCCAGGTATACATGCCTCCCCACCCCCTGGGCACATGTGGCTCCGTGCTCCATGAGCACCATCGCACAACAGGGATGTGTCGGCCCCTGGTCCATGTGGACCCATGTCCCATGGATGTGCCGTGCAGGCCTCATCCCCACTCAGGGTAGCAGAGGCAGTGTCATGGATGGATGGCAGATTCCCCCGCAGGTGCCAAGGGCCCCATGGCAGGTGCGTGGCCTCCCTGTGCCATGGCTCACCGACACCATCTTGCCCTCGGAGGGCATGAAGGCAGGCCGGTTGCTGAGGCGCAGCTTGGTCTGCAGGGTGTTGAAGTTGATCTCGAGCTGGCATTTCTCCTGCACGCGGGGTGGTTTGTGGACTCGGCGATAGTCCCGGAAATCCTCCAGCTTGCGCCGCATGGCACTCATGCTCTTCTCTGCCACGCGGTTCTCTAGCCATGGGATGGTGCGCCGGATCCACTCCAGCAGCTGTGGGGAGCCGTGGGGAGGGTGAGGGCCAGCAGGGGGCAGTGCTGGGTCACTCCAGCCCCTATAGGCCCTTAGGGGAGAGCCACAGGCACATAGCCCAACACTAGCTCCTCACTCCCCAGCCTGGCCCTCAGCACCTCTTCCCCCCCATTCCCCCCCCAAGCATTAATTAATACAGCTGAACCCCATCAGGCCAGTATATCACCCCCACTGCACCCAGGGGACCTGGCTCCCAACCCCTCCCACTGCTCTAACCCACTAGATCTCCCTCCCCTGCTGGAGCCAGGCGAGAACCCAGGAGTCCTGATGCCCATTCAGGGCCTTGCTGCCTCTCTCCAGCGTGCCCAGGTCTGGGAGCAAGCCCCCAGCAGGTGTCGGGGCGAGGGGGCATGGCGTCTTCAGGGGAGGATGGATTGGTACCTCGCTTGCCAGCTTCTCGTACTCCTCCATCAGTTTCTCGTTCTCCTGATTGACAGCCAGCACCTTGCAGATCCTGTTTGCAGCCGTCTCGGCCTGGGGTGGGGTGGGGGAGAAACATCACATTACTTCTCAAGGGGGGGGGATAGAGCAGCCTGAGCACAGTCCTTCCCTTCCCCTGACCGAGATCGGGGCCCCCTGTTGAACATCTGTGGGGCCTTGCGGGAGAGAGCTGTGCTGGGCCCTGCATGGACCCTGAGCAAAGTCAGGCACCTGTTGGGCAGGGTGCTGCACAGACGCCCTCACCTGAGATCGGGACCCCTGTTGTGCCAAGCATCGCACTGATCCCAACAGAGACTGGGGCCCCATGGGGGTGGGCACCACACAGACCCCGACCAAGACTGTCCCCACCCCCAGCCCCATTTGCACTGGAGACACACACACGCACGCATCACGCACCTGCTCTGCTCCAGCAAAGGCATGGTAGAAGCAGGACACGTAGGTCATGATGGCTTTCTCGTCTGGCTTGGGTGTGTTGACAATATCTGCAGAGAGATGCCAACACCTCAGTGGGGGAGCAAGGGTGTGACCTGGCCATACACCCCTGCACTGGAGTCTCGACTACTTTCCCCCCACAACCCAGCACCCTGTGTGACCTCCTACAGCCCCCCCGTCCCTCCCTCCTGGAACACCTGTCCCCAGCGCACTCCTCCCAGCCCCAGCCCTTCCCTCGGGATGTGCCTGTGAGAGAGTGGGAACGTTTCATAATATTTTTATGAATCCTATGTGTGCCTCAGTTTCCCCCTGTACTTCGCATGGCTAGCCAGTGGGGGGAAGGGATTATGTTTGCTCTCAGGGCTGGTCTACACTAGACACTTACATCAGCATAGCCATGTCTCCCTGGGGTGTGAAAAATCCACCCCCCATGATATAGCTATACTGACCTCCCCCTAGTGTGGACAGGGCTAGAAGGATAGACGAATTCTCCCGCTGACCTAGCTACCGCCTCTCGGGGAGGTGGGAAACTACAGCCATGGGCAAAGCCCTCCCCTGGTATAGGTGGTGTCTACAGTGAAGCGCTGCAGTGGCTGAAGTGTAGAGATACCCGGCCCAGGAGTCACAGGGGTGCGTCACTTCCCTGCTAGGCTGGAGTGAATACATTTGTTAAGAAACTGGCTGAAGCTGACCAGATCAACAAGGGGGCCAGCGAGACAATGCCAACCCAGAGAGTCAGGGATCTAGGAGAGGGATGTGAATTCAGCCCAGCCCAGCCTGGGTACCAAGGACTAAGCCTGGCCCAGGAAGCCCAACATCCAGAGCCTGGCACTGGAGGTGACTGCGGCTGGGCTGGTGAATTGCTCTGGGCTGAGTAGATGGACTGTGCTGGAGCCTTGATTTCTTTGTATGAACCTCAGGACTCCAGGTGACTCACAAGCCCTGCTCCATTTGGAGAAGGCTCTTTGGTGCCATGGCAGATCCCAGCTGGGGGTGTCAGTCCTGAGGGGGTGGACAAGGCTCTGCCAGGAGCTTGTCTCAGCTGGACTCGCAGGGCAGAGCTCATGGGGTGAAGCAGGGGGGCGGGAGCCCAGGAGCTCAGTCTAGGAGGCAGTGAGGCCACATGGCCTGTCCTGAAGGGTTCCTCCACAGGGAGGGGGGGGTCTGGCACACGTAGGGGTTCCTCCAAGAGACTGTTTCAGAGCTGGGATGTAGCGCAGATCCTGGGGGTCTATGACAGTGTCCCCCAGCCCCTGCCTGGAAACATGTTCCCCCCCAGGCTGGGCTGCACAGGCCCAGAGCGCCAGCTGCCCTGGGCATTAGAGTCATGTACCTGGGATCCACGGCCCGCAAGGCCATGAAGGATGGGGAGAGTCTGGCTCCAGGCCCCTCGTTCCACAGAGCATCCCAGTGTGGTGGGTCAAGGGGACAGCCTGAGATCCCCACAGGAGGAAATGGAAAAAGGGACACTGGAGAGGAGGATTCCCTCCTACCCAGGGCCGGCTCCAGGGTTTTGGCCGCCCCAAGCAGCCAAAAAAA
>NW_020664440.1:31947093-31951292 GCF_002925995.2 Terrapene triunguis
TCCGCCGAATTGCCGCCGAATAGCTGGACGTGCCGCCCCTCTCTGGAGCGGCTGCCCCAAGCACCTGCTTGCCAGGCTGGTGCCTGGAGCCGGCCCTGCTCCTACCTACCCACCAAGGAATCAGTGGCAGAGCCAAAAACAAAACCCAGGAGTCCTGGCTCCCAGCCCCCTGCTCTAACCCACTAGATCCCCTCCTGAGCTGGGAGAGAACCCAGGCGTCCTGATCTACAGAATCAGGTCTGGGGGCTGAAGTGGGAGCTCAGGTAGGAGGAGGATAAATGATCACATTTCCAGGGCCAAGCTGGTTCAGCCAGACCCTCACAGGGCCCAGGAGAAGGGTCAGGGTCAGAGGTCAGGATCAGGTTCAAGGGTTAGGAGTTGGGATTAGGACTAGGAGCCAAGATCAGGATTAGGGGGCCGAGGTCAGGCCAAGGTTCCAGGGTCAGGGTCGCGCGAAGGGCCAGGCCAGAGCACTAGGTCCCCAGGCCTCTCTGTGCAGCTCTCGGAGTGCAGCGCCCGGCCCTCACCTTCAGCGTCCAGCATCTTGGGGATGTCGAGGTACTTCTCAGCCACCTCAAAGGCCGTGTTGAGGTTCCCGATGGGGTCATCCTAGGCACAGAGGGGCAGAGCTGTGAGACTGGGGGGGGGCTTGGTGCCAGGCTGGGTCAGGGGGCAAAGAGGGCTGCGTGAGCCACAGGCAAGGGGGGCACCATGAGAGGGACGGGGCCCTGCAGGGAGCAGGGCAGGAAGGGGGGCCTGAGCCATGCAGTGGGAGCTGGGGTGGGCACGTCAGCGGTAACAGGGAGGGGAGGGCGTTCACGGGGACAGGAAGCTGGGATAACAGGTCAGGGACAGGGATCTGGCCAGCAAAGAGCTGAACGTCCTTGGGCAGAAACAGCCGGGGAGGGGGGAGAAGGAAACTAAATGGGGGGCTGGGACAGTGCCAGGAGCCAGGACCAATGTCACTGGGGTGGTAGCTAGGGAGGGCTGTCCTGTGGTAGCAGGGAGCTGGCGGGGCAGGAGCTGGGAGGAGGGGAAGCAGCAAGGGTGGGGGCTGGGGCAATGGAGGGAACGCCTGGGGAAGGGTGGGGTTGACAGCAGGGGCAGGGGCTGTCGCACCTTTCTGAGCTTGGCATAATCGATGAGGTCAGGCCGGTGGCGGTGGATCAGAGCGCACAGGGCCAACCCGTCCTTCCAGCTGCGCCGCATCCGGGGGGAAGGAGAAGGAGAAGTCGGGTGATCCTCGGCTATGACCCCTGGCCAGCTGCAGGTGCTGTGCTGGGGCCTGGCACTACACACACACCCCAGCCCCGCCCTACGCTCCCTCCTCCGGCCCAGCTGCCCCTGGGCTCCTTCACTCCAGCTGGCACTGCTGGAGCTGCTGCCTCCTGGGAGCGGGGCTGAGCCCCAGCCAACTCGACTCATGAAGGCCGCAGGGCGAGGGCGCCCCTGGGGCCTGCCCCAAAGCCCCGAGCCCCGAGTGAAGCCTCCCTCCCCACAGCGCCCCCTACCTGATGTGGAAGTTCTGCACATTGACGTTCCGGTACGGAGCCGTCTTCCTCTGGCACCACAGCAGCAGCCCCTCCTTGGCTGAGGTCTCTGCAAGAAACCAGGTAGCATGGCTCAGACCCCCCCTGGCCCAGATGCATGGAGGGGCTGAGAAGCAGGAGATGGGGTGGGGGTGGAGTGGCCCCTGGCAAGAAGGGCCTGCAGTGCAAAGGAGAGCCTTACCCACAGCCCCCCATTGGTGGGTGTGTGGGGGCAGCAGGGATGTCTTAGATTCATGGAGTGCCAGTCCAGAAGGGACTCATAGACTTTAAGGTCAAAAGGGACCATTATGATCTTCTAGTCTGACCTCCTGCACAACACAGGCCACAGAATCTCACCACCCACTCCTGTAACAAACCCCTAACCTATGTCTGAGCTACTGAAGTCCTCAACTTGTGGTTTAAAGACTTGAAGGTGCAGAGAATCCTCCAGCAAGTGACCTGTGCCCCACGCTGCAGAGGAAGGTGAAAAACCCCCAGGGCCTCTGCCAATCTGCCCTGAAGGAAAATTCCTTCCCGACCCCAAATATGGCGATCAGCTAAACCCTGAGCATGTGGGCACGACTCACCCGCCAGACACCCAGGAAAGAATTCTCTGTAGTAACTCAGATCCCACCCTATCTAGTGTCCCATCACAGGCCATTGGGCATATTTTACCGCTGATAGTCAAAGATCAATTAATTGCCAAAATTAGGCTATCCCATCATACCATTCCTACCATAAACTTATCAAGCTTAGTCTTGAAGCCAGATATGTCTTTTGCCCCCCCCACTGCTCCCCTTGGAAGGCTGTTCCAGAACTTCACTCCTCTGATGGTTAGAAACCTTTGTCTAATTTCAAGTCTGATGGCCAGTTTATAGCCATTTGTTCTTGTGTCCACATTGTTACTGAGCTTAAATAATTCCTCTCCCTCCCTGGTATTTATCCCTCTGATATATTTATAGAGAGCAATCATATCTCCCCTCGGCCTTCTTTTGATTAGGCTAAACAAGTCAAGCTCTTTGAGTCTCCTTTCATAAGACAGGTTTTCCATTCCTCGGATCATCCTAGTAGCCCTTCTCTGTACCTGTTCCAGTTTGAATTCATTCTTGTTAAACATGGGAGACCAGAACTGCACACAATATTAGATCACCCAGTCTGCCCTGCTGCACAGCCCAGGCCAGAGAACCTCACCCAGCTACTACTGCATTGCACCCGTCACTTCTGTTTGGCTAAAGCATTTCAGGCCTCAGGAGACTGACCTTTTGTGAGCCCCAGGCCAAAAACAGCAGAGACCCAGGGGCCACCAATGCCCAAGCCCCCTGTGAGACAGATGGATTTGGCAAGGCAGGCCCAGATGATCCCCGCAGGTGACCCAGGCCCTGTGCTGCAGGGGAAGGCGATAGGTCCCTGCCAATCAGACTGAGGTGAAATTATTCCTGACCCCAAATCTGGCCATCAGTGACCCTGAGCATGGGAGCAAGACACACCAGCCAGGCAGCTAAGCCAGAGTCTCTGGACCATCTCAGAGCACTGGCCATCCCTACATGTGTCCCATCTTCAGCTGTGGCTGATCTCTGATGTGTCAGAGAAAGAAGGAAAAAACACCCAGACATAGCTGGCCAATTGTGAACTGGAGAAAAAATTCCTTCCTGACCCCTGCCCTGACCAGCTGCAGCCCTGAAGCATGAGATTAGATTATAGTCAATACTGGGGTGTAAGGGTGAGTATGTGTATGGCTATATACAGGGATGTGTAATGTATAGGAGGTGTATGGGGTGTGCAGCTAAAAGGCATTTGTATGGGGGTGTATAATGTACAGGGATCGGCATAGGAGTATACAGTGTATAGGAGTGTGTATAGGGGCTGTCCGGGATGCATAGCACATAGGGGTATGTACATAGGATATGTATGGAGTATATAATGTACACGGGTGTATGGGGGGGTGTAGTACAGTGTATAGGAAATATATGGAGTGTGTAGGGTCCATGTATAGGGGTTTATATGGGGTGCATGACTGTGTAGATGGGTATGCATATAATAGTGTATAAGGGTGTGTATAGGGGCCGTATGGGATATATAGTGTACAGGTCTATGTATATGGGGTGTGTATGGAGTGTATGATCTAATGTATAGGGGTGTAGGTGTGTAGAGTATAGGAGTGTATGGAGTGTATAGTGTATAGGGGTGTGTGTAATGTACAGGAGATATATGGAGTGTATAGTGTTTGGGGTGCATGTATAAGGGTTTATATACGGGTGGTGTTTGCAGATAGTTATGTATAGGGGCTATATGGGATGTATAGTGTAGAGGGGTATGTATATGGGGTGTGCATGAAGTGTATTATGTATAAGGATATGTGTGGGGTGTTGGTATAGGGGTGTACACAGAGTTGGTGCTACCATTAAGGCGAACTAGGCGGTTGCCTAGGGCGCCATGATTTGGGGGCGCCAAAAAGCAGTGCCCCCAATTTTTTTTTTACAGCTTTCCTCCCGGAGCGCGTGGTCGCCGCTCCACTTCTCCCACCTCCCAGGCTTGCAGCGCCAATCAGCTGTTTGGCGCCGCAAGCCTGGGAGGGAAGGAGAATTAGAGCGGGGGCGGCGTGCTCGGGGAGGAGGCGGAGCAGAGGTGAGCTGGGGTGCGGAGCTGCCGCACGGCTCCCCGGGCCGGGGG
>NW_020664440.1:31951392-32044527 GCF_002925995.2 Terrapene triunguis
GGGGGGGGGGCGCCTTAGGGTAGAGGGAGGGGGGAGCTGCCGCGGGGGGAGCGCCTCAGGGCGGAGGGGGGAGTGGGGAGCTGCCACAGGGTGGGGGGGGGCGCATGGTGGAAGTTTCGCCTAGGGCGTGAAACTTCCTTGCACTGGCCCTGGGTGTACAGTATATAGGGGTGTATGTAGTGTCCGGGAGATATAGGGAGTATGTAGTGTATAGGGGTTATATAGGGTGTATGTGGACGGGGTGCAGTGTAGATGGGTGTCTGGAGTATACGCTACAGGAGTACATATCGGGGAGGGGGGTGTAAAGGGGCAGAGCCCAGCCCCGCACTCACCTTCCACTGAGATGTCCTGGATGGCGAAGCGCAGGATAATTGTCCAGATCATCCCCAGAGTCATCTTCAGATTCCCATCCACAATTTCTGAAGGAGGGGAGAGGGGGAGTCGGAGCGGGGTGGGGCAAGTGACAGAAAGAGACGGGTGTCCAGGGGGCAGGGGGAGAGATGGGATGTGTCATGAATATAGGGGGAAGGATATGCCAGCCCATTCAGTAGCATAAAATCCCTCCTTGGCAGCTATACTGGATTGCCTTGCCTGTAAAGGGTTAAGCAGTTCAAATAACCTAGTTGGCACCTGACCAGAAGGACCAATGAGGAAAGAAGATACTTTCAAATCTGGGGGGGAAGGATTTGTTTTGTTGTTCTGTGTGCTGTTCCCTCTCCGGATGGAGAGAGAGAAGCCAAGCAGGTACAACATCTCCTGAAAAATATACCTGGAATAATCCATCTAAAACCACAGAAACTGAGAGTAAGGCAAGGAAATGCATTAGGTTATCTCTTGTTTTGGCTTGTGAATTTCCCTATGCTACAGAGGTAGTTTCATTCCTGTTTTTGTAACTGTGAAGCTGAGCCCAGAGGGGAATCCTCTGCATTTTAAATCTTTTTATTACCCTGTAAAGTTACCTTCCATCCAGATTTTGCAGGTGTGATTCTTTTACTTTTTTCTTTATAATAAAAGTTCTTCTTTTAATAACCTGATTGATTTCAGTGTCCTAAAGACAAAGGGTCTGGTTGAGCTCACGTTGCTAAGGCAAACTGGTTGGTATTTTATTCTTAAGCCTCCCCAGGAAAGGGGGCGAAGGGGTTTGGAGGGATATTTTTTGGGGGATAGGGATTCCAAGTGCCCCTTTCCTGAATTTTTGTGTAAATCATTTGGTGGTGGCAGCAATATACCGTCCAAGGACAAGGAAAGAAATTTGTGTCTTGAAGAAGTTTTAACCTAAGCTGGCAGAATATAAATTTAGAGAGTCTTTCATGTGGGTCCCCACATCTGTACCTCAGAGTTCAGAGTGTGGGGGGGTACCCTGACAGGGTGCATAGAGATAGAGAGATGGGGATGGACGGGCAGGCAGAGGAGAGCATATGGGGGTGGACAGACAGAAGTAAACCCAGCCCCAGCCCCCCAGTGTCTGTGCTGCTTGGGGGCCTGCACATCCCCATCCCAGGCACCACTGACAAGCAGCCTGCCCCTCCCTCGAGACAGAGCAGCCCATGGGATTATGAGGGAACATGGCTCAATCCCAACCCAGCCCCCCCGGCCCCGCATGGAGGGTGGTGGCAGTGCCTGTGGCCACCGTACCCTCCCAGACATGCACAGCGCCCGCCTACCAGCGCCAGAGCGATGGGGCTGGAATCGACATGGTAATGGGGCATGCAGGAGGAGACTGCGCCAGTGCTGTGGACCCTCATCACCCTAGTCAGGACTGCTGCCCCCCCAACCCCACTCACCCTCAGCCCCGATGGAGACCAGCTTGACCCCCTTGCTGGAAATGAAGTCCAGGGCCTTGTTGACATTGGCGATCTTGTGGAAACGCATCTTGCCCTTGTCTGGCTTTGGCAACCGCTCACCTGAGGGGTGGGAGGAGAGTCACCAATTGGGGGAGGCACAGAGCCCCCCACACACCCATGCACCGCCCCGCTCGCTGGGGGGCAGAGTCAGTGATGGGGTGAAGGGGTCCCCTTCATTGAGAGGGAGTCAGCAGTGGGGGTGGGGAAGCAGAGATTCCCCCCCCCTGCACCCCCACATACCCTCCTCACACACACTCACATCTGGGGGCAGAGTCGGTGACAGACCCGCCCCCAGCTCAGCCACGCAAACCAGGCACACCCCACATTGCCAGACCACAACACACCCCATCACACAGACACCCAAGCACTGTGACACAGACAACCCCACATTGCATAATCCCTTCGGGTCCAGAGCCCCCCCCCACTGCAGCTGGGGTACACCCCGGTGACTGCACCCTCTGGGTCCCCCCAAGTCCCCCTCGTCTTCCCACGGATTCTCTCTCACACGCTTCCACATGGCTTCTTGCCCCTTGTGGCCACTGAACCCTCACCGGCAGCTCCCCATGGATTCTTGCCCCTCCCCTCATCACCCCCACATGGCCTTCCGTGGATCTGTCCCCCCCCGGCTCCCCCACCTTACCCGAGATCACCTCCAGCAGCAGCATAAGTTTCAGCCCATTGCGGAAATCCTCCTCAATGTTCTCGATCTGGGTGCCTGCCTTGCGCAGGTGGGAGTTGCACCAGGCCGTGAATGTCTGCAGGAGAAGATGGTGGGGGGGTTTAGAGAGACCCCCCACAGCCCCTCCCCCCGGGGAACAGGACAGCGGAACGAGCAGGAGAGGCTGGGCTATTCCCACGCCAGCACCAGGGTTGGTGTTGGTAGGGACAGGCTGCCCGCACCTCACATAGCCCTCCATTTAGGGTGACCAGAGGTCCCGATAAAATCGGGACTGTCTCGATATTTAGTTGTTTGTCCCACGTCCCGACCGATGTTTGGTATTGATATTGTCCTGATATTTGCACTCCGTTTCCCCCCCCCCCCCCCCCTCCCCCTATTTTTTTCCCCTCCCCCCCTCCCCCCACCCCCCTTGCTCGCCCTCCCTGGGGCTTCTTCCCCATAGCTCCCCCATCCTCACCCCACAACACCCACCTCCCCCCAGGACCACGTCCTGCTCAGCTCCCTGCATCAGCAGGATCGAGGCTCTGCTCGCTGGAGGGGACCCAGCCCAGCTGGGTTCCCAGGGCACTGTGCCAGGCCTTTGGCACAAGGAGCTGATTCCCACCAGAGCCGGGGCCCCCACGAGCCTTACAGCACAAGCCAGGCACAGGCTTGACCCCCACATCGCTGACCTCTGACCCTAACCCCCTCTGGGATGGGCAAGCCCTGCCCCTAACATCAACATCACCAAGCTCTACCCTTAAGCCCACCGCCAACCCTGGCATCACACGGTCCTCTGACCCTAACCCCGGTGAGCCCCACCCCAACACTGGTATTGGCCTGCCCTGCCCCTAACCCTGCTCCCCACCCCAGTCCTGGGGAGCCCCACACCTAACCCGAGGGCTGCCCAGCCCCACCCCAGCTCCCCCTATTGCTGAGCCTTCACCCTCTTCTTTTAACCTACCCTCCCAAACCAGAGGGACCCTGAAATTGCAACACTCCCAGCTCCCCCTTAACGCACTGCTGACCCCGGGACTCCCTGAGTTCTGCTAATAACACACACGCTGCTGGCCCCCACCGCACCCCTCCTGGCTGGCTGCAGAGAGAGAGAGAGAGAGAGAGAGAGTGAGTGAGTGAGTGAGTGTGTGTGTGTGCGCGCTCCCCCTGCTGGTGCGTGCATGTCCCTGCCCACAACGCCTCCCCATATTTAGCCCCAGCTTGGGAGCCTGGTTGTCCGGGAGTGGGTGCATGACTCAGGCCTACAGCAATGCATCGACTCTGCAGATCTAGATGGTACACAACACCGTGCCTGGTGGGGGGCAGGGTGTACCTGGGCATCCCAGCGGGGTGAGCTCATGATTGGCAGGCCGCAGCAAAAGGGCCCCGGCTGGCTGCCACCCCCACCCCTGAGAAGGGACACTGGGAATCCTGGCTCACAGACTTCCCTCCCCTCCTCAGTGCAGAGTGCTCATGCTCCCTTTGCCCGCCCAGCCCAGGGTGGGGTTGGGTGGACGGGACACCCCCCACCCCCACCCTGCAGACAGGATGCAGCCTCATTCCTAACATGACTAAGATGGAACGTGGCAGGGGGAGGGAACAGCTGTTCTAGTTCCCCACCTCCAGCCACCCTGAACAGAACAGCTGCTGGGATTCAGCGTCTGGGATTTCCTGGGCAGGGGGATGGGCTAGATGGGATCTGGGTGGCTCTAACCATAGTCCCACTAGCCCTGCACCCCCTCCCACTGCACAGCAGAGTATCCCAGAATGCATTGCTGCCCCCCCACTCCATGTGCCCCTCCCACCTCTGGGCACACTAACACTGTTGGGGTCACACCTTCCAGTTTCCCTGGTCCCTTAGGGTGAGCGCGCTCCTTTGGGTTTAAATGGGAGTGGAGATTCCCAGGACTCCGGGAGCTGGGGATTGATGGGGAAGACCAAACAGCAGGAGAGCTGCAATGAAACTACAGGAGTTGGCAGCACCGGGCCTGGGGGTCTGCAGAGCCCCACTGTAAAGCCCCTGGCGCACATGCAGGTGACTGCATGCGTGCTTGCATACTTCTCTGGGGGGAGGGAGGGAGTGGTATGGGCTGGGCGTTAGAGCAGGTCTATAGCCGAGGATATTTCTCTTGTGTAGGTCTGACTCCATTCGGGGGCACTGTCACTCTCTTTTTACATCCCTGCCCCAATTCTCTCCCTCAGGGGGCTGTGGGGCCCTCTCTCACACACACACAGATCTTATGCAATACAGCAGAGGCGATGACACACTGCCACACACTCACACCTTGTAGCTTTAAGTCCCTGTTGGAGAGCTGTGGATGCCCCACGCTGAGGGTCTGCAAGACACAACCAGGTTGGAAGGAGGTTGGGTGGGTGAGGGGAGGGGGGTCAGGATGCCCCCTGACTGGCTGGATTATCTAGGGTCATCCTAATAGTCCCTTGGAATCACCCCCCACCTTGCACCCTATTCCTTGCCCATCCCCCATGAAAACCCTACTCTGCACTGATGCCGCAGAGGACGCCCTGGCCCCGTGCTCCCCACCCCATCCCGGCGGCACAACACAACAGCTGAGCAAGAACTATTCCCAGGGGAAAGAAAGGGAAATCCTGAAAATTCACAGCTAGGAAGAGCACAATCGAAAAGCCTAGCACACACCCACACCCACCACAATCTCCTTAGGATCCCTTTGGGACCTCGCTGAAGCATAAAGAAGGTTTAAAAGATGTTGTAAGCTCAGGGAGACTCTATGGCTGATGGGACAATTTAAAGGGTCGTGGCAACCTAAGGAGATGGACTGAGGGGGGAAGAGTTTCTAGCCGGACTGATTCAAGATCTGTGGGACTTTGGTATCTTTACAGTTATCTGAATGCTGCTAATTGGAACTGACCAACAACATATGGGAGAAAAGCGCTCATTATTAAGATCATTGCTAGATGACAGTAGCTTCTAGGGGCCTGTCATGTTGGTCGCTGCAGAAACCCACAGCAAGGGACAGTCCCTACCCCAGACAGCTCACAGTCTGAACAGACAATGAGTGGGAGGAGAAAGAGGCACCAAGAAAGGCCAGGATTTGCCCAAGTTCTGCGGCAGAGCTCCGGAATAGGACCTAGGAGCACCCCCGGCTCTAGCCCACTAGACCTCCTCCCCTCCCAGAGCTGGGGACAAAACCCTGCAGTTCTGACTCCCAGACCAGCATGCTACCTGCAAGCCCCTGTGCCCTGTCGTGAGCTGAGCTCCCTGCCCAGACAGACCCAGCTCTGGAGACGCAGGCTGGATGATTTATAAATAGATTCTCCCTGCGTTGTTGCAACATTTTCTCCAGCTCAGCCACAGGGTTATTTTTAGGGGGCCCTAGAATTTCATAGCATCATCCGAATGCCAAGCTGCCACCTCCCGCGCCTGAGCAGGCCCCCAAGGTGTCACCAGGGACGTGCACCCCCCTTGAGCTCTGCCAGAGGGCTCAGTGGAGGACGCAGAGATGTGGAGCAGGCGCCTTCTCAGCATCCAGCCCCAAGGCCTGAGCGACAATGAAATCTTAAGGGAGGCAGCATGGTCTAATGGCTTATGCATTGCACCTGGCATCAGGACACCTGGCTTCCATTCCCAGCTCGGCTACTGGCCTTGAACAAGCCCTTTCCCCTCTCGGTGGCTCCATTTAGTAGATTTCAAGGCCAGAAGGGACCATTAGATCATGTAGTCTGCCCTCCTGTATATCACAGGCCAGAGAATGTCACCCAGGCACCCCTGCATTGAGCACTGTGAGACTTGTATTTGACTAAAGCATCTTCCAGAAAGGCAGCCGGCCTGGAGCTTAGGGTGACCAGATGTCCCGATTTTATAGGGACAGTCCCGATTTTTGGATCTTTTTCTTATATAGGCTCCTATTACCCCCCGACCCCATCCCGATTTTTCACACTTGCTGTCTGATCTCCCTACTGGAGCTGGAGAATCCACCCTGCCCTGGGGGGTTTGTTCCACTGGGTAGTCACCCTCCCTGTGAAAAATGGGCCTTATTTCTCATTTGAGGTTGTCTGGCTTTTACTCCAAGCCTAGTACGCCCACATCTTGAATACTGCGTGCAGATGGGGTCACTCCATCTCAAAAAAGATATGTTGGAATTGGAAAAGGTTCAGAAAAGGGCAACAAAAATGATGAGGGGTATGGAACAGCTTCTGTATGAGGAGAGATTAATAAGATTGGGACTTTTCAGCTCGGAAAAGAGACGACTAAGAGGGGATAGGATAGAGGTCTACAAAATCATGACTGGTGTGGAGAAAGTGAATAAGGAAGTGTTATTTACTCCTTCTCATAACACAAGAACTAGGGTCACAAAATGAAATTAACAGGCAGCAGGTTTAAAACAAAGGAAAGGACGTATTTCTTCACACAATGCACAGGCAACCTGTGGAACTCTGCCAGAGGATGTTGTGAAGGCCAAGACTATAATAGGGTTCAAAAAAGAAGTTCATGAAGGATAGGTCCATCAATGGCTATTAGCCAGGATGGACAGGGATGGTGTCCCTAGCATCTGTTTGCCAGAAGCTGGGAATGGGCGGCAGAGGATGGATCACTTGATGAGTACCTGTTCTGTTCATTCCCTCTGAAGCACCTGGCACTGGCCACGGTCGGCAGACAGGATACTGGGCTAGAAGACCATTGGTCTGACCCAGTATGGCCGGTCTTATGTTCTTATGGTTCTTGTTCTGCCTGTTTCTGCTAGATTAAAGAGCCCTCTAGTACCCAGGGCTTTCTCCCCGCGAAGGTCCTTGTACACCGTGATCAATCACCTCTAAATCTCCTTTTGGAGACGCTAAACAGATGGAGCTCTTTCCCGTTCTCACAATAAGGCATTTTCTCCAGCCCTTGAATCGTTTGTTGTGGCTCTTTTCGGCACCCTCTCCAATTTCTCAACATCCAGTCTAAAGTGTGGATCCCAGCGCTATACGCAGTCCCAGTACCAGCCCATCAGTGCCATGTCCTGAGGGAAAATCACCTCCCAGCTACTCCCGTTTATCCATCCATGGGCTGCATTTGCCCTTTTTGGGCAGTCACACTGGGAGCTCATGCTGAGTTGCTGGTCCACTCTGACCCCCTAGGTCTTTTTCAGTCACTGCTTCCCAGGACACTGTCCCTCATTCTGTGGGGGCTGACCTGCCCTCCTTGCCCCCGGGAGTATAACTTTGCATTTGGCTGTATTAAAACACGCGGTTTGAATGGGCCCACTCTACCAAGTGCCCCACCTGATCACACCACCATCTTTGTGTCATGTGCACACTTCACCAGCAGTAACTTTATATTTACTTCCTGGTCACTGATTAAAATGTTAATCAGCACCTGGCCTAGAACCGATCCCTGCAGGACCCCACTAGACACACAGCCCTGCCTCTACGGCTGGAGCTAAATGACTCTCCATTCACAGAGGCCAGCAGCAGACTCATAAGCCCCTGTACAAGGCCCAGCCCTACCAGGGGACTGTGCCAAGTGGGTTTCCTAGACACGAGCTCTCAGTGTAAGGGCTAATGTGATCCCAGGATGTGCAGACCGTGGGTGGGCAGTGCAGGGAGGGGATGGGGCCTCTGTACACAATGTGGCAGAGCCCACAGCTCCACTGTGAAAGCCTGGGGAGGGGCAGAGAGGAGCCACAGGAACGGCCCACAGGCTGGGATCCTGCCATCTGGCCAGACACTAAAGCAGCCCTGCAATTCAGAGGGGGCTGCATCCCAAGCTAGAGCCGCGAACACGGGGACATTTCAGACCTGAGGAGGCTCATGAATCTCACAGACAAAAGCTGAGCAGAACCAGGAGCCAACGCTGGACAAACCCACCCTGGGAAGAAGGGGAAAATGTTTAGCAGGGATTCCCTAGTGGGGCAGCTCCCCCTGGAATGGGCGCAGAACAAACCCTAACTAGGATCAGCCTCTGGCGTACGAGGCGCTGCACAGACAAGAGACACAGCCTGCCCCCAAGAGCTCAGACAAACGGGGGGAGGGCAAACAGCAGCATCAAGAGGGGAGTAACAGCAGCATCAAGAGTAACATGCCCAAGGTCAAAGGCAAAGGTGGGAATAGAACCCAGGAGTCCTGAGTCCCAGCCCCACCTCCTTCTCCAACCACTAGATCCCACGCCCCTCCCAGAGCTAGGGATAGAACCCAGAAGTCCTGGCTCAGAGCCCCTGTGCTCTAACCCCTAGACACCATTCCCCTCCCAGAGGTGGGATTAGAAGCCATGCATCCTGGCTCACACTCCAGCGTCCTAGCCGGGGCTATATCAGCATAGCGAGGTAAGTCGGAGATGTGAACAAAACACCCTAACTGCTGTAGCTCCCAGAGCAGACACAGCTGTGCAGACGAAGGGCATGTGTAGACATAACCCTTCCTTCAGGGAGGGGTTCCTACCTCTTTTGTCGGTGTAAGTTGTGTCTACACTACGGGGTCATGCCGGAAAATTCCAACAGCCACTGGTCTATGCTGCCTGGCAGGAGGCTGGCCTGGTGTGTCTCTGGGGAAGCTGCTTTTGCTCCCAGCCCCTACCCCACCACTCCCCCAGCCACGCACCGGCACTCTGGCTCCCTGCTCACCCAGCAGGCATCTACCTGGGCAGCGGGAGCTGCGGCACAGCCGGATTTCCACTGGCACTGGGAAGCTCTGTCCTGTGCCTGGCAGCGGGCTGGGATCCCCTGGGGCTAATCCTTTGTTATGGCAGGAGTATTTGTGGCTCATTCCCTGCTATTTACAAGGGCTTAAGGGATTTGGCTCCAGCTAACACAATAGTCTGAGGGGCTGCCCTCCCTATGGGTGCTGGTAAATACGCTGGGAGCTGACGCAGCATGGGGGGAGGGGGGGACTTCCCCACTCCCAGCTTGGCCTGTGCTCATCCACCCACATCTACACACACTGCACCAGCATTTATTCATCTGGCCATCCAGCACCCGCCTCCAGCCATCCAGCCTTCCCTGGGCACCCCTCTCTCCAGCCAGCCTTTCTTCCCTTCTCCCCATTCCAGTCGTCTCTCTGTCCATCCATCCCCACACATCCCTTCCCCCATCTTCCCTTCCATTGCAGGGGTCAGGGAGAGCTTTGTGCTCCCGGCATGTCTCCAGTTCCCTACCCTGCCCATCTCTTGGCCAAGGCTGCTCCCCCTGAGATTCACCCAGGCTCTCTGCCCTCTCCAGCTTTCACCCCCTCCACTAGTCTCATTCCCCTGATGCTCAGCCGCACAGACCTCCCCCGTCCTGCCAGTTGCTCAAGGAAGTGTATGGCTGCATCTCCGCCTCCTCCAGTTGTGGACCTCCAAGCAGCGAGCACTTGAGCATCCTCAGGGCAGATCCCTCCCTGCTCCTTCCCCAATTCTGGCTGTACCCCACAACTCAGAGATCCCCCTTCCATCTCCCAGCTGAGACCTTGCATCCAGTCCTGGGGCTGCGCTGTGAAAGACCAGGGAGGAGGGTGCACAGAACAACCTGCCTGCTGGGAACTTGCCTGCTGGCCAGAGACTGAAGCAGCCCCCATGATTCAGCATGATGGGGGATGGGGCTGGACCTTGATCCAGGGCTAGAGGCACCAACATGGGAGATTTCTGATCCGTGGGAACTCGAGAATCTCACAGACAAAGGCCTAGCAGGGCCAGTGGCTGGGAGCAGATGCTGGACAAATCCACTCTGGAACGAAGGCAGATGTTTAGCAAGGAGGGGGATTCCCCACTGGGTAGCTTCCCCTTGGATGGGGGGAGGAGATTCTCCAGTCCTTGGGGGCTTTAAATCCAGGCCAGAGGGCTCTAGGCGATGGTCCTGCCACCAGATCTGGGCTGGGGCAGGAATCGGCTTGAGGGAAGGTGCTGCGGGGGGTCAGACTGTGTGAGTCTAAGGGCCCTTAGCATAGACAGGAGCTCCTGTGCCGGAACAGCAGCACATTCCCAGCCCTGCTGCAGTGTGGTCCCTCCCCACATGCCCCAGCCCCAGCCCCTCATGCAGCCATTTCCACAGCTTACACTGGCCTTGTACAGGGCGGAGGGAGCGCACGAGAACAGGGCATTCTGGGTAGAGTTGGCCTGTGGGCTGGCTGTGTGGGGCTCTGCAGAACATTCAGGGTAGAGCAGGCCTGCGGGCTGGCGGTGGGGCACCTGCGACAGGGATACCAGGAAACCCTTCTCCCAGAAGGATTGCAAGGTGCTCTGCAAACGCCTGTCTGTAGATAGCACTAGTCCCATCCTACAGACAGGGAAATCGAGGCAGAGAGACCGGTGCAATGTCACACAGCAAATGTGGAAAGAGAACCCAGTAGTCCTGAATTCCAGCCCCCCCATCCCCACTCTAACCATTAGATCCCACATCCCCTCCCAGATCTGAGAACAGAGCCCAGGAGTCCTGGCTCCCAATCCAGTGCCCTAATCACTGGACCCCACTCCCCTCAGCCCCTGGCACTCACCCTCCCCCCTGTCCCACAAGCACACACACACACAATCCTCTTGAAGCCACCTGCTCTGCCCATGGAAGCAAGTGTGCCCCTCCCCGTCTCTGTAGTTGATTCACGGTCTCTTCCAGCCCTCTTTAAATAGCCTCTCCCACAGGAGCCCAACAGCAAGGCTCACCCAGGCTGTGGGGCTGCTGTAGCCCCCACCCCACCCTGCCCCCCTCTCCTAGGCCATAGCCTAATTAAGAGGTGTCCTCTTCCAAAATACCCACATGAGCTCACCCCACCCGGGAAGCAGCGGGGGGCGGACAGAGGGTGGGGGGGCAGTTTATTATAGAAACCACCTTACAAGGACAGGGCGTCTGGAATAGCAGCAGCCACCTGATCCCCCTTCCCAATCCCCCAAAACACTCGCATCAGCAGGAACAGCTTCCCAAGCACATGCTTCCACAAAACTATCCCTGTTCCACTAACAAGGGGGTGAGGGACTCAAAACAGACAATCCTCTGCTCTGATCAAATGCCTATTCTTTGTACTGGGGTAGTGCTGAGGATCCCCCGTTGTGCTAAGCACGGTACACACACAGAACAGAATGACAGTCCCTGCCCCAAACAGCATACAACTTAATCAGACACTCTGGGGAAAAAATCAAGACATGCAGATTCCTCCAACAGGCGGCTTGGGGGATGGGGATCCCTGAGGGGGTGTTAGGTTCTCAGACGGAACAATCGGGCAGGTCACCTGTCTGTGTCATGTTGGCACCCTCCCAAGCACTGACACACTGGGGTGTGCACACACACACAAACACAGCACTGACACATCAGAGTACGCACACACAGACACCCAGAGCACTGATCTGCATAACACTGGTACACCAGGGTACACACTCAGAGCACTGGTACACACACACACACACACACACACGCACACGCACACGCATACCCAAAGCACTGACACACTGGGTTCCACACACACATACGCACACACACAACCTGTGCACTGGGCCCTTCCCTGACAACTTAACACAAGAGTCTAACAAAGAGCCGGTGCAAACTCGCACAGGCGTGGCCCACTAGGGTCAGCTCAGAGCCCATCTACCCCAGTATCCCGTCACCCCAATACCCAGCACTAGCTGCTCAGAGGAAGGGGCAAGAGCCCTGCAGTGGTAGGATAACCTGCCCCCAGAGAAAACACCTTCTTGACCCCAATTGCTAGAGTTCAGGGTGTAGCAGTGAGTTCCACAGGCTGACAGGACCGTGTGTCAATGAGACAACAGGTGAGCAGGGACAGGCAAACATCTGTATGGGGAGGGTGGGGAGCGGTGGCCCAAGCGCTCCAGTGTGAGCGAGTGGTACTTGTGGGACTCAGGGCAGCATTGTGCAGGCTGGATAAGGGCTGGCAATACCCAGCCTGCAGCTTGACCTAGACAGCAGCACCATTCGGTGGGGACTTGTGCCAACAGAAAGGGCTGAATTCTGATCTCCAGAGTCACCCCCTGACTGCAACGAGGCCAAGGCCGGATTCTGATCTCAGCTTCCCCAGGACCAATCCAGAGTCAACCAGAGATCCCCAGAGTTGCCCTGGTGTAGGGAGGGTCAGGACCTGCCCTGACCCTACATCCTGACCTTTACATTGGAGGCAACTACTTCAAGGAGGGTGGCATTATCTGTGATGTGCCCCTAGCCGGACAGTGCTCCTTGCCAGGAGGGGCAGCCTGGCTGTCCCCTGGCCACAGGGGCTCTAATAGCCTTTCCTCACCTGATGTAGCTGTGCCACCTCCCTGGATATAGGGTGCCAGGTTAGAGCCTGGTGTTATTGCCCCAAGGGGTACAGGCGGAGAGGATCCTGGGGGGCTGGGGATCAAGATTAGGGCTGGTAGGAGGAAGGAACATCCCACCTTGCACCATCCCCACCTGCTCAAAGCTCCCTGCAGCAGTGGCAGACCAGGGGAGAAAGGGTATGTCTACACTACAGGATTAATCCGAATTTAGATAATTCGAATTTGGGAAACAGGTTGTATAAATTCGATTGTGCGCGGCCACACTAAGCACTTTAATTCGGTTTTAAACCACATTAATTCGGTGGTGTGCGGCCACACTACCCCATTAACTTAAACACAGTAATTCGGTGGTGTGCGTCCACACTAACCCTAATTCGAATTAACAAAATCGATTTAGGCTCTACTCCGTTCGTCGAGGTGGAGTACAGAAATCGATTTAAAGGGCCCTTTAATTCGAATTAACTGGCTCTGTAGTGTGGACGGGTGAAGGGTTAATTCGGATTAAGGCAGCTAAATCCGAATTAAAGTCCTAGTGTAGACCAGGCCAAAGACTCCAATGGTTTGGGCAGAACCAAATGGAGGGGACACGTGGCACCCACGCCCGATGGAGAACAGCAATGTGCACGCCTGCCATATTGCAGCCCCCTGGGCATGCCTCAGCCGAGAGTTCTGTGGTGCTGGGACCAGGGGCTTTGGGTTAGCAGTTTGGGTTGTGCTCTGGCTCTAGGGGTTCCTGGGCCCTATCCACCTGGGCATAAGAACATGGACTTTGACAGAGGTTCCTGGGGCAAGGGGCACAGAATTCGCTGGGCCTGCTCCTGCTCCCACTCACGCCAGTGGTACTGCATCAATTGCAAGGGAGACAGCCTGGATGTGTTGCGGGCTGAGATCAGGATCAGGCCCACTGCTCTCTGGGGGTGTCTCACTTTGAGAGTGTGTGTGTGAGAGAGAGAATGGGGGGAGCTGTTGTGTGTCTGTGTGTGTGTGTGAGTTTGTTGTGGGTCACTGTATGCGGGAGGGTAGTTGTGTGTAGGAGTGGGGTTGTTGTAGGTTAGTATATGTAGGGGGTTGTGTGTGTGTGAGAGTGGGGTTGTTATAGATCAGTGTATGCAGGGGAGTTGTGTGTGTATGATAATGGAGTTGTTGTGGGTCAGTGTATGTAGGGGGGTTGTGGTGTGGGGGTGAGAGTGGGGTTGTGGGTCAGTGTATGCAGGAGGGTTGTTGTGGGTCAGTATGCGGGGGGGTTGTGTGTGGGAGTGGGGTTTTGTGGATGGTCAGTGTTTGCAGGGAGGTTGTGTGTGTGTGTGTGAGAGTGGGGTTGTTGTGGGTGAGTGTATGCAGGGGGGTTGTTGTGTGTGGGAATGGGGTTGTTGTGTGTCAGTGTTTGCAGGGAGGTTGTGTGTGGGAGTGGGGTTTTTGTGGGTGGTCAGTGTTTGCAGGGGGGTTGTTGTGGGTCAGTGTTTGCAGAGGGTTGTTGTGGGTGTGTGAGTGGGGTTGTTGTGGGTCAGTGTTTGCAGGGGGGTTGTGTGTATGTGAGAGTGGGGTCGCTGTGGGTCAGTGTATGCAGGGGTTGTTGCAAGGGAGAGTTTGGATGTGTGGTATGTGTGCGTGAACCAATCGCCCGAGGTTCTCACAGCCACTGCACACACATCTCGGCCCAAGCGGGCGAGCATGCCACATACACCTGGAGGAGCCTGGTGCACAGCCTGCCCGGAGCCCAGATCGCAGCGAGGCAGGTGGGTATATTTAGTCCAGCAGGGCTCTTGCATCCCCAACATTCCTGACATAGTTTGGATGCCACAGACTCTGTTCCAGGACACATGCAGCCGCCTCCTCGAACTCCCCACTGCTGGCGTCACCCATCTGGGGCTGGGGGCTGGGAAGGGGCATCAAGCCGTATCAGTTACCCTTGCACAGCAGCTGCCTGCTCCAAAGATCACCTCCCCACACCCGCCACTTTGGGGCTTGGCTCCTGACAATCCTACATGGCACGGAGCCCGGCTCTCCAACCTTGTGCACTGCTTGGAGACTGCCCTTGGAGAGATGGGGGCTTCTGCCTGCCCCTGGAACCCAGGGCACCTGGGGCTGCCCCTGTGCCCGGCCCCTGTAACTCCAAGCACCTGGCACCGCTTGGAGGCTGCCCCTCACAGAGATGAGATCTGGCCTGCACCCACCCGTGTAACCCCTAGCACTAGTCAGTGGCTGCCATCCGAAAGCCCCAAATCTTTACAGTAATGGCATCCCGTACCTGTCCATCCAGTGCCCAACTTGGCCTCTCTCCTGCTCAGGATATCCCCCTCCCCCGAGTCCCACCTGACTCTCTCGCTTGCAGAGATGGGGCCCTGGGCCAGCCTCTCACCATAGTGCCTGGTACCTCTCTGAGGTTCCTACCCTGCTGAGTTTCCCCCATGGGCCCTGACTCTCCCCATCAGGCAGACACAGCCCCTTGCCCAGTTCTCCAAACCTGGGCACCATGGGAACCCCCCCACAGCACCTCTCGCAGGCTCCCACCCTGCTTCCCCTGCCCATAACTGTCCCCCATAGCCACCCACCTTCCTCTGCTGCTTCTCCCAGGCGGGGTCCAGCAACAGGTCCCGGTCCCAGTCTTCCTCCTGCTGCATGTACTCTTCGGTCATCATGTACGAGTGGTTGTACTGGATATGGCTCTCTACTTGCGTGGTCATCATGGCTTGTCCTCTTGTCCCTCTCTGCACGTCTGACTGTCCCCTCTTCCCCCTTAGCCTCCGGTTGTCCCTCTCACAGGCCCTCCTCGCTGCTCTGTACTGCCCCTTGCCCAAGGCACCAGCTCCCTTCTCCTGGAGGTCAGATCCCCCTGGCCCTGGTGGCTGGCAGCTTTGCCCTGTCCCGAGCTCCTGGTCAAAAACCACCCACGTGACTGGTCCCCATTAAGTATTATCAGCCTGGGGAAGGGGGATCAGGTTCCACCTTTAAAAGGCCAGGGGGAGGATATAGAGAGGCTGTCCTCACCAACCAGGGAGGGTGAGGACAGCTGCTGGCAGGCCACAGACCCGACCCCCCCCTCCTTGCAGGCTCTTAAAGGGACCTTGTACCTGGAGGGGAGGGAGGGTGGCTTGCTGGTGGTCTGGGGACAGGAAATGCACAATAAGCCCCAGCGGGAGCTGGGGGCGGCCAGTTCCCAATGAGGAGCAGAGGTGTCAGACCTGGAAAAGGCCATTAAGTCATCGGGAGGAACCCAGGGCCAAGGAATGAGCTGGGAGCAGGGATAGGATGGCGTCAGCTGCAAAAATCAAAGGGAGGCAGCTTGGCCAGTGATAGAGCCAGGACTCCCAGGTTGCACTCCCAGCTCTGCCAGTGCCCTGTTGTGTGACCTTGACCAAGTCCCACCCCTGCTCAGTGCCTCAGTTTCCCAGCTCTAAAAAATCAAGGGACTGACAATCCCCCCTGCCCCGCACAAAGCTTTTGGAGATACTTGCAAGAAGCACAAGTCTAACTACCATTCTGCAAGTCCCCTGCAGGGAAGAACATGTCACTGACCAGTGCCATGCATGGTGGGGAGACCTGGGAGGGCAATACCATATCCACCAGCCAGCACCTGGCAGAGAAGCTGTGACCTGGTACCCCACCCCCATCCCAGCAACACATAAACACCCCAGGCACCTGCAGGGGGGCTCAGGTGGGGAGAATGCCCCAGGAAGGGAAAGCTGTAGGGACTAGGGGAGCTGACTTAGAGGAGACTGATTCCCCTCAATGCAGCAGCACTGCAGGTCTCAAGTGCCCTCTCCCTGTGCTGTGGCTCTGGTTACACCAGGGCTATTATTAGCAGCACAGGCTGGGCTCGGAGCTCCCAGAAGTGGCTAGCGATTGTGGGCCGGAGAGGAAATCTCAAAGGAGGACCCAAATTTCCAGGGAACTGAACCCTGAACTCTCACCTTTTGCAAACCAGGCACATTTGCCTCCCCCAAAATGGCAGTTCCCCTCCACCCCAAACGCTAACCGCTTGGCTCTGGGATTTCAAGGCACTGTCCAGCACTGCCACTGCCTGGCAGCATGTGTCCAACCACAGGGTGTGGCATCCCGCAGGGCAGCATGTGGAATGGTGGGTGTCTCCGGCCTGCACTTGTCAGGGGAGGGTCTGTACCAAACCAGCAACCCAAAGGAGGTACCACGGAATAAACCTCCAGGGCAGGGGCTGGACTGCACCGAGGTGTGGCAGCGGGACAGACCATGGGCCCGGGAACAAGGGGGTAGGGTGGCCACCTTGAAAAAGGGCAAAGCTCTGCTAATTTCATCTGAGACCTATGGGCATTGTGGGCCCCTCAGGCACGGTGACCCCGTTCCCCTCACTGGGCACCATGACTCCCCCGGGCACGGTGACTCCGCTCCCCTCACTGGGCACCATGACTCCTCCGGGCACCATGTCTCCCCCAGGCACGGTGACCCTGCTCCCCTCACTGGGCACCATGACTCCCCCGGGCACGGTGACTCCGCTCCCCTCACTGGGCACCATGACTCCCCCGGGCACCATGTCTCCCCCAGGCACGGTGACTCCGCTCCCCTCACTGGGCACCATGACTCCCCCGGGCACGGTGACTCCGCTCCCCTCACTGGGCACCATGACTCCCCCGGGCACCATGTCTCCCCCAGGCACGGTGACCCCGCTCCCCTCACTGGGCACCATGTCTCCCCCAGGCACGGTGACCCCGCTCCCCTCACTGGGCACCATGACTCCCCCGGGCCCGGTGACTCTGCTCCCCTCACTGGGCACCATGTCTCCCCCAGGCACGGTGACCCTGCTCCCCTCACTGGGCACCATGACTCCCCCGGGCCCGGTGACTCCGCTCCCCTCACTGGGCACCATGACTCCGCCCCTGGGCACCGTGATTGGTCGATCGCGGTTTCTGTCAGAGGGAAGGTTGGGCAAAGCGGCCTTCCCAGCCCCTGATTGGCCCGGCGCGCTGCCGCGCCCGAGCTGGAGGCGGAAGCGGAGGCCGAGGAGAGTGAAAGAGAGGCCTCCCTAGAGCCCCGATCCGGGACAGAGATCCCCCCCCCCCGTTCAGAGACCTTGGGGAGGGCACCAGGCCCAGGAGAGACGCCCCCTCCCCTTAGGCCAGGGTGGCAGTCAGCACCCCCCGCCCCCCCGCGGGAGAGGCTGATCTGTGCCCCTGGGAGCGCTCGCGTGGGGCGCCCCCTGGCAGCCATGCAGGCGGGCTGGGGCGGGCGGTGGCAGCGCCTGGATGCCGCGCTGTGCCTGCCCCTGTGTGTGACCGTGGCCCTGATGGGGGCCGTGTGCACAGAGGTGCTCTACCTGCTTCTCTGGGCTGCAGAGCCCACCCAGCTGCCCCTGGCCCTGCACCTGCCCCTCCTGCTCTTCCTCCTGGCCAACGTGCTGGGCAACATGGGCCTCTTCGT
Organism: Terrapene triunguis; assembly: GCF_002925995.2. Taxonomy (NCBI): domain Eukaryota; kingdom Metazoa; phylum Chordata; order Testudines; family Emydidae; genus Terrapene; species Terrapene triunguis. Next base: position 31,969,472 of record NW_020664440.1, read on the forward strand.
CACCACCAGCCCAAGCATCAAAGGTGTCATGCTGTCCGAAAGCGCCGTGGGACAGGGCTGGGAGTGAGTATGGCTGGGCTAGAGGGAGGCAGAGGGCTCTCCCACAGCCCAGAGGCACCTTCATCTCAGCGCCAGGTAAGGGATCCCTATGTAAACAGCCCTGGCACCCCACTCCAGAGGTGGCTGCATCTCTGTGCCAGGTGAGAGATGGGATCCCTGTATAAACAGCCCCATTCCCCTCTACCCCCATGGCGGCTTCATCTCTGTGCCGGGCGAGGGATGGGATCCCTGTATAAACAATACCTGCGCCCGACCTGAGGCAGCTGCAGCTCAGCACCGGGCAAACTTTAGGTTGGTGCTAGAGCACTGTCAGATGCTGCCATTCGCTGAGTTTGTGAGAGGGATCTTCTACAAGATGGGGCATGGCAGTGGCCTGGGATTGGGACTTTGCTGGGGACTCCCTGCCCAGGACTGCCCTGCTTTTGGGGCTGCCACTCTATTTCCGGCCCTAGGGAAAGCACAATATGATGTGCTATTGGAGTGCTGGGGGGGGGGGGGGGAGAGACAGAGAAACGCTGCATCACCCCCCTGATTCCCTTCCAGGTACTGCTACACCTGCCAGTCCCATGTCCCCCTCCGCTGTCACCACTGCTACACCTGCAACGTGTGCATGCTGCGCCGGGACCACCACTGTGTGCTGCTGGGCCAGTGTGTGGGCTACCATAACTACCGTTACTTCCTGTGCCTCCTGCTGCACGGCTGGGTGGCCCTGCTCTACGCCAGCCTGCTCAACACTGACATCTTCATGGGCCTCCTGCACGAGGGAGTCACCCTGCACAGCATCGTCCTCCTCCTTATGCCGTGGCTCATGCTGCTGACGGGTACAGCCATGGCAGGACCTGCCGGGAGGGGTCCATCCACATGTGGGGACTGAGCACCACTGGTTCCCCTGGGACCAAGCTGTTCTCAACTGGTTTTGTTAAAAAAAAAAAAAACCTAGGAAATACCTAGATAAAAAAACTTTGTGAGTTGCAGCCGAGCCTTGGGAACATCAGATCAAAATTCAGTGATTTTGGGCATCAGCCAGATGCTCCATAAAGGGCCCTGATTTTATAAATTGCTGATCCTCTACCCTCTGAAAAATAGATCCTTTTAGGACATCTCCTTGGAAACTGAGAAACCCCTAAATCACATGTTGCTTTTGCAGATTGTGGCTTGAGTGTGCACCTCGGGGGCTCTTCCAGCATAGGCAGCTCCTTAGAAACCCCACAACCCATTCCCCTGTCACCTGAGCCACCCAGCCCTCCCTCAGGCCCTACTCCAGAGGCAACTATGATATCCCAGTATAAACAGTCCCTGTGCCCTACCCCAGAGGCAGGCGCATGTCAGTGGAACAGGGAGCAGAGCAGGGTTAATGGGAACATGCCAACACCTGGTTGTGTCTGGGGGATGCTAGGTGCACCCTTGGGGAATGCCTGGCTCCTAGGACTGACTGCACTCCCTTGTGTTTCCCCAGGCCAGGTGAGCACCTCGACTTTCATCTATGCTTTCATGGCTGACACCTGCGTGATCAGTTTCCTCTTCTGCTCCGGCTTCCTGTTCTTACACGTGCTGCTAAGCCTGCGTGGCCAGACGACCAGGGAGTGGTTTGGGAAGAGCCGCTGCTATGACCTGGGCTGGCGTCGTAACCTGCAGGAGGCATTGGGGGACAGGTGGCACCTCGTCTGGCTGTGCCCGTTCCTGGCCTCCCCCCTTCCCGGGAATGGCGTAGCCTTCGAGAGCAGAGCTCCCTGCACTGAGCCCTCCACCAAGGCAGTCATTTTCTGAAGGTGGGTTCAGGGGCCACCCCCAATGCTGAGGGGGTAGGATGTACCACGGTCCCGGCCACCTTGCCAACACCAGCTGACTGGCATAATGGGTAGGGCACTGGGGTGCAGGACTCCTGGTTTCTGTTCCCAGCTCTGCTGCTGACCTTGTACAAGAAGAGATTCTCTAAATACATCAGAAATAAGAGTAAGACTAAGGAAAGTGTAGGTCGTTACTCAATGGGGAAGGAGAGCATATAATGGAGGAGAGAGAGAGAAGGTTGAAGTGTTTAATGCCTTTTTTGCTTCAGTCTTCACTATAAAGGTTAATTGGGAGCAGATGCTTAACAATTACTATTAGCATGAGGGAAGGATCTCAGACCAGATTAGGGAAAGAACAGATTAAGGGAGATGGGGGGGCGGGAACAATCTTCATATATGTTAAGGGCTGTTGTAAAGAGGCCAACGTTCTCCATGTCCACCGAAGGTAGGACAGACAGTCATGGGCTTAATCTGCAGCAAGAGAGATTTAGGTTAGATAGTAGGAAAAACTTCCTAACTATAATGGTAGTTAAGCTCTGGAACAGGCTTCCAGGGGAGGTTGTGGAATCCCTATCAGTGGAGGTTTTTAAGGACATGTTGGACAAACACCTGTCAGGGATGGTCTAGGTTTTACTTGGTTCTGCTTCAGTGCAGGGAGGTGGACTTGATGGCCTCTTGAGGTCCCTTCCAGCCCTGCAGTTCCATGATTTTATAGTATTTAGATAAGTTAGATGTATTCACGTTGGCAGGGCCTGATGAAAATCGCCCGATGGTACTTAAGGAACTAGCCAAAGCAATCTCAGAACCATTATGGTGAGGTCCCAGGGGACTGGAAAAGGGTAACATAGTATCTGTCTTTAAAAACGGGGGGGAAAGTAGGACCTGGGAATGTATAGACCAGTCTGCCTAACTACAATACAGGAAAGATACTGGAACAAATGATTAAACAACCAGTTTGTAAGCACCTAGAAGAAACTAGGGTTATAAGAAATAGCCGCATGGGTTTGTCAAGAACCAATCATACCAAACCAATCTAATGTCCTTCTTTGACAGGGTTACTGGCCTAGTGGATAAAGGGGAAGCAGTGGACATGATTTCTGGACTTTAGTAAAGCTTTTGACACAGTCCCACAGGACATTCTCATAAGTAAACTAGGGAAATGTCGTCTAGATGAAATTGCTATAAAATGGCTGCACAACTGGTTGAAAGACCATCCTCAAAGAGTAGTTATCAATGGTTCACTGTCAAACTGGGAGGATGTATTCAGTGGGGTCCTGCAGGGTTCTGTCCTGGATCTGGTACTATTCAGTATTTTCACTAATGCCTTGGATGATGGAGTGAAGAGTATGCTTATAACATTTGCAGATGATGCCCAGCTGGGAGGGGCTGCCAGCTCTTTGGTGCATGGAATTAGAATGAAAAATGATGGTGATAAACTGGAGAACTGATCGGAAATCAGCAAGGTGAAAGTCAGTACAGACAAGTGCAAAGTACTCCATTTAGGAAAGAAAAATGAAATGCACAACTATCAAATAGGGACGTATTGGGTAGGCAGCAGAGTTGCAGAAAAGGATCTGGGGGGTAGTGGATCACAAATTGAACATGAGCCAAGAGCATGATGGTGTTGTGAAAAGGGCAAATGTCATGCTGGGCTCTGTCAGCAGGAGGGGGCGGATGTAAGACACAGGAGGTAATTGCTGTGCTCTGCTCAGCACTGTTGAGGCCTCAGCTGGAGTGCTGGGTCCCGTTTTGTGTCCCACACTTTAGGAAAGCTCTGAACAAACAGGAGAGTCCATAGGAGAGCAAGGATTTGTGAGGAACGGTTGAAAGAATTGGGCATGTTTAGGCGAGAGAACTGAAGGCTGAAGGGGGACATAAGTCTTCAAATATGTAAAAGGTTGTACTAAAGAGGATGGTGAGCAATTGTTCTCCATGCCCACCTAGGGTAGGACAAGAAATAAATGGCTTAATTCACAGCAAGGGAGATTTAGGTGGCTATCAGGAAAAACTCTGTAACTCTCAGGTGGTTAAGCACTGGAACAGATCACCCAGGGAGGATGTGGAATCTCCGTCACTGGAGGTTTTAAGAACAGGTTAGACACACACCTGTCAGGGATGGGCTAGATCTATGTAATGCTGCCATAGCGTGGGGCTATGGATTAGATGGCCTCCTGAGGTCCTTTCCAGCCCTACAATTCTATCATTCTATGTCCTTTCCCTGCTCTGTGTCTCAGTTTCCCCATCTGTAAATGGGAATGATCCCTCACTAGATGAATTCACTAATGAGGTAAGGGTCAGCAGCTGGTGGGCTGAGGGACAGACCGGCACCCAGAGAGAGAGAGAGCCTAGCTCAGGACACTGCTGTTCTATTGGTATTACAGTAGCACCTAAAAGCCTTGCCCCCCACAAGATCAGTCGCAGCACAGACACAGTGGGAGACAGGGCCTGCCCCAAGAGCTCTCAGTCTGAACAGACAAAGGACAGAAAGGAAACAGGCACCAAGAGAGGGAAGGGACTCCCCCAAAGTCACTGGAGAGTCAGCGGCAGGGACAGAACAGAATCCAGGAGTCCTGGCTCCCATACCTCCCTCCTCCCCTGCCGCTCTAACCACTAGACCCCTCTCCCCTCCCAGAGCTGGGGATGGAACCTAGGAGTCCTGTTTCCCAGCCCCCACACTGTAACCCACTAGCCTATCACCCTGCTCCATAATCAGTTCATTCCAAGTTTAGGCTGCTCTGCTCCAGTTATTGCTGGTTGTGGAGCTGGCAACCTCAGGCCTGTGGGAGGGGGAGTGAATTTGTGCTGGCCAGTCTGTGGCTGAGATCCAGGGATCATCCCCCACCCTCTCTCGTCCCTGTCAGGCATTGAGAGGGGCCAGAGGACGGGGGGGCACAAAACTGCTCTGGGTTTGTCCCATGGGAGGCCTGGCCCATGATGGCCCAGGTCAGCTCTGCTCCCTCCCTCTCTGATTGCAGGTCTCCTTCTGGATGGCGCTACAGTACTGCAGTGGGGCTGGCACTGGCTTTGCCTCTCCCGGGAGGGGGAGCGCTGCTGAGGGGCAAGTGTCAAGCTGTGTCCACTGCTCTGCCCCATGGGTTACTGGCACCCCCATCTGACCTGGGTCCTGACACTGCCCGGTGGGTGATTGAGCCAATCTGCACTGGACTCTGCAGCTGTTGGGACTGTTGTGCCAGGCACCGGACAGACTCCAACCGAGATTGGGGGGCCCTGTTGCACTGGGCATAGTGCAGCCCGTGAGGAAGATCAGAGACCCCTGTTGTTCCAGGTGCAGCCCAAATACAGAATGAGAAACAGTCCCTGCCCTGAAGACCTCACAGTCGTAACAGACCCAAGGTGGGAGGGTAAACAGGCACCCAGAGGAAAAGGGACTGCCCAGCTCAGGGAATAGAGCCCAGGAGTCCTGGCTCCCAGTCCAGTGCCCTCCTGACTGCACTAACCTTTTGTGGTTCCCAGTTCTGCTCCATTTAAAGCACTAGCAGCACAAGACCACCCTTCTGCGAGCCCAGGGCTAAAACTGCTTGTCTTCTGTGTTTGCACAGCTCTCCCATGGCTGGCCCGGCCCAGCCCAGCAGGACAGCCCACCCCCCAGAGGCTGGAGTCATTGCCTTACCCAGCCCCTCTCCCAGGGGGGCCTTTCCTCTGGCATCGTCCCCACTGCTCTCCAATAAAGGCTCCAAGCCCCAGGTGCATGGTGCCTGAAGATTGATTTGTCTGATTCTGGAGGGGCCCATTCTGAGCCCCAACCTGACCCCCTGCAGCCTTTCCTGCCCCCGGCCCAGATTTGGGGGTGGGACCACAGCATGGCTTTTAGAGCTGTGCAGCCTGGATGTAAAGTCCCCAAGGGATGGAGCATTCCCCTATCCCAGGAGAGCTGCCCTGCTGAGGAATCCCCCTCACTGCTAAACCTCTGCCCCTCATTCCCCATCTGAATCTGTCTGGCATCGCTCCCAGACACGGACCTCAGTTGGCCTTTGTCCTTGAGATTCCCAAGGCCCCTAGGACCAGCTCAGCAGGGATCCCCGGGCAGCTGGTGCAGTGGCTGCAGTGCTGGCCCTTGTAAATGCTTCCCCATGGGGCTCAGCTGCCAAGGCCAGGGGTTGCAGGGTCCTTTAGCTGAGCTTCTGTGTGTCTTCTGTTCAGAGGAGGGCCAGGAGCCAGTGTACATTGGAAGACCATCAGAGCTGGGCATAGAACCCAGGTGTCCTGGCTCCCAGCCTCCCACCCCTACTCTAATGCAGTAGCTTCCCTCCTCCCCCCAGATCTGGGGTGAGAACCCAGGAGTCTGGGGCCCAAAGCAGGGAAAAGACATGGTGTGGCCTGACATCCTTCCCCTCACTGTCACTCTTCACACACCATTTTCCCTGCATCCCTGGTGGCCAGGAGCCTTTTAATACAGAGCCGTGGCAGTGTCTGGGCGAGGGCTGGATCTGGGGCCTGTCCCAGCCTCATGGCTGCAGTGCCCGGGCCTCCGGGCACATCCTTCCCCCACAGTGTGGACAGCCCGGCCTTTTCAGTGGTGGGGAAAGTCCTGCTCGGCTGTCTGCAAGGAACAGAGGGGAGAGAGTAGTGTCCTCCACTGGGGTCTCCTTGCTGATCCCTGCCCAGAGGGGACGGGGCAGCATGGTGCACTTGGGCATGGAGCCAACCATGACTTGCTGCACCATGGGGCCCCCACAAACTGAGCCCTACGCCAGGGGGAGGATCTGCCCCTGGACTACTGCATCTGGCAGCGCAATGGCTACTGATGGCTCCCTAGCGGTGGGTCCATCATACCCAGTATCCCGCCCCCTTCCCTGCTACTCTGAATCAGACCCCTGGGCCCATCCCACGTGGTATCCCCCCTCCTGGCTCAGACCCATGGGCCCATCCCACCCAGTATTCCCATTCCTGCTGTCCTGGGTCAGACCCCTGGGCCCATCCAGCCTGATATCACCCCTGTGCCCATCCAGCCCGGTATCCTCCGCCCTGCCTCAAACCCCTGGCCCCATCCAGCCTGGTATCCTCTGCCCTGGCTCAGACCCCTGGGCCCATCCAGCCCTTCCCTGCACTGGATGCCGGTACCCCACCTCGAAGAAGCTGTCGACAATCTTGTCGGTGGTGGCGGCCTGGGAGCGGAACTGCTGCTGGAGGTGCTCAACTGATGCCATCAGCTGCAGGTAGGTGAAGAGCAGCTGCTTCTCCCTGCTGGGATGGGGCAGAGTGAATTCCTCGGGGTCAGAGCCTGCTCTCCTAAGGGGTTTTACCTCCAGAGTCCCCTCCTGCCAGGGCCCCTCTGGGTACATGCGCCCCTGGAACTGATCTGTGGTGGGCGATACCAGGCCAGATGGGCCTGTGGATCTGATTGGAGTGGGGGGCAGATACCAGGCCAGATGGGTCCGTGGATCTGATTGGCGTGGGGGGCAGATACCAGGCCAGATGGGTCCATGGATCTGATGGGAGAGAGGGGCTGGAAGGGCCCATTACCCCACTCTGACATGCCCCATGTTGGCTACTTCCACATGGGATGGAGGGGAGAGGCTGTGCTATGGGGGCCCCTTACCTCTCGCTGCCGTCCATGTGCTTGATGAGCTGAGCCAGGAAGGCTTCATCGTCCTCCGGCTTCATGTGTCCCTCTGTGGGGGGACAGAGAGAGACCTCTGTGGGACTCCAGCCAGGCGGGAGACACCAGCCTCCACCCGCCCCAGGGAGGAGAACCCCACCACTGCCAACAACCCACAGCAGGGGGTGGTGTGTGGGTGAGACGAATTTGCTGGATCTCAACAATGGCCTGGAACCCTCTTGCCCCACAGTGTCTGGGGGCTGAACACGTCATGGAGACAGAGAGCCCCCTAGAGGGGGTTCCCCACAGTGCAGGCACTTGGGAGTCTAGCCTGGTATCCAGGGGTCAGACCCATGGGCCCATCCAACCCGGTATCCTCCACTCCCTAAGCAACCTTGGGGGTGGGGGTCATACTGCCCTTTTGAACTGTCCCTCACCAGCCAGAGCTAGAGGGAGGGGAGCTTACCCTGGGCTGGCTTGCCTGATACAATATCTTCTATGCTGCTCTCCTTGGGCTGCAGCAGACTCTGTAACACAAGGGGGGGGAGAAGAACAAGCCCAGCATTAAACATGGACCCAACAGGGGGAAAAGCCCATTGTCCCCTTGTTTCAATGGGGGAAACTCAGGCATGGAGGGAGTCGGGGACAGAACCAGGAAGAGGACCCAGGAGCCCTAACCGCCACCACCTCCTGTCTCTAACCACTAGATACCACTCTCCTCCCAGAGCCAGGGATAGAATCTAGGAAGCCTGCCCCGCCCCTCATAACCACTAGAGACCATTGCCCTACCAGAGCTGGGAGTCCTAGCTCCCAACCACACACCCCTGCTGTAACCCACTAGACCCCACTCCCTTCCCAGGCTGGAATAGCTGGGCTGCTGAGACAACTCCCTCACATGCCTACTTCTCCCATTCCTTAGGATGTGGGGAGAGGCACCTTCTGCTTCTGCTGCTCTTGGCGCTTGATCAGGGTCAACTGGAAATTGTCCACCAGGACAGCGATGACCAGGCTGAGAGAGAGAGAGAGAGAGGGGCGTGGGATAGGGCTGGGACATGGGTCCTTTCCCCTCTAAGGGACACCGGCTCTGATCAGGTCCCCAGGTGTGGGAACTGGCTGGCTCAAGCTGGGGGATATGGGCCCATTTCCCTCTCCAGGGGCTGAGCGCCATGAGGGAGGAGGTGTGTGGAGGGGCATAGGGATATGGAAGTAGGATGAGGAGGGGATGGGAGAGCTGGGGGCAGGGGAGGACCAGTGTGCTGAAGGGGCTGGACTCACTTAAGGAAGGTGAAGTACTCGATGAGGATGTAGGCCATCAGGAAGAAGATAATGTATGAGGCACCTGCAAAGGGAAGGGTGAGCTTCTATTGGGCATGGAGCAGTGTCAGGAAAAGAACCCAGGAGTCCTGATTCCTGGCCATAACCCAATATATACCCAACCACTTTATAACCCAATAGATCTCACTCCCCTCCCAGAACTGGAGCTAGAACCCAGGAGTCCTGGCTCCCAGCCCCTTGTCCCCCTCGCTCTAAGCACTAAGACCCCCCCTTCCCTCCCAGCATGGGGATAGAACACCAGGGTCCTGTCCTATGGTGCAGGGGTGGGGAAGGTGTCTCACCCCCTTGGACGCTGTCCAGGTAGATGAAGGACCAGTCGTCTAGCGTGAAGAGCTGGAAGAGGGTGAAGATGGTGTCGAAGAGCTCCCCGAAGCGATGGGGGTCAGAGTTCTGGAACAGGTCATGCAGCACCACCGAGAACATGACTGGGGGGTGAGGGGGTAAGGAGCAACAGTGCTGTGAGCCAAGGACCTCCCAATGCCGCCTGGGGAGGGGTTACAGGAACCTGCTGAGTCTGACGTGCGGTCTAGTTCACCAAAGAACATCACGTGAGGTCTCAGATACAAGCCGGCGTCACACCGCTACCATCATGAAAGGCACGTGAGGCGGATGCTGTGTAAGGAGTTCTGTACCTGCACTGACAATATGGTCTGACAGCTGTGGCTGGGGCCACCAGCAAGGGTAGAAAAACAGGTTTCCTGTCAGATGAGGGCCAGTTAGCCATGGATCTGTCTGCATGTGTACTGTGTACTGGCTCCTTCACAAGGGGTCGCCTAGCACCAGTCTGATGGCAAATGAAGGCGTGTAAGAACTTCAGAAAGAAACTAACAGGAAGAGAAGGGGGGGGGGGAGACCTTACCTTGAGATGCACTTCAAAGGTGTCCTTGACTATATTTGGGGGGCAGAGAAAACAGGCAGGAATCCCTCACCTAGGAAGGGAAGGGACAGCGGGTTTGCTTCATGAATGTGGGATCTCAGCCAGGCTTGGTGGAACATACTGGAGTGACCTTTAGGTGAGATCAGGCTCTTTCAATAGGAGGGTGCCCAGAGAGTTAAGCTGAGGTGTTAGAAAGTGGGCAACAATTTTATTTGTGTCACCGTTTGCTTCCAATATGTCACTGGAGTCTCAGTTCCCGGACAATACACTTATTGTTTTCCCTATAAATGCAGGTGCCGTGGTGCCAGGCAAAGGGATGGGCCTGAGCTGACTTACCAGCTGCTTTGTACGGCTCCTTTGGGAGCAGTAAGCCTGGGGAGTCTAGGAGCGTCCAGCAGCTAAAGGGCTGGATGCTGCAGGACATGCTCCGAGCACTCGGGGCTGGGGTGTGCCTGTCATGACCTGAACAGAGAGAGCAGGTCTTGCGGGGGCCTGGAAGGCTGGGCTGGTGCTGCCAGAGGCTGGTGGGTTTAGGCAGCTGAACTATAGTAGGCACAGACAAGGCTGCTTCATGCTAAGGGCAGGTGGTGGTGAGGTGCCTCCCAGCCCTGGCAAGCATCAGGTACCCCCAGGAAGAGAGCCCCTGCTGCACCCTGACCCTACAGGGGAGAGAGCCCCGCTGCACCCCCTCTCCTTCCATAGCACCTCCCATTCATCTCACTGTGGGGAAGGACAGAGCCCCCTCCCCCCGCCCCACGGCAGGATACAGAGGCAGGTGAACATCAGCAGCAGGATAGCCCCGATGGATGGGCCAGACAGCGCGAAGGTGCTTGTCAGCTCCTGTAGATTCTCCAGCACCCTGGGGGCAGAAATAGGGGCTTTGTGGGGGGCCTCAGGGCTGCAGGAGCCCCAGAGACCCATGGGATCTGCTGTGGATGGGGCACTGGCCAGAAAAGAACCCACTCATGGGGGTTGTCCCAGGGCATGTGGGGAGGGGAGGGTGAGGTTACCAAGGGGGACAGAGGGATGGCACTGGGGTCAGCAGGGGCATGGCAGCACAGGGCAGGGGCACAGCACCTGGGGGACAGGAAGAAAGCAAGGGGGGGACCCAGGTGGCAGAGCACCCGGGGGTAGGGAGCAAAGGGGCACCCAGGGAGGCACAGCAGGGAAGGCCACCCAGAGGGGCAGGGAAAGAGCAAGGGGGCATCCAGGTGTCACACCAGGGGAGGGCCCCTGGGGGGCAGGGAGAAGGCAGGGGTCATAGCAAAGGTACAGCACCCAGGGCCCCAGCTCCATTGCCCAGCGCTTCACTCCCTCTACCCCTCATGCTCGCCAGGCACTGACCGCAGTGTGAGCAGCAGCCTCAGGACCCGCACAGCCCGGACACTCTTGAAGACGCGAAACACGCGGAAGAGGCTGACAGCGTTCTCGTGGGTGTTGTGGCCCAGGGAGGTGAGTGGCAGCACAAAGTCCAGCACCATCATGATCATGACGAAAAAATCTGTGAGGAAGGGGGAACAGCCTCAAGGAGAGGGGGCACTACTACAGCTCCCCAACACCCACTTCCCCTGCACACGCACACCGCCCCCTCCCAGGCACTCGCCTGCTCCCTTGCCCCACTGCCCTGACCCCCAGGCCACCCCCAGGTGGCTCGTCTCAGCCCCCCCATGGACCCCAGCCCCAGGGAATCTCTCTGCCCCACCTCTGAGACAGGGTTCCCTGGCCCCCTCCCATGGTGACCCACCAATGTCATTCCAGGGATTGCGGAAGTAGTCGAGGTCCAGGGCGATGAGTTTCAGCAGTGCCTCCAGCACGTACACACACAGGAAGACAGCTTCCATGGCAGAGAAGAACCACTCTGAGGGGGTGAGGGGGCTGGTGTGAGGTCACGTACCCACTAGGCAATTCTGCCCTCGCCATCCACACCCGGCCTAGAGAACGCACCCTGTGTGACAATGGGCACCCACACGCTGGACTCAGCCCCTTCCTGAATGCAGACAGCATGGCCTAGTGGGTATGGGAGCTCCTGGGTTCTCCTTCTGGGGAGAGGGGTTCCTAGTGGTTAGAGCAGGGGTGCTGGGAGCCACAAGTCCTGGGTTCTATTCCCAGCTCTGCTACTGATCTCCTGTGTGACCTGGGGCAACGTGCTCCCACTTGGTGCCTCAGTTTCCCCATGTCTATTCAGACTCTGAGCTCCTCTCACCCAGGTTAGCAGGCACTACCATAATACCCAGAATAACCATGAGCTAGTCCCTGAGGTGAGATGGACACACCACCCACCTGCTTGGAAGGGGAAATGGGGTGACCTCAAGGGGGGGTGGCAGCATCTCTTAGGTTAGCAGGGGGCACTGGGGAGACCACTGTCTGGGTGAGAGGGAACTGGGCAGAGAGCAATAGGCCAACCCTGTGACTGGGTGATAGGGTGTCCTAGGGTGAGTGTGGGGCAATGGGGCAACCCCAGGCTTGGTGGAAGACAGTGGATCTGGGGCAGGATGGAAGGGGTCAATCCCGATAGCTGAGATGGGGGAGCAATGGGGCTATCCCCGTGGATGGTGGGGAGGGAAATGGGATGATCCCCATGGCCAGACAAGGGCAGGAGGGGAGCAATCCCCATGGCTGGGATGGATGGGAGGGGTAATAGGATGATTCCCATGGCCAGCCCAAGGCCAGGGGGTGATCCCCGTGGCTGGGATGGGGGGTGGGGTAATGGGATGATCCACATGGCCAGACCAGGGTGTGTGTAGGGGAGGTGATCCCCATGGCTGGGATGTGGGGGAGGGGAATGGGATGACTCCCATGGCCAGGCCAGGGCGGGGGCAGCCTTACCTCCACGGACCTGCACCGCGGCGAAGGTCTGCACCACCAGCACTGCCGTGTGGATGAAAACCACAGTGAGGATGAAGAGTTCGAAGGCCAGCAGCTGAGTGAGCTTGTGGATGATGGCCCGCAGGGTCAGCAGCCGGGGCAAGGTCCTCTCCCACGCCAGGTGCAGCAGGACCATGGTGCCCCTCCACTTCCGCCCCTGCCGGGGATCCTGCTTCCCTGGGCACAGATGCCACAGATCAGCCATGATAGGGAAGGAACAGGACAAATGATAGTTATGGGAGGCGGGGCAGGGCGGGCTGTGGGTTGTTTGGGGGGCTGTGTAGGGGGCAGGAGCAGCCTGTGGGGGACTTGGGGGTGCGGTAAGGTTCCATGTTCCCTCTGGCTCTCCTCAGGCAGTGGTGCTGGGTCTTAGGGGGGGAGTATGGGGTGTTTGGGGGGGGTTGCAGGCTGGGGAGAGCATTATAGCGGGAGGAGCCCCATCTTCCCTTTGGCTCTTGTTGGGGAGAGGTGTTGGGCAGTGGGGGGTTGGGAGCTGGGGTGGGGGCGTATGCAGAAGGGTGGGGGGATGGGGTGTCCAGGGAGCACCCCATTACCTTTCAATATCTTCGTGGGGTGGGAGGAGGCCAAGGTGGCTTGCAAGGAGGCCTGGGAGACAGGGGGCATCTCCTCCTTGTATGGAGGCTTCTCCATCTGGGTGCCGGACACAACAGGCACGGTCAGGTAGTCCATGGTGTATGTGTGCCCCAGCTCCCCTTGACTGGGATCCTGCAACCCAATTCCCTCAGCGACCCCCAAATGCCCCTTCCTCCTTCTGTCGTGTCCCCAGCCAAGCCCACGTCCCAGACTGATTTCCTGGTGGCCCCAGAACCCTGGGGGCCTGGAGGTTCTAGATCAGAGCCCCCCCCCCCTTTGTAATGCTGTCACTGTGGTGACTCCTAAACACCACAGTGAGGGGAGGGGACAGGGCAGGGGCCTGGGGGGGTTCTGTAGGACCAGGATGGGGCTTAGCAGTATGGAGTGAGCCTGGGTTGGGCCCCAGGAAGGAGCTGGGGGGCAGAGCATGGTCAGGGGGGCAGGGCAAGGTGAGGCCTAAGGGTGTAGGGAGGAGTCAGGGATGGGGGAGTGTCTGTGGGGGGTGCAGAGTAGGAGGTGGAGGCGGGCAGGGGCTCTGTGAAAGGGCGGAGGAGGCAGGGATAGGGCCTAGCTGTCTGGGGAGGACTCTGTGTCGGGCCTAGGGTGGGGTGAGAGGGCTGTGAAGCCCAGGATGGGGTGGGTGTCTGTGTGGAGGGGTAGGGCAGGGACTCTGCAGAGTGGGAGTGGGGTGGGGGCCAGGAGGAGTGTAGAGCAGGAGCGGGAGCACTATCGCAGCTCCCTGACCTGCTGCAATAGCAGCCCCTGGTGCTTTCACTTCCTCTCCCCTGCTCTCCCTTCCCCCCACTGTGGGTCCTATCCCCTCCCTCCTGAATCTGGACTGTACTGGGAGCTCTGGCCTATGCTGTTCACCCAGAGAACCTAACCTGGGTCCGAGCAGGACAGCTCCAGCCCATCCCCATTGCTCCACTGCCCCTGTGCCTGTGCAGGCCCATCGCTCCTGACAGATCCAGCTGAGGGTGTGGAGACAAGGAGCTGGCTCCGATGCCACTTGGGGAGGGGGTGACTCCGGTTTCACCCAGTGGCTCTGAGATCAGAATCGGGCCCTACCCACTGCAGTCAATGGGTGACTCTCGACTGACCCCAGGAGTCAAGGGGATCAGACAGGGACCCTACATTAATGCAATGAATGAAAGTCATTGGAGCTGAGTTAGATCAGTGGCTCTCAACCTTTTCAGACGACTGTACCCCTTTCAGGAATCTGATTTGTCTTGCGTACCCCCAAATTTCACCTCACTTAAAAACTGCTTCCTTATAAAAACAGACATAAAAATACAAAAGTGTCACAGCACACTGTTACTGAGAAATTGCTGACTTTCACAGTTTTACCACATTATAAAATAAATCCATTGGAATATAAATATTGTACTTACATTTCAGTGGATAGTGTATAGAGCAGTATAAACAAGTCATTGTCTGCATGAAATTTGAGTTTGCACTGACTTCGCTAGTGCTTTTTATGTAGCCTGTTGCAAAACTAGGCAAAGATCTAGACGAATTGATGTACCCCCTGGAAGACCTCAGCGTACCCCCAGGAGTATGTATACCCCTGGTTGAGAACCACTGAGTTAGATGACAACTGATTGGTGACCCACCATGTCCAGCACCCCCATCTCACCCTGTGAGCCCCCTTCACCAGGAACCAAACTTGGGATAATTCATTACCATGCGGGTGTTGCTTTGATCGGGGAACACCATAGAAATGCAGTTATTAATACTAGCAGAGATGCGAATAGGACCCAGGAGTCCTGGTTCCCCCTGCCCCATCTAATCCACTAGACCCCTCTCCCCTCCCACAGCTGAAGACAGAACCCAGGAGTCCTGGCTCCCCACCCCCATGCACTAACCCACCAGGCTGCAGACCGCTCACATCATTATCAGCAGACAGCTCCGTCCCTCGGGGAGCAGAGAGTTAACACTGCATTTCCTGCAGCTCAGAGAAGCCGTGGGGCAGGCGGTGCAGGGAGACAGTGTGGGGACTGTGGGGGGGAACGAGAAGGGACCCCTTTCTCTCCTGCCTCCTGCCCTGCCCCATCCCCACGTGAGACCCTCAGGAGGTGTCCCCTGAGGTTGCAGATCCAGCACAAGACCCAGCTTTCCCGGGCACCCGGTGCTGTCCATGGCTCTGGAGTGCCAGCCCCTGGGCACAGTATCTGTGCGCCTGCAGATTGGGCTGTCCCGAGAGTCATACATGCTGCCCCCAGAGGAGCTGGGTTACGGGCACCTGCGGCACCTGGCAGTGGAGCTGGTGGAGAGGAAGGTAATGGGGCTAAGCTGGAGGGGTGTCGAGAAGGGGAGCGCAGGTGAAAAGGCCAGGATCCAGGGTGTGGGGATGGGAAGGGGCCCCCAGAAGGAATCACAGAGGCTGTGCCCAGATGCCCATGCTGGGTCACGGAGACACCAGGGGAGTTTGCTCAATGTCTGATTAGTGCTTGGAATGTAGGGGAGCAGCTGTGGAACCCAGCAATGTCCTGACTTCCAGCCCCAGCTGCTCTAACCGTGAGTCCCCACTCCCCTCCCAGAACCAGGGACAGAACCTGAGAGTCCTGGCTCCCACCCGCCATGCTCTAACTACTAGACTTCACTCCCCTGCCTCAGCTAGGAATAGAATCCAAGAGTCCTACCTTCCAGCACCTCCCCTGTTCTAACCACTAGACTTCACTCCCCTCCCTGAGCTAGGAATAGACCCCAGGCATCCTGCCCTCCCCCCCTCTAACCACTATTCCTCCTCCCCTCTTGATGCCTGGAGATTGATTTGCTGTTCTCCTGAGACAGATTAAATGAGGCACAGCCTGGGGGAAACACTGGGCTGGAGACTGCAGTGTCCCAAAGATAGGGTAGCAGATGGGAGGTGCTGGGCTGCCAGGCTGCAGGTGGCTCGCTCCCTGGGGAACCTCATGGCACTCAGAGCCCTTGGACAGCACCCTTGAGGGAGAAGGGGGGGCACATGGTGTGGGGCAGGGGTCTGATCTTACCAGGGGACCTGCAGACAGGATTCGAGGTCGGGGGAAAGATGATATGAGCCAAGTGTAGGATGACTGGGGGGATATAGAGCCCTGGTCCAGGTCCAAAGAGGGGACATCCTTAATATTGGGGGAGGGGCTGAGCCTGGGCCTGCCCCCCTGCTGCGGACCTGCGCTCTCTCATTCACAGGAGGGTGGCTATTCAAAGGTTCCCTGTCTCCCCCGCATTTCCTTTGCCCCCTGCCCCCTCCCCGCCAGTTTCCATCTCAGGACAGCACTGGGAGCACTTGGGTGGGTGGGGGTGCTGCAGCAGTCATGCTGAGTCAATCTTTCCATTGCGGCTGGGGTCAGCGGGGCCCTGTCCCTCCTACCTGCGCTCTGAGGGCCTGCCCCCTCCCCGGCTGCCCAGTCCCCCTGCACCGAGCAAGTGAGAGAGGAAACCGCCCTAACCAGCAGAGCAGCTTGTTTCCGCTCTGTGCTCACTCGTGGCATTGCAGGGGGGGCTCGACTGGCTGCAGGGAGCGGGGAGTCTCATACAACTAGCCCTGTACAAACAGTCCCCGTGCTCCACCCCAGAGGCGGCTGCATGTCAGTGCCAGGCAAGGGATCCCTGTATAAACACCCCATGCAGCCCAGCCCAGAAGCAGCTGCCTCTCAGCACCAGGCGCAGAAGCCTTGTATACAAAACCACCATGCCCCACTCCAGAGGTGGCTGCATCTCAGTGCCAGGCGAGGGATCCCTGTATAAACAGCTCCTGCACCCCACCCCAGAAGGGGCTGCATCTTGGTGCTGGGTAAAGGATCCCTATATAAACAACCCCCATGCCCCATCCCAGAAGCAGCTGCATTTTAGCTCAGTGCAGTTACAATGAGAACACACAGCATTTCTGTAGCAATGCGAGCATTCGAGAAGTGATACAGGAATCCAGGAGGCTGGTGTTAGTGGTGGGACTCTATCTGTGCTCCCCTCCCTCTCCCAGTGCATCTCAAGCCCTGGCAAGCTGGGGGCTCTGTGGAAGTTGTGGGGGTGGGGGATTGCTCAGCCAGGGAATGGTGCTGGGAAGAGCTGGAGCCCGCAGCCTGGGAGCAACAAAACCTGGAGCTAGAGAGAAGGCTTCATGGCTATAATAACCAGGCCTGTTCCGGTCCCATCTTCCCCTGGGGGAGGCGCTAATGTGAGATCACAGGCCAACCTTTACCAGCTAAGAGCAGGCCAGGCTCTCATGGGGGGGCGAGGTTACTGTCTGGCTCCCCCATAATTCCCCAGAAAGAGACCATGACTCCTGAGTTCTATGCCTGGCTCAGGGAGAGGAGTGGGATCTAATGGTTAGTGCAGGCCTGGGGGGGCCAGAGGCCTGGGTTCTAATGCCATCTCTCTCCTAGTTCCCTGAATACGGCTTCCTGGGGGTGTCGGAGAAGATCATGCTGTTCCGGCATGACGATGCATCAGAGAATGTGCTGGAGCACCTGGGGCCAGACAGTGTCATGCGCGCTGGGGACCTGATTGAGATCGTGCTGTCGGGTGAGACAGTCCTGGGGCACCAGAGCCTGTGGATACCGAGCAGGGCCTGGAGGGGAAAGGCCTCAGCTTCCTCTCCCTGCCCCATCTGAGCCAGCCAGTTTCCCACCCTGGGGCAGATCAGAGCTGGCGCCCCCTAGAGGGGAAAGGCCCCTTGTCCCATTCCCCCATCCCACCCAGCCAGTCCCCATGCCGTAGGGGCAGATCAGAGCCAGTTCCCCACAGAAGGGCAGGCCTTGGACTCCCATTCCCCCTACCAAACCCTCCCCTTCCTCACTCTTCTCTCTCCCCCCAGCCTCAGTTTCCTTGGATTTCACTATCCGGCCCCATGTGCTGCTTGTTCACTCCTACAAGGCCCCAGCCTTCTGCGACTACTGCGGGGAGATGCTCTGGGGGCTGGTGCGCCAAGGGTTAAAGTGTCAAGGTATGGAGCAATCTGTGTCCACCCCTTCCCTCCCACCCCTGGGACTGACCTAGTCTCCTGGGTCCCTCCGCCTGACCCTAACCCTCTCCCCCTTCGTGGGTCCTTCTGGTGCCCATACCCCCATCTCTGCACCTGGCCTGATCCCCTGGGTCCCACTGGGCAGATGATGCTCCTTCCAGATCTCCTGGGTCCTTTTGGCACACCTCTCCCCAGGCCTGGCTGAACTCCTCAGCCCTTTGCGCACCAGTAGTCCCCTCCTTCCAGGCCTGCCCAATCTCCTGGAGCCCCTCTGGGGCTCCCAGACCCATGGCCAGGGGACCCATCTCTCCCCCAGGCCTGGCAGGGAGCCCAGTCCTCACTCTTCCCTCCCCCCAGGCTGCGGGCTGAACTATCACAAGCGCTGTGCCTTCAAGATCCCCAACAACTGCCGTGGTGTGAGGAGGAACCAGCTGGCCAGTCGCTCACTGGGTGCTACCACCAGCCCCAGGACCCCTGGCCTTGGCCAGAACGTGGGGGGCAGCCTGGAGGAGGTAGGAGCCAGGACTAACATAGCCAGGGGAAGGATTCCAGAGGGGGATGGCTCTTGGGTGTTGGGAAGGTCAAGGACTTCAGAGGCAATGGATACACTCTGCAAAGGAATACGATGTCTGCTTTAGCCACTACACCCCACTCCTCTCCCAGAGCTGGATAGAACCCAGGAATCCTGGCTGCTAACCCCCTGCAGCGATGGCTGGATGGGATGGGGAAGGCCAGGCAGAGACTCAGGATAAATCAGAATTGGGGGTGGTTGGCAACTTGGCTGGGACCCTGGAAAGTGGGGTGCAGTGAGGGACAGGGACAGTGCGGAGTTGGGGAGAGGGTGGGAACACTCACCACATTCTAACATGGACTCTGGTTCCCCTGCAGATCAGTCACTGGAAATGGGGCCAGCAGACGCAGGGCCCTGCACTGATTGGCCGCCCGCTCTGGAAGGACTGGATGGATCTGAACAGGGTCAAGGTGCCACACACCTTCCAGGTCCACTCGTACACCCGGCCCACTGTGTGCCAGCACTGCAAGCGCCTGCTCAAGGGGCTCTTCCGCCAGGGGCTGCAGTGCAAAGGTATCACCAGCTGGGACCACGCAGAGGATTGGGGTACAGGGCTGACCCCGGGCTGGGACCCTGTCAGGATTGGGGTGAGGGGCCTGACCTTAGACTGGGACGCTGCTGGGATTGACTTTGGGGTCACTGTGGCCCCACTGGGGTGTAGGGGTACAGAACTTGGCAACCCAGCTTCAAGCTCTGCCCCCATCACTTCCCCATTCAGCACTGGAAGCTCCTTCTGATGGCATGTCCCAGCAACCACCCCAGCGAGGTGCCCCCTTTGAGTGCTGTCTGCTGGCCCAAGGAGGCTGCGTTCACAAGCAGCCTCCCTGCCCCTCAGGGGCCACTTATCAAGAGAACCCTGTACAGAGAGCTGGGAGTCACGGTCTCCGTGGCCTCTCCCCACCCTTCTGGGGCTGACAGGGAACCAGCAGAAACAGTCAAACATGCCAGGGGAACCCACATCATGGGTACAAAGGGAGAAATGGGGAGGATTCAGGGGACAGAGATAAAAGGGAGGAGCTTCCCTTGCTGTAACCAATGAAGCAACACTGCCTGAGTCTGCAAAGAGCCTGAGCCAATTGCTCTGAGGGGGGAGCTACCCCCCCTTTGTCGCAGTGGGAGGTAGCACCCAGCCACACTGCTCCAGGGACCCCAGCAGGAAAAGGAAAACTGGATCCCGGCTGGCCCGCTGCCCCACCCTGCCGCCTCTCTCCTCTCCCCGCACAGACTGTAAATTCAACTGCCACAAGCGCTGCGAGCAGTTCGTGCCGGATGAGTGTGTGGGGGAGGGCCTGGCCCCTGGCACAGCAGGTAAGGACGGGGCCACAGGGGCAGGGAGGGCAGGGGGACATACTCAGCACTACCCCATTCATGGCCCCAGCTCTGCCCCCTGCT
Source organism: Terrapene triunguis (assembly GCF_002925995.2). Classification (NCBI taxonomy): domain Eukaryota; kingdom Metazoa; phylum Chordata; order Testudines; family Emydidae; genus Terrapene; species Terrapene triunguis. Next base: position 31,989,455 of record NW_020664440.1, read on the forward strand.
CAGCTTGCTCACTGGGGAAGCCTGACCCCTCCCGGAGTGCCCCGCACTGCTATCCCACAATGCATTGGGCACAGCCCAGCGACCCTGTCTGGTCAGCATTAAGGCTCCACTGCTCTAAGCTTGGCTGGGCCAGAAGCTCCACCCCTCGTTCCCCTCCCTGTGCTAGGGATAGAACTCAGGAGTCCTGATTCCCCCCTAGGGCACAAACAGCACTTTCCTAAGGAGAGGGTCCAGAGCACTCCCTGCCCTGTCTCGCCCCCAGCTTAGTCTCTCCTCCCCACTCTCTCCTGTCCCCAGCCCCACACCCTCCGCACCCCACCCAGCCCTGCACTCACCCCCTGCCAGTCCCCCAAACCAGCCCTTATTTTATTACACTGCCTCTGCACCCAGCCTCATGATTGCCCCCACACCCCGCTCTGCTCCCAGCCCTGAGCTCTCACCCAGAGAGGTGTCAGGCTGAAGAGCACTGTCCCCACCAGAGCCCAGGCAGTTCTGGGAGCCCCAGGCCCCATCCTCTTTCTGCGTCTCCTCTTCCGTAGGCAGCACAAAAAGCCCAGACTCAATCTTCCCACCCTCCTGGGGGCTGGGGGCGCCCAGTGCCCATGGGTGCCAGGACTGCAGAGGTAGGGAGGGCCAAGGAGGGGTACAGGGTCCCCACACCCTCAGATTTGGCCTGGTCACCCCTCTGGCAGGACAGCCAGGCTCAATTTCCAATTCTAGTCAGGGGACAAGGGGGGCCTGAGCCTTTCTTTGTCATACCCCTGCTTCCAGCCCGTCTGCTCTAACCGTTAGCCACCACTCTGCTCCCAGAGCCAGGCATAGAACCCAGGAATCCTGGTGCCCAGTGGCCCCGCTCTAGTCCCTATTCCCCTTTGTGTTTTCCCTGCTGGCCTCGCAGAAAGCAGGGTATCACACTCTCCCCCTTCACCTACACAGATGGCGAGAGCCCAGAGTGCCCGTCTAGCAAGCCAGAGCCAGTGGAAGGGGAGGCGGATGGGGAGGGCACCAGTGGGCACGGGCTGGCAGAGGACACAGAGGAGACAGAGCCCAACCCTGGGACTCTAGAGGCAGAGCTGCACACCAGCCTCAGGTAGGGACCCCCCAAGGATGGGTATGCGGGGTGGGGGGGAGGCTGCATGGTTCCCCTGGGCCTGCTGCTCCATAGTACAGAATGGGAAGGGTATCACCTATGGGGTCAGCGAACTCAGGAATCCTGGTTCCCAATCCCTGCTCTAACCACCAGACCTCACTCCCCTCCCAGAGATGGGCATAGAACCCAGGAGTCCTGACCCCAGGGAGCCTGGTGGGTGGTGGAAGGCTGTACCTTTGGGGGCTGAGGAGTCGAGTATCTGAGTCCCTGTCTCTCCTGGCGCCAGCCCCTGTTTCAGCAGCTACATCCCCTTGATGCGGGTGGTGCAGTCCTGCCGGCACACCAAGAGGCGGCGCAGCGCCGTCCTGCTGGAGGGATGGATGGTGCACTTCACTAGCAGGGACCCCATGGTGAGTGCCCTGGCTGGGGAGAGAGGGTGGGGTTACAGGAGGGTCAGGGGTGGAGCCACAGAAGATTTGAGGTCGGGGTGGAGCCTCAGGCTGCAGGCAGGCTGGAATGGGGGATGGAGTCACAGGAGAATGGGAGGCAGGGGTCATGGATGGGCAGAGGGTGGGGCCACAGACGGATCAGGGGGTGGAGCCACAGGTAGGCAGGGTGGGGGGGAGTAACAGGATGGGGCACAGGGTGGGAGGGTGTCAGGGAGTGGGGCTCGTGGCTGGCCAGGACTGGTTATGTGGGGACTGAGAGGAGAAGAGGGGAATTATTGGCCAGTCTCATTTCAGGGCAATGTTGGGTTGGGGGGGCAGCAGAGGTTTGGGCCAGAGGGCCTTGGGATGGGCACATGCCCCCAGAATAATATCTCTGTGCCCCCCAGAGGAAACGCCATTACTGGGTGCTGGACAGCAAGAGCCTGAGCTTCTTCCACTGTGAGAGCGGAGGCAAGTTCTACAAGGTGAGGGGTCCCATTCCCTACAGCACCCTGCTTCCCCAGAGCCCCAGTCCAAAACAGCCTGCACTCCCCCCGCAGGACCCCCCTTCCTGATTCCTCACCCCAGAGGAGCCCAGCCACTGTCCAATGGTCTTACTCTTCCTGCAGGAGCTGCCGCTGTCTGAGATCCTCCAGATCCGCCCCTGGAAGGGGCTGACACCCCTGGCATCCAGCGGGAGCCCCCCCTGCTTTGAGCTGGTGACGGAGGCCCTAGTGTACTACGTGGGCGAGCACAGCAGTGAGCGGGAGCCAGGGCAGGTCTGGGCAAGGGCGGAGGCTGGAAAGGCCTGGGCCAGGGCCATCCGCCAGGCCCTATGGCCTGTGAACCCCGAGCCTGACGGCTCTGTCCAGGAGCCCAGTGAGTACATAGGGATCCCTCTACAGGCAGCCATGAGCCCCACCCCAGAGCTAGCTGCATCTCAGAGCTGGGTGAGGGATCATCCCTAATTCAACAGCCCCCATGCTGCACTGCAGAGCCAGCCAGACCTCAGTGTTGGGCAAGGAATCTCTGTGTTAACAGGCCCTGTGTCACACCCCAGTGCCAGCTGCATCTCAGTGCTGGGCAAGAAATCCCTGTATCAACAGCCCCTGTGGCGTATCCCAGAGACAGTTGCATCTCAGTACCAGGTGAAGGCACATCCCCAGTGGCCATCTGAGAGGTGGCTGGCTCCTGCTCCCAGGAGAACAGGGTAGTGGGTCTGGATGTCCCAATCAGGCCAGGTTCTTCTCATGTCTCCATTGTCTTGTCTTGTCTCTGCAGATTCTGACTATGAGTCCCCAGATGACACGGTGAGTTGGAGAGGGTGGCACTGGGGAACCCTAGGAGTGGTGGGGTGCTTGGTCTGGCACAGGGAAGGGGATGAGCAAACATGGGGGCTGGTGTTGGGGTGAGGAAGCCAGGCATAGGGGATGGTGGCAGGGGTGGCAGTAGCAGGAGCATTAGGCCTGGCTTGTCAGGGTACCATGCTTCAATCCCCCCAACCCTGTCCTTGTCCCTCACCCCAGGACATCAGCCGTTCCTATCAGATCTTCCCTGACGAGGTGCTGGGCGCTGGGCAGTTCGGGGTGGTGTACGGCGGTAGGTGCCCTCCCCCGCCCCAGCTCCCATCCTGGCTCCCCCCTCCTGTGTCCCCCAATAATTCCCCTCCCTCTGTGCTGAACCCCCTACCTCCTCCTTGGGCACAGTCTGGGATCTCAGCTTGCATGTGCGCCCCTCAGGGGCAAACATGTTCACTACAGCCTCCCCAAGTGCCATAGCCATGCCCATCCCATCACTGCCATGCTTCCAGGAGCATGGTTTGCCCACTGCTCACCCATGGTGTGCTAGTGCACATCTCCCCCCAGCCCTGCCCCACACCCCTCCTGCCCCAGCTCTGCCTCCCCCTCTGCCCCCCAGCCCTGATACCCCTGCCCTGCCCCCCAGGAAAGCACAGGAAATCTGGCCGGGACGTGGCCGTGAAAGTCATCGACAAGCTGCGCTTCCCTCCCCGGCAGGAAAATCAGTTCCGCAATGAGGTCTCCATCCTGCAGGTGAGCCACTGGGGGGTGAGAAACACAAAGACCCTGGTGGGAAGGGAGGGGATGTGTGGAAAAGGGGACCCTTGGGTGTACAGAACATGGGGATGCCCCTCTGGGAGGGGCCACCACTGATGGGCCCAGAGATCTCCTCCATGGACATGTTTGGCTGCCTCTGCCCCAGTGGGGGAAAGGGGACAATAGCTGGACAGGCAGCACTCCCTCCCCCAATGCACTGGGGGCTTTGTTGGGGCCCTGTCCCCTGGAGGGAGCTCCAAGGCAGTCCAGCACCAGCTACCGGAGAAGGGCCTGCGGGGTTAGGGGCAGGTCTGAGTGGTGGGGAGGGTTCTTGGGCTGTGTGTATGTCCGGGGGACAGGGGAGGGCTCCAAGGCTAGGGAGGATCCCGGTTCAGGCAGTTCCATCTTCTCCCTGCCAGAGCCTGCACTCTCCCTGCGTGGTGCACCTGGAGTGCATGTTCGAAGGCCCCGCCCGGCTCTTCGTGGTGATGGAGCGGCTGCGTGGCGACATGCTGGAAATGATCCTGTCCAGCGAGACTGGGCGGCTGCCCGAACCCCTTGCCAAGTTCCTCACTGCCCAGGTGGGTGCCCCAGCTTGCTCTCTCTGCCCCAACCCCCCGGAGTGGCCTCACAGCAGAGCGAGGAGGACCAAGCAAACCCTCCAGCCTGGGGCTCCCCACAGGTGTCCCCCGCGGGCATGTTAATGATGCTGCACCATCCATGATCACAGATTGCATACTACTCAGAGTCCTTGTGAAAATATACACACCCACATACACTGCTCCCCCACAGCACGCCACTCCCGTCCCCCCACATGCTGCTCCCCGTGGCACGCCAGTCGCACTCATGCACTGCTCCCCATCGCTGCTCATCCCCATCGTGCCCACCGCTGTGGTCCTGTCACCATTGCATACAGCACCCAGGCTCACCACTCAGCATGGTGGTATACTTGTGCACGTCAGCACTGCACATCATTGCACACTCCTCACCATCACTGTGCACATACACACACAATCCCATCACTGCTCCCCAATGCCTGGGTCACGGTTCACACAGCACTCACCAGCGCATGTGAGCGTGCAACAGCCCCCATGCCACATCCAGTCTGTGCGTGAACCCATCAGGTACTCCCACACACACACGGCAGGTAACCACCCCCTCCAGTAATGCTCCGCTGTGCTTGCAGATCCTGTCTGCCCTGCGCCACCTGCACACCCGGAACATCGTGCACTGTGACCTCAAGCCAGAGAACGTGCTGCTGGCCTCGGATGAGCCTTACCCCCAGGTGGGACAATCCCTGCACCGCCTCCCAGCCCACCTCCCTGAAGCCCTGTTCCACCCCCTCATCCCTCTAGCCCCCTCTCCCTGAACACCCATCCTAGCTCTTGCACCCACTCTCCCTTCCCCTTTCAGCCAAGACTGTATTACCAACCTGGGGCCAGACCAGAGCTGGCGTTGCCTAGAGGGGACAGGCCCCTACCCCGAGCCAGCCGGTCTCCCCAGAGTCAGGCCCTCCCAGCAGGGAAATGCCCCATATTCCCCACCCTCATGCTAACCCCTCACCTCTCAGGTGAAGCTCTGTGACTTTGGTTTCGCCCGCATCATTGAGGAGTCATCGTTCCGGCGCTCAGTGGTGGGGACCCCGGCGTACCTGGCCCCCGAAGTGCTGCGGCAACATGGCTACAACCGTGCCTTGGACATGTGGGCTGTGGGCGTCATCATCTATGTCAGCCTGAGCGGGACCTTCCCCTTCAACGAGGAGGAGGACGTCAACGATCAGATCCAGAACGCGGCCTTCATGTATCCCCGGCAGACCTGGGCCAGCATCTCCCTTGAGGGTGAGACACCCCTACCCCCCACCTCCACACTGCAGCCATCATGTACTCCCGGCAGATCTGGGCCAACATCTTCCTCGAGTGTGAGACCCCCCATACCACCCTGCACCCAAATCACACTGCCCCCTACCTCCAGACTGGCCTTCTTGTACCCCCGGCAGACCTGGGCCAGCATCTCCCTTGAGGGCGAGACCCCCCACTCCCCTGTGGCATGCCACTCGCAGCACACTGCTCCTGCACCTCCAGAACATGGCCTGTATGTACCTGTGGCAGCCCTAGGGCACCTCCAGGAAATTTGGGTGTTGCAGGCCCTGGCAGCCAATGGCTGTGCTCCCTGGGGGGGGGGGGGAGTTGGGGAGAGGTCTTGGCCTATGTAACCCCCTCCTTCCCTCACAGCTGTCAGCCTCATCCACCAGCTGCTGCAGGTGAAGCTGAGGAAGCGACTGAGTGTGAACAAGGCGCTGAACCACCCCTGGCTGCAGGTACCTTCCCTCCACCCCTCAATCCCTATCCACCCCACCCACATCCCTTCCTGCAGATACCTTCTGTCCCACAATCCACACCCCATAACACACCTCTTCCATCCCCTTGCACTGTCTAGCTCCACGTAACCTCCCTCCACCCCAGAACTCAACACCCTGCTCTCCCCTGCCCAGCTTCACCCCAGTCTCCAGTCCCCGCTCCCAACAGTAAATGGCTAACTCAACCCCCTCCCTAGCTCTCCCCATCCCCTGTAGATCCCTTCCTCAGCGCACGGTGCATCCCTGATAGGAGGAGCCTGGACTCCCTCCAGCACCTGTTGATGAGCTGTCTCCATCCCCCCCCCCCAGGATTTCCAGACCTGGCTGGCCCTGCGGGAGCTGGAGACCCGTGTGGGGCAGCGCTACCTCACCCATCCGAGTGATGACACCCGCTGGCAGCGTCTCGCCCGTGAGCAGGGGCTGGCCTGGCCATCAGGGCTCACCGTTCAGCCCAGCTTGGAGGAGGAAGGGGACAGCGACAATGCAGGCGAGGGGAGCTGAGCCCTCCAGCCCAGGACTCACTACTCATGGGAAAGAGGGGGTGTGGGGACCCCTCAGCACCACATTGCCCCCATAAACTGATTTCTCCAAACTTGGTGCCATGTGGTCTGTGCAGGGTGCGCGCCCGTCTTGCTGGAGCCCATTCACATGTGGGGGGCGTCACAGGCTCAGATTCCCCTGCACAAATGCTGCCCTAGCTCAGACCCCTCCAACATGAAATCCCCCACTCTGAGCCCCAGGCCCACCATGGTGCGTGCCTCCCCTTCCCCATTGATCCCATCCACCTTAGTATCCCCTAGTCCATTGCTCCTTGATCAACTGCCCTGCATATGAACAACACCTCCCAACCCTGCCAGCCCCAGATACACATGGCTGGCAGAGAGTTCACAGCAGCTGCTCCACAGTTTCATATTTATTTCAAAAGCACACAATTGGAGCCCCATCCCCCCAGGACGTAGTGCCCCCTTCAATGGGGCTGGGCCCTGCTGTCCTCGGGGAAAGTCAGGAGGTTGGTGTGGTGTGAATCTGTCCATTGCCCCCAATCTGGGGACTCTTCTCTAACTGTCCAGCGACCACCCTCCAGGATCCTTGAGCAGTGGGAAGCACCCTCATTCCCCCCCCCATCACAGCTTCCTGTAAGCCCCCACGGTGAGGTCAAAAAGCTGTGGGTTGTAAACCTGGCCCTGCTTGTCCAGAAGGAAGTAAAAGGGCCGACCCTTAACCTTGAGGGGAATCATGGCAGGCACCTCAGAACGATGAGCCATGCAGGAGACCTGGCGCAGGGGCACAGTGAAAGACGAGCTCAGCCCGAAGGGATAGTACGTGCTGAGGGTCACATCCCGTCCCCCCTGGCGCAGCACGACCTGCCACACTGAGCGGCGTGAATACACGAAGCCAGCAGCCACGATCAGTGAACCTGGGGTGGGGAGAAAGAGAAAATGAAATCCCCAGATGCCATCCACCACACCCAGACTGGGCTAGCAGGGGGCTGTGGGTTGGGAGGCACTGGCAAAACAGGGGGGGAGGGGGGAAGGAGCCCAAGGCTGGGATACCCGGGGGGCTGCAGATTAGAACTGAGGGACATCAGCAAGGCTGGGGGCGCAACCTCCCCATCTCCCAGCAGCAGGATTTGGTTCTGAGTTTCAGAAGCCTGATTCCGCTCAGTTGCTCCAGGTGGCGGTGGCCCAGGCCCAGCTGTGGGGCAGAACCAGGCTCTGGTCCCAGATCCCTCTTCCCCAGGGCAATGAACTGGACTCAGATCCAGGCAGCTCCCAGACACAACTCCCTGTCACCGGCCACCCTCCCTAGGGTGGGCTCTCTCCTCTGTGGAGAGAGGGTTCCGAGGGAGGGGGGAATCCCATTACCAGTGTCTTCGCTTCATGCTTCCCTAACTCTTATCCCTCCCCCACTTCCCCAGGATGCAAGGACTGGAATCACCAGTTCCCCCTGCCTGAGTGCTGTCACAGAGGGAGGGACTCCCCTGGCCCCCACACCCCTCTCTCCCAGGGGCCTGCTCCAGCTCGGGGGGAGGGGTCCCTCTCTCCCCGGGGCCCGCTCCCGGCTCTCACCTACGGTCAGACAGGACACGGTGAATCCGTAGCGCCACTTGTTGGAGGTCGGGTTGACCGAGGCCCCGCCGGGCAGGGTGGGCGCGGGCCGGACGCTGGCCGCGGGCTGCCCTGCGGGCCGCAGCTCGCTGAAGGCGAAGTGCGCCAGGTACGCCCAGAACGCGAACTGCCCCGTGCAGAACAACCCGAGCAGGCGGAAGAAGCGGGCCCGCTCGTGCCGGAACAGCAGCAGGTCCCGGGGCACGTGCGTGTCCAGGGGGGACGCCCCGCGCGCCGGGCCCGCCAAACCCCGCGCATCGCTGAGCCGGGCCCAGGGGCCCCACACCCTCCACGTGCAGCAGCGCAGTCCCCACAGCCCCAGCTGCCCGGCCCCCGCCATCTCTCCGCTGGAGCGCGGGGGCGTCTGGGACTTGTAGTGATCTCAGCTTCTCCCACGTAGGAACCCAGTGCTTCTGTATAGGGGCAGGAGGCTCCTTCCTCTGAGCCCTGGCCCCTCCCCCTTACCCACAGCGCCTCCTGACACTGGGGGATCGCTGTGCTGGGGGAAAGCCACCCCGCCACGATGGAATGTGGAGAGGGCTTGGGGGGGCGGGAGGGGGAGAGAGAGAGACGGGGAGGAATGTTGAGAGGGCCTAGGGAAGCAACTGGGAAGGGGAGGCTGGGGAGATGATCTGGAAGGGACGGTACTGGGATTGGGGGGGCAATATGGAGAAGGGGGACTGGGATTCAGGAGGAATGTGGAGCGGTCCTGGAAAGGGGGGGGGGCGCAGTGGAGAGGGGAGGACAGGGATTGGAGTGGAATGTTGAGGGTGGGGAGAGAGGGGACTGGGCTGGGGAGAAGACCTGGAAGGGTGGTACTTGGATTGGGGAGCAACATGGAGAGGCCCTGGAGGGGGGACTGGGGAATGTGAGGGGCCCCTCCCCCTTACCCACAGCACCTCCTGACACTGAGGGATCGCTGTGCTGGGGGAAAGCCATCCGCCACAATGGAATGTGGAAAGGGCTTAGAAGGGGGGGAGGAGAGAAATTGGGGAGCAACATGGAGAGGCCCTGGAGGGGGGACTGGGGAAGGTGAGGGGATGCATCCAACAGAGCCTTCAGCTGAGATTCTAACAAACACCACTTTATTGAACACGCAGGTCCCAGCACATACAGCCACAGCGAAACAGAGGGCAATAGTGCCCAGCTCTGGCCTGCAACATTCTGCTTCAGCCCGAAGACTTGGGGGGGGGTGATTCCACAACACAGATGTACAAGCAGGAAGGGTGAAGCTAGGGTCTTCCCCCATGGGTGCAGGGAAACCCCTGGTGCCTGCTACTCCAGTGCTGCCTAGGCATATAGGAATCTTGCAGCCCCACCCTCTGCCCCTAGCTCTAGGGTGGGGAATAAGGGAGAGTGTAGCCAATGACAGCCCCATTGCTCCTTAGCTGAGAACACTAACCGTTCCAGATCCCACACAACCCCACAATCCCATCAGCACCCTAAGGGAAGCTTGTCATCTTCCTGGAGCTGCGCTCTATCTACCCCCACAGCAGCTGCAATAGAGATCAGGCAGGTGGCAAAGGCCTGCCAAAACCTGGCAGGTGCTCTGCCCATCTCAATCTCAGCATGGCTGAGGCATGTTCTCAGGGAGACGGCTCCAGGGCCTTTAGGGCTGCCTTTCCCCAGAGAGGAATGCAAGTCTATTGGGGGGGGAGGGTACACGCTGGGGGATATGAACACCACAGGGTTGAAGTTTGAGGGCAACTTAATCTTCCTCATCTGCTAGGAAAGGGTAGGGGCTGTGAGCGGTACACCTAGCCCAGCTCACTGAAGCCACTCAGGACTGCTTGTTTTAAAACATACCAAAAAAAGTCATTTTCCCCCTCCAGGCCAAAAGCCTGAGGGGAAGGATTCTGGCTCTGTCCTCGAAGCTTCTGGGTGCCCCAGCAACAACTGCTTCTCAGTCTTGCTTCCACTGCTGCTAGAAATGGCTGGGGCTGGAGGCAGGGCAGCATGGCCAGGACCCTCTGTATCACCCCCAGCTCCATTGGTCTGCTGCAGGGGCTCCCCCTTCAGAGTTCAGGCCCCCTGGTTGCTCCCAGCGACAAGCCCCCACCTTTGTTATTTTAAACTTTCATTTATTTACAAAAACTGTCATGGAAAATAAAACATCAGTGGTGGGGGAACTGCAGGGTAACTGCTCACTTGAGAAATGCCACATCTGGGATCTTCCCCTCCGTCTGAAAGAGACCAGGAACCAGTCACAGGGACTCTGGGCATTGCAAAGCCCCCATCGCCCAGGAAAAGGCTGCATAGAACCCCTGCATCCTGGCTCCAAGCCCCCCACCAATCTATTAGACACCACTCCCCTCCCAGAGGCAGGGATAGTGTCGACATAGGAGTCCTGACTCCTAGCGCAGTGCCTTCTCCACAAGACTGTCCTTTCCTGTGCCTATGAGGTGCCTTGAAGCAGAGAATGATGGAACCAGGCCCCCTGAGGAAGGCAGCCCCAGGAAAGAAGAAGATCCTTGTGGGGATAGAGAGGGGTCAAGGCATCCAAGGTGGCTCCTGGCCCCATCCCACCCTCAATCTCTGGGCACTGAGGCCGCTGGTGGGGAATGAACATGCCCCTGGCTCCTCCCCTCCATCTCTCTGGTGCAGGATTGTGAGAGACCCCAGGCCCCTTGGATAGAGTCAGGCCCAGGCACTGGCTCACCTTGAGCTGGGTGAAAACCTGGGCTGCCTGGCTGTAGTCCCAGTCGTTGTCCTGGAGGCACCTAGAGCAGAGGGACACTGTCAGTGAGCAAGTGATAGGCCATGGGGCAGCACCAACCCTCCCCACAACCTTCCCCAGGGCCTACTTACTTTTGGGACCACTCGACGTTCATGCCAGACTGCATGGCGAAGGCCTGTAGCATTTCCTGCTGCTCGGCCGACAGCGTGGGCACAGGGCTGGATGAGGGCGTGGGTGCTGGCATCACGAAGGCCTTGCGGATCTCCTCTGTGTTCGCTTTGCGCACAAACAGCTGGTCGTTCACGATGCACAACCTGGGTGTGTGTTGAGAGTAAGGCACGGGGGGGGGGGGGGGAGGTGCCCCCCCCTTCCCCCCCCCCGCGCCAAGGGGAACCCCTTCCCCCCCCCCCCCCCCCCCCCCCCCCCCCCCCCCCCCGCAGTCTCCCCTTCCCCCACTTACCCTGTGATGCCAGCTGGCACAGCAATGAACATGCGGGTAAAGCCTCTCACCATATCCCGGGACTTGCCATCCACTGCACACACAGAGAACAGAGCCCAGTGAGGGGGGTATGGGGAAAGGGGTCCGCCAGAGGGTGAGGGGTCTTAGCAGGGAGGCGCTTGGAAATGGAGGGTAGGGGGCTTCTGGACACTCACCTTCCTTGAAGACCCCATGGACAGCAAAGCACAGCAGGGTGTTCTGCAATATGAAGGGGGGGGGGGGTGTCACTGAACTGCCACCCCCTCACCATGCCCATGGCCCAACGGCTTCTGCCTCCCATTGCCCGACCACTCCCCCTCTGTCCCCCACACTGCCCCCAGGAGCACTCTCTCCCCCCTCACCTCACAGCACAGCCCGCCCTGCCCCCGAGGTGGGGGCATTTTTTCCCCACCTCACAGTACAGCCCGCCGTGCCCCCAAGGTGAGGGCATTTTCCCCCACCCCTCAACCCCCGTCACAGCACAGCCCACCCGGCCCCTGGGATGGGGGCACTCACCGTCTGTGCACAAACATCCACCACAAAGGAGTTAACGTCATGCTGAGTCTTGGGCAGCTCGTTGAGGAAGGCCACCACGTTCAGCCTCGTATGCTTGAGCAATTTGAAGCGCAGGGCTGGAGGGAGGAGCGGGAGGTGAGACCCCACCCAGCCTGACAACCCAGTCACAGCACCACAATCTCAAGTCTGCCCTGCACAGAAACCCAGACCTGAGTCTGCAGAGAGTCTGAGCTGGTCACTTGGGCGGGGGGGGAGAGAGGAGAAGGAGAAAACTACCCTGACTGTAACCAAAGCAAAAACACTGCCTGAGCCTGAACAGCCGGAGCTGATCCTTCCAACAGGGGCAAGAGCTGCCTCGAGTGTAACTGACACAGTGATGCTGCCTGAGTCTGCAGAGAGCCTGAGCTGATCACTCCAAGGAGGGACTGCTGTTTTGAGTGTGATCGATGCAGCCCCGTGGCACTTACTAGGGTCCTTGAGTTTCTTCACATTCCTGCTGCCCTTGAAGTATTCACTCAGGATGCTCCTGTTGAGAAGAGATGCCCGGTGAGTAGCTGGACGACAGTACCCTGGAGCTTCTGCCCCATCAGCCCCACAGGAAAATGCAATGGAAACCTTCCTCCCTTACCTGGCTCTTAGATTCTCCCTGATCTTCGCAAATGGGAACAGAGGCAGCCTCACCCTACTGGGCAGGGGAGAGGTGAGCCCCATTTAACAGAGAGGGGAAGGGAGTTGCCTGAGGGGCACTGAGTTGGGGGTCGAGCCAGAAATAGAACCCAGCCCCCCTGCTCTAGCCAGAAGACACCACTCACCTCCAAGAGCTGGTGATAGTACCCAAGAATCCTGACTCCCAGCCCCCCACCCCCATAGACCTCACAGCCCTCCTGTGCCAGGGATAGAACTCAGGCGTTCGAGTTCTCAGCCCTACGGTCCCTTGGGAGGGCAGTGACTAATCCCTGATGGACGTACCTGGAGGGGTTCTGGGAAAGGAAAGGGATGCTGAGGGAACAGCAGGCCCCATCGTGGTAGGCATCCAGCAGCCCCTGCCTGTCGCCAGAATCATATACAGAGTAATACCTGCCAGGGAGAGAGCGTGTTAGCAAACAGCAGCTGTGCTGCTAGGACAGTGGCTTCACTATCCCTGCCCCAGAGCTCTCCCCACACCTCAATGCACTGTGCCCCCTGCCTGTGACTCTGGAACAACATGACCCATATGCCCCCTCCCCATCCATCCCCATCTAGCTCCCTAAATGACTCATCCTCCCACGTCAAGGTACTTACTGCTGCAGGAAGCGCAGCACCAGCACCTTCAGGTCATCCGAGCCGAAGTAGCTGCCCTGTGGGTCAGAGAATGTGCCAGTTAGTGCCCTGGCTCGGAGCCCTTCCCCCCAAACTCCTGCCCCAGGGCTTGCCCTGCTGGCAGAGCAGTTAGTGCCCTGGCTCACAGTCCATCCCCTCTCCACACCCCAAGAATGCCTTCCCCAGTCCGGCACCAGGGCCCATCCTGCTGGCAGAGTGATTAATATCCTAAATCAAAGTCCCCCACGCCCTGACCCCTTTACCTTGCAGGGGGGGAGGGTGGTGGGCGCTTCCACGTCAAAGACAATAGGAGGGGGGAGCTCATGGCCGTCCTGCAGAGAGGCAAAGGTAGAGCAGTGAGCAGAGAGTGCCCCAGCAGTGGGTCCTGAACAGTACAGCCCCAGGTTAGCGCAAAACACTCACCAGGCGCAGAAGCTTCGGGAACCGCAGTCGGATGGAGCTGTCAAAAATGGGACATGAATCAGTGGGGCCAGCCAGGGCCCAGTCTGACTCCCATGGGGCCTCCTTCCCTCCCTGACCCCACCACTCTGGGCCCACCCCACATGCCCTTGGCACTGACTCTGCAGGCCACAGAACGGGGCTGCCCCTGTGCCCACCACACTCCCCCTTCCCCAATGCAGCACCCCATCTCACTCCAGCAGGGCAGGGACCCAGCGCTGAGGGGCTGGGTGGCAGGGACAGAGCAGATATCCCTCCTGCTCTAGTGAAGAATCTTGGGGCAAGAGACCAGGGCTTTACTACATCTGCCCCCTCCAGATCTTGGAGCCTTGGCCAATTTACAGGCCCAGGAACGCTATGGGGCTAGTGCCGCATGGCTGAAGGGCTCCACACTTACCTGGCTCTTACTCACCTATGCGGCTATTCTCCAGAGAGGAGAGAGTGGGGGTGGGGAGGGGAAGACAAGGGCAGGATGGCAAGGGGAGAGGACATGGATTCCCACTGATCATGGAGCCGCCGTCATTGCAACCAACTTACAGCTGGGGGAAGCTTCCTGCATCAAGGCCCAGATCTAATTAACGTCCACGCCATGGCACGCGGGGCAGGGATGACAGAGGAGAGGGATGCAATGGCACAGAGGAAAGGAGGACAGAACAGGAGGAAAGAGGGATCTGGGAGCCCAGGAGCAGAGCCTCTTCCTCCCCTGCATGGCTCCTCACACCTACCCCAGACGCATTGGTGCTGCAGAGGTTCGAGGGAGACTCACTCTGGGAGAACACAGCATTCTGGTCAATGGAAAGCCCGGGCCTCCTGCTCCTGCTCCTGCTCAGAGCCAGTCCTAGCCATGCCTGCTGCCATGGCAGGACCTGGGGCCGCTGATGGGCTTGTGTGCAGCTGCTCACCGAGAGCACGAGAGAACAACGTAGCATGTGCCAGGCCCTTACACCAGGAAGGACCCCTCTGCGCTGACCGCCGTGCGGTCTGGTTTGGCCACTGCACGGCTGTGCCTGTCTTAGGTTGTTCCTTCCGTGAGGAATCTTACCCGTCTCTGGCTAGCCAGCCATCGTTGAGGGCCAAACAGGGGGCGCAGGGACTGGCAATAACAGCAGCTCCGGGAGTGTTTGGTTCACAGCGATATGGGGGGGCAGCCCCCTAAACATCCATCAGGGGGCAGAGACAACAAGCCCCTCCTGTGTGCGACTGGGCAGACCAGGTGGCGACAGTGGCACTCCCATGGCCAGTGTGGGAACAGGGATACTAGAAGAGGCTATGCATCCTGGAGTCCCAGTGCCCAGGCTGAGGGAGGAGGAATGGGGAGAGAGGGGGAGAGGAAAGCAGTGTAGAGGCAGAGTCTAGCTGTTACTTTAGGGGAGTAGAGTGCATTGTGGGGAAAGGGGACAGGGCTCCGAACTGGCTGAAATAGAAACCACATTATCAGCCGTGTAGCACTCAGGTCCCATGCGCTCCGGGGGGGCCCAGAGCCCCAGCCCCAGAGAGGGATGCGGGGAGACAAACACCATCAGTGGGGCCACTGCAAGAGGGGCTGGGATCCAGCTCCCAGCAAGGAGCTGGCATCTTCGTTCCGCTGCATTGCCCCGCACTGGGCAGGAGAGGCCAAGTGATGGGGCCAGGCGATCCACGGGCCCCAGAGGCTGCCACTGACCTGACATAGCTGGACTGGTCCCGGAAATTGTTGCACAGAGGGTTTCCATCCAACCACAACTCCTCCAGCTTGAGCCCCTTCACCTTATCCAGCTCGCACTCAGACTTCAGCTGTGGCAGGGAAAAAGAGCAGAGGGGCAGACCATGAGTGCAAGGCCACGGAGGGGTGGCCGGATCGGGGATGGTGGCAACGCCTACCTCGTTGCGGGTCAGATTGAGGATCTTGAGATTGGTGGCTTTCTGGGCCAGCTCCGTCAGGTCATCCAGCTGGTACAGCTTGTTGCTGCTGAGATTCAGTGAGAGCAGCTGCAATTGCAGAGTGGACAGAGGGTCAGAGGAGAATCCAAGACAGAACTACCCATCCCCAGCGGGGTGGCATGGCGCTGAGCGCCCAGACCGAGGTTCCAGGACGCCCCCCCTCCATCCCCACCCCTCACCTCCGGGATGTTCTCTTCAATGATCTGCAGCACGGCCTGCATGCAGTTCCGCCGGTTCAGCACCACATCAATGTTCTGTGCCACCAGGTCTGGAAGAGACGCACAAGCTGAGCACCCCACACCATGGCCCCACCCGTTCCCTCAACACCCCTTCCTCGATACCAGCCCCCCACACCTGCCAGGAAAACACGCACCTGGGTCCGTGCGAAGGTTCTTCAAGTCCAGGGCCTGCTGGGACCCATCATATCTCTTACTCATGGTGAGCTGAAAGCACAGAGACCATGGGTCAGAGGGGACTGGTCTGCAAAACCCAGCAGTGGAGGGCCTGGGGCAGGCAGGCAGGCAGGCCCCTTACTTGGCTCCCCTGGGTGCCATGGGATGGAGTCCTGGGGAAGTTTTGCCCAGGCCCACTGCGGTGTGACAAGCTCCTCTCCCCTACACCCCACCCCAATATGCACCAGGAGCCCCCCAATCAGGAAATAGTGCCCCATTTCCTAGAGAGCTCCCAGAGCTGGGTGCGGGCTTGAAGCACCTCCCCATGGGCCTCCCCTGCAGAGCCCAGTGGGGGCACAATAGAGCTACCCTGCACCACTCACCTTCAGTTGCTCAATCTCCTCCGGCTTCAGCTCCTTCTGGACAGACTGGGGTGGAGATGAGTGGTTGACAATTAGCACCACCTGGAACAGAGGCAAGCTGGGTCACAGAGGGGCAAGAGCCAACACTGGGCAGGAAGCCCATGTCAGGGTACTGGGGGATGGATGCGGGGGGTGCCACAGAGGGGGCCCATGCAGTGCAGAGAGGTGTCTGTCAGGCTATGTGAGGACCGGACACAGGACATGTTCCCATGCTAATCCTGCCAGAAGAGCAGAGACCTGGCCAGGCCCAAGGGGGCCCCCAGAGAAAGGAAGGCACAAGGCCAGCTCTAGGCATTACATCCCTCCTTCACCCATGGGGGTCTTTCCAGCCAGGTGCTAAACACAGAATGGCCCGGGGGAGGGGGAAATCATACCTTGTAATTGTCTCGATCTGTGATCTTGCGGGACAGCTGCTTGAGCGCATTGGCTGTCGTCATATCCTCAATATAGAAGTAGGCCCGGCTTTGGTCGTAGTGGAACTGAGGGGAGAAGACAAGCAAGTTAGGGAGCCCTGGTATCCCCGCCCTGTCAGGAAGAACCTGGCTGAGCTACGCCTGCCTACAGGCATTCCCATCCCCGCAGCTCCACTGGGGAAGCTGAGGCATAGGGAGGAGGACTGACTCACCCAAGCCTGCATAGCAAGTCTGTACCAGAACCAGGAAGAGCACCCAGAAGTCTGGCCTGACTACTAGTGCCCCCCTGCTGCAACCACTAGACTCCACTTCCCTCCCAGAATTAGGAATTGAAACCAGGAGTCCTGACTCCCAGACTCCCCTCCCTTTCCAAGAAACAGGGATAGAACCCAGGAGTCCTGACTCTGTCTCCCTGCTCACAGTTTGCATGACATCTCAGTGCAGCTCTCACCTCCACTGGAGTAAAAGGGACACTGGACAAGTTCTGGAGGGAGCTCAGAAGCCATGACTTGTCATACTTCTTTCCATAGGGAATCTAGGAAAAAAAGGCACTTGTAAGTAGCATGTCAGTAAGCTGGCAGCAAACTATGGGTCTGGGAGCTAGGGAGGTCTCAGGGAGCAGCCCTGCTCCTAGGAACCAGGAGCATCAACCAATGAACAACAAGGTCCTTCCCCCATGCCCAGGGAGCTGCCTGCCGGTCAGACACTTGGCAGCCAGGCTGGACATTATGCCCCCTTCAGAAACTGAGTCAGAGGGGCAGGACGGCAAGGTGACCTGCAAGGGATGTGCCCTGGGTTACCAGGATGCGCCAGGGCTGTGGGGTAGGGGCTTGGCCAAATTCCCTGTTCCCTCCCTCACCCTCCGGCACTCACTGTGACCTTGTACCACCTCCTCCGGCTGCTGTTGCGGCTGGCACTGCTACTCCGGTCCTGGGGGGTGAGGTCTCGTTTCACTGTGACATGGATGTTGGTGGCACCTCCCCGGCCCCGGTTATGCCAGTCATCGCCTCGCCTGTTCAGCCGTGACCCATAGGGAGTGCTGGGAAGCGGAGGGACACGAGCGCTTAGCATTAAAGACAGGGGGGATATCTTGAAAGCTAAAGGGACCCAGAAATACCTGATTGAACCCTGTGGTCATCGCTGCATTAGAATAAAATCTCTGCAGCAGCCTCCAGACACGGAGGCCCTATTTATCCCCAGCACAGGAACAGTGCAGCTTTCCCCTGCTCCCCAATCAAGAGCTGGAGTGGAGCTGGTGCCCCCTGGAGGGGAAAGGCCCCAGATCCCATTCCCTGCCTCCCTGAGCCAACCAGTTCCCTCACCTTGGGGCCTGACTGAAACAGGCATCCCCTAGAAGGCATCCCCCCACCCTGAGCCATTCCATCACACACAATGTCCAACAGCACCTCTCACTCACTATCTGGTTCGAAGACTATCATGGGCGTCGCTCATGGGAACATCTCCGTCGCCCTCCTCCAGCTGACCAGAAGGGCTGGGACCTGCTACACCCCGGTTCCACGAGCGGTGGTTCCCCTCACTGTACATCTTGCCTCGGAACGGACCCCGACCTTTCCTCCTCCTCCCAGCGAAGCCCCCACCACCACCTGCACCGCCCACACGGTCATCATGTTCTGTGCAGAGGAGCAGAAGGAGCATCAGACACCATCCAGGGACTTCCCTCTTTGAATGCTTGACACATGGGAAACTGCCTACACTAAACCCCTAACCCTCCTGAGCCCCTGGGTCTGCATCAGTAGAGATGAGAAAATACATCAGGCCCTGTTGCTTCCACCCCTTTCCCAGTCCATTCCGCAGGGCTCACAGCGCACCCCCACACACACCACTGCACCCCCCCCCCCAGAGCCCCTCATCACCCTGCCCTCCCGCCACGCTGGGCTGGGAGATAGTGAACAGGGACTCCCCAGGAGATGGGGAAGCCCGAGCTAGATCACAACAGAGACAGCCCCCAGCCAGCATCCCCTCCGCAGGCCCACCCCCGAGACTGGCACAGGCCCCCCAGAACCCACCCCCAAAGCCCCGCACGCCAACCCTCTCCCCTCCAGACCCCAAAGGCCCCGCCCCCTCAGAGGCCCCTCCACAAGCCCCGCCCTCCAACCTTCTCCCCTCCAGACCCCAAAGGCGCCACACACCCCCAGCGACCTCCACAAGCACCGCCCTCAAACCCTCTCCCCACCCGACCCCAAGGCTCCGCCCCCCCAAAGGCCACCCCCAAGAGCTCCCAAAGGCCTCAGCCACAGCCCCTCCCGCCCGCCCGCCCGCGTCACCCAGCCCCCCTCACCGCTGTACCCCCCTTTCCCTTCCTCCGCCATCGAGGGGGGGCTCCGCGCGCCGCTGCTGGGCGGGGGAGGGGAAGGATAATCTCGCTAGTTGGCCGAGCGGGGGGAACTAGGCAACGATCCCACCGCTCGGCTCCGATCCGCTGACCGAGCGCATGCGTAAACAGCCTCCCGGAAGGTGCGCATGCGGTGGGCGGCCCGACCGAAGGCATTACGCATGCGTAACTCAGCAGCGTCGGACGCTTTTCGATGGGAGAAGTTACGCGTGCGCTGAATTCCGCCTCCCCCTATTTGTTCCCGAAGAGGTGGCGACACTACGCATGCTCAGAAAAACCGGCGCTCAACGCGGCTCAGAACGCTGCGCATGCCCACAAAAGCCCCCTCTCTTTCCTTTCTGTAGTATGTGCTGCGGCTGGAAGGAGGGACTCTCAGGGACAGAGCTTCCCCTGGGTTGAGAGTTCGAGTCTTACCTGCGGCAGCCGGGACCCCAAATTGGATCTGTGTTCAAGTCGCATCCTAGCAGAGAATGTGGCAGTGGGACCACTAGCTACCTAGATCATCTGCCTTTTCCCCATCCCCCCACCCCCAAGATCCTGGGTTCAAGTCCCACCAGTGGATCCTTGGCCACATTCTGTGGCTGCAGCTTCATCTTTGGACAGCTGCCCTCTCCTGCCCCCATTGGCCTCAGTCCCTGGGACCACCACTATGAAGGCCCCAAGCTTCAGCATCCATGGGGACTATTATAACTCCTTCCATTCCTTGCACAGTGTGACAGACACCCACAGGGGCCACAGCTCTGACAAAGGTCCTGCCTTCCTTGTGGGCATAGAGGCAACATGCAAGCCTGTGCTCTTCTATCCATTAGGACAACATCACACCCTGTGCACTGGGGATGACATATATCAGAAGGCTGGTATTCCAGCAGCCAAACCCACTTCAGGGGCAAAGGGGGTGTAGAAGGGTGGGGGGGGGGGGGGAGCAGAAGCAGCCTACCTTCTCCCAGTGCCATGTGCAAGACTAAGGTAAATGCACCCAGGATGAGTGAGCACAACCTCAGCCCTTTCCCACTTGCCATTTCATCCTGAGTTTTGCACTGTTTCTCCTAAAGTCCCTGGAGGCAGGAGATCACGTAGGAACCACATCTTTCATTTCTAGCCCCCATGTTTGGAGAGAAAAGGTGGAAACCCTTTTATGAACCAGACCAAAAAGAAATCAACCCCCCAGATCATTTTATAACATAGAAATCTAGTGATTTTTATGGGGGCCAACTCTTTTTTTTTTTTTTAACCCCTTGAGATTGGCACTATTTGCAACCTCTTTGGGGCACAGGTTGTCTCTGCTCTGTGCAGTGCCAGCAAAACAGGGCCCTGGACTAGGGTTCCCATGCACTACCACACACCAACTAATGAACTAGAGGTGGAAAGTAGGAGGTACTGAGCCTGGAGAGGAGCAACTGGTGAGATGGACACACTTTCCAGGGCCCTAAGACTGCAAGAGATCCCACAAACATCATCCACAACCAGAACAGGCATTCCCCAAAAACATGCCCCAGGCAGTATCTTTTGGGACCATATCATATTAAGGGACCATATCACATTAATGCTTTATGTATCTCTGTGGGCCAGGGACTGAATGCACTCCATGGGGGGAGGGTTACCACAGCTCCTCCAAGAACCAATACCCCAGAGGGCGATTAAGATGAATTACTTAAGGCTTAGGTTGTAAACCCCTCCAGAGAATTGTTTCCCGTGGGGAGGTTTGAATATCTGGTCCAATCTGGCTTTTCCAGAGACCAACAACGGAAGGGGTTTTGCTCTACAAAGGTAAACTGACGCAGGGCCATTTCTCTGATCCAGCAAACAGACAGGACTTTCTGTCTAAGGGGGGACCCCAACCCTTGTGGAATAGTTGGAAAGACTTTAGCCAATTGGGGCCCCATAAGACAGATGGGTGATCTCCACAATTAGCATGCCTCTAGTCTAGGATCTTCTTTTTTTAAATATGTTCTCTGTTATGCTTTTACCTTAAAAATACATGTGCTTAAAGAGCTGCATGGCGACTTGTAATTGCTGGCAATGCACTGGTCATAGTCCTCAGGCACTGGCTGTGGGACAAACCTGCTTGCTGGAGATATCACAGTGTAAGGCTGTGCAGCCTCAAAACCCCAGTGAGGAGGGAGTGGGACAAGGGTCTCTGCCCAGAGATCAGTGACAGCTGGAGACCTGAGTGGACCACAGGGGGGATACAGTTGAAGTTAGCCTGAAACTGTGGCACCCACTTTGCCTTGCATTGCAGGGCTTGTCAGGACACTAATGTCTCAGTGAACCTTCCACCCATCCCCTGCAAGGGGTCTCTCCTTTCATGTCTGCTCCTTCCTGGTTCTGATGCCTGATGCTCTGAGAAGAAACTGAATTGCTGCCACTAGGCCTGGCCCTCTGCTGGTGCCCAGCACCCCCACCAGCACTTTTTAATTATCCTATTTGCAGCAACCTTGTTGCCCCCATCCCAGCATCTGGTTTATATACAGTCTCCCACCACCACTGTCAGCTCAGCCCAGGGGAGGACCTGGTGTTCCCCTCCCTCTGCCATCTCTCCTAGAGAACAATCAGCAGGTTCCAGCTGGAAGCAGCAGCCAAGCACAGGCCCCTCTCCCTCTTTCCATCCAAACCCCAGAGGATCAGACCCAGCTGACCCAGGTGGTAGGGCAGGGCAGACTGAGCTCAGTGCAGCTGCAATGGTCTGTATGGCCCCAGTCTCTCCCCTCCTCACTTTTCTAAGTCAGAGGACACTGTCCAAGTCCTCAATGCATGAGGGAAGCGGGCCAGCGGGTTACCAGCTCAGAGGTGTGGGGAGCAGGCTCAGCCCAGGAACCAGCAGGTCACTCCCAGCAGCTTCCCAGGTAGGAGGAGACCAGAGCACAGAGACCTCAGGGTGGCAGCTGGGCCTGTGGACATGACCCCCTGGTCTCCCCACCCAGGACAACAGTGGCATCCCTCCCCCAAGCCCCGTGCCATCCCCAGGGCCCAGCCCACAGGAGACACATGGCCAGCAGCAAGCTGGGATTACAGTCAAGCTTTAATTTCTTTTCAGACTGACTCTGCACCCACTCCCCCTAGCCAGGAAGGGGCAGGTTAAACCCCTCCTCTTCCCCACAGGTCTGTGTCTCCCCCATCACCTGACTGCAAAGGGACTCATTAGCTAGAGGAGGCAGCACCCACATTGGAATGTTAAGACCAGGTGATTGTGGGGAAGAATCCTGGGGGTGAAGGGGGGCTGAAGTCACAGCAGGGTCATGACCGGGGGTCATCTCAGCCACCATGATCAGGCCCTTAGCACCCTGGGCTAGGTCAGGGCAGGGTTATTTACATCAACCATTGGACAGGACATTGTGCGAGAGTGCCAGCAGGGAGAGGAATAAGGCCCCTGCCCCTCCCCACTCTGCTGGGGGAAGGGGCATCACCCCATAAGGGGTTGGGGTTTAGCAAGACCATAGAGAGATGGTGAGGAGGGCACCATGGCCTAGCACCTCCTACGATGTTAAGGGAAGGAGCCACACACAGCTCACCACAGGGACCACAGTGGAGAGGACTGAGCTCTGCCGCCCCCGCCACAATCACAGCTCAGGTGCAAGGAGCCCAGTGCTGCCCACCCCAGAGGGAGGCCATCAGCGCAGGGCTCAGAGCACCTATGGTAGCAGGAGCTTCTCTGGGGAAGTCCAGCGCGTGGTGCTACTTAGGCAAAAGAGCAACAGGGTGAGGGGGGTGTAGGGGAGACACACCCACCTCTCCCTCTGCACTGACAGCCATACAGACAGACCTATCCAACTGTCAGGGCCAGCCCCAGCTGCAGTGGCGCCCAAGTGGCCGGGGAGGGGTGCAGAGTGGGGAGTCTGTGCTTAGGGCAGCCCCATAACTATGGGAGAAGGATGAGACTTAAATACACAAAATAAAACTAAGGGTGGGGGGAACGGGGCTAACCCGTCACTCAGCCAAATGCCCCACAGGGCTGGCGAAGGCACATCCGGGGGCAACCCCTTCCCCATGCACACCAGAGAGCCGCTAGGTGATGAGTGCCAGGGTGGGGGCAGTTAGTCCTGGATGCAGACAGCTGGTGAGCCCCTGCGCAGGATAGGGGGAGGAGTAGCCCCACACAAGGTGTGAGGTGGGCTCCGGTGAGAGTCCCAGCACTAGAGGTTCCTCCAACACTGGTGTCAGCACCCCACAGGCAGCACCCTTTGTTGCAGAGTCCTGGCGCTACCATACATGGGAACCAAGGCACCTGCCTGCCCCCACTCAGTCCTG
This sequence comes from Terrapene triunguis, assembly GCF_002925995.2. Classification (NCBI taxonomy): domain Eukaryota; kingdom Metazoa; phylum Chordata; order Testudines; family Emydidae; genus Terrapene; species Terrapene triunguis. Next base: position 32,012,665 of record NW_020664440.1, read on the forward strand.
GGACGTCCAGCCTGGGGGTTCCCAGAGCTGTAGCAGAGTCCACAGGTCACAGCGTGAGGAGGGAGAGCCCCTCTGGCACCAGGCTGCCCCACCTGGGTGAGAACTAAGAGTCCAGCGCATAGATGTCCACGAGTGGCTCCGCCAGAGAGAGGGCGGGGGCTCCAGGTGCTGGGGGAGGGCAGGTGCAAGGGGACAGCTCAGGCCAGGAATACCACAAAGATGATGAAAAAGACGATGAGGATGAGGAAGATCTTGACCATGAGCCAGCGGTTGGAGGTAACTGACTGGAAGTATTTGAGGATCTCGGAATGCGCGGCCTCCACATTCAGCTGGGCGTCCTCCACGTTGGCATCAATCCTGTGGTGGGGAGAGGGGACACAATTGACTGATGGGGCCCCTGGACTCCCCCACCACCAGGCCTAGCCCCAGAGGATGAGCTCCAGGCTCTGGGTGTGGCAGAGATTAAGCTTGCCCCTAGGGCCAACATGGGTGAGTTACAGATGGCCACTGTTCTGTGTGGGGAACTGGTTCCAAGCCTCAGGAATGGGGGATGAGCCCCCCACTAGGGCTGCAGGGAAGGGAGCAGGAAGCTGTCCAGCCATGCCTATGAAGTTGGTACCTCTGGATGGTCTCCTCTTGCTCTTTCACCATGTGCGCCAGCTGCTGGAAGATGGACCCCAGCTCCACAATGGTGGATTCAATGTTCTGCATGGTGTCCGCCCGGCTCTGGATATACGAATCCTATAGAGGCGAAGAGGAGTCAGTGCCTGGGGCAGCCCTCATCCCCCCCATCCTGTCTCTGGAACAGTCCTCCCCATTTCCCCGCACCAGCACCTGTTCGTCAATCAGCTGCAGCTGCTGGCTCGTCCGGTTGTCCATGTCAATGGCCACGTCCCCCGCCCGCCGTGGTTCATCCTGCAGCATCGCGGAGCCACCTGCAGAGAGAAGCCAGTGCAGTCAGGGCTGCCAGAGACTGGGGAGCCCCGCAGCCAAGCCCCAGGCCTCCGGACTCCAGGCTCCCAGAGGGGGAAGGCCAGCCCTGCCTCCACACAGGAAGTTACCTACTGGTCTCCCTTCCCTAGAAGATGACACCTATGCCCCCCCCCCCCCACAGGGTGCGCCAGCCCCCTCCCCCAAGCATCCTCCCAAGACAAGGGACTCTGGACTCACCCAGGTTGCTGGCAGTAAGGGGCATCGGGGTGCGGGAGAAGTGCTCACGCCGGCTCCGCTGTTGCTTCAGGTTCTAGGGGAGCAAGGAGAGATTGGAGCTGGGGTTAGATGGGGGCAGGCAGGGTCTCGGCATGCTAGTTCTCCCCATGGAGGGAGGGGAACAAGGGACGCACTCAGATCTTACCTCTGTTCTCACCTCCAGCACTGACTTGAAGTCATTGGACATTGAGGCCAGTTTGGACTGAAAGGGAGGAAGTGAAAGGTCAAAAGGCAACTGGGAGCAGGGCCTTGACTCAACTATTCCCACCCCAGCTCAAAACCACAGCCCCCTCCACAATCCATTCCCCCTCCACCGGCTCAGAGCCACCCCATTTCCCTCATCAGCTGCGAACGCCGCCCATTCCCATGCCTGTCTCTAGCGGATCCACTCCCCCTCACCTGCAGCGACACCACAATGGTGTTGGAGTGGGTCTGCACGTGCCGCCCGCTCTGGCTGCCCTTGGCCCGCACGAAGTCCTGCAGCTGGGCAATCTGCTTGTTCAGGCTGTTGATGTCCTGGGGGAGGGAAATTGCTCCACTCTCAGTTGAGGCCCACACCCCAACCCGATCCCAGCTGCCCTTTGGCTCCCACCCAGCTGGGGCTGCTGTTCACAGGCTCTGGGTCCTTTCGTTCCTGCCCACCCCACCTCCCAAATAAAGAGGCCATCTCTGTCTCAGCCACCAGGGGATGCAAGCCTAGATCCCACTAACCTGTTTGATGATGTACGTCAGCTCCTCTATCTCCACCGCCTTGTCGTCAAACAGGGACTTCCGCTTGGCCACTGGGGACAGAGAGGGGGTTCAAGGGGTGTCCTATGTGAGGCCAACCCACCTGGCAGGCAGTGGGGCTGGGGACAGCCCCAAGGCCAGCTCATAGGAGTCTCAGCTTCTTCCCTCCACCACAAGTGCCCTGCTTTATCATGGCCCCCAGGATCAGAGCTAACAGCCCCTCACACATGCAGGCGCAGCACCAACTACCCTCCCTCGCTGCTCCTCAGCGGCCCCATAGCCCATCCCAGCCGAGTGAGACAAGTCTGTGTCTCCAGTTTACAGTGGCTATAAAGAGGCGAGAAGCCATGTTAAACCCCAGTGCCATCAGCAGCCCCTCCATGTGTGAGCCCACACCCCCAGGCAGCCCCCTCCTACTCTCCCTCTCCCCCCACTCACAGATGGTCAGCTTCTCCAGCTTGGCAAAGGTGTTGCTGAGATCCTTCCCGATGCGCCTGGATGGAGGTAGAACAGGAGACCAGAGTTCAGGGTGGGGTAGGGTCTGTGCTCCCCTAGTAGGGGCCTGCTCACTAAACACACCAGCAGGGCACTCCCGCCTTACCCCAGCCCTGACCTCCAGGACAACCCCCTCCCATCCCCATTCTAGGCCAGGCAGCCTGCCTCACCATCCCACAAGATTCCTTCCTTGCCCATTGATCCTGAGCCAGCACCACATACTCTCGGTTAACCAGCTGCTCAGCCCCCTCCCCAAGCCTTGGCTGACCCAGCCCTCCTCCAAGACCAGGTCGCTCCAGCCCCACTCACTTGGCTATGACGGTGAATTCGCTCCTCTGGCGCATGGCGTTCAGAGCGGGTTTGTTCAGCTGCAGCCCATTCTGAAAGGAGAAAGAGAGACTGAACTCAGGTGTTCTGGGGCTGAGTGTCCCCCATACTAGCAAGGAGTGGGCCTGATGCCCCACAGGAAACGAGGTCTCACCTGTCTGCTCTGCAAGGACTTGCAGGCGGAGAGGAACTCCTGGGTGCGATCGCGACACGACATGGTGTCCGGGAATGACAGGGAGGAGGCGACGGTGGTGGCAGCAGGTGGGGGCAGCTCCTGTATCTGCGAAGGTCCCAGATAAACGCCCTGATCCGTGTTCTTAGAGCCGTGGCGTTTTCTCGTATTCATTGAGGCTCATAACCTGGCGCTAGGGAGAGGGGAGGCCATGGGCTGAGGGACTTGGTTAATGGCAGAGAACCAACACCCCCTCACCTGTCCCCATTAACCCTTTGTCCCACCCTCACTCCTCAGCACACTCACTGTCACATCATCTCCTCTGGTCCATTCATCTCTCACTGCAGCAAGGCAGTCAGGCAACTCCAAGGCACCCCTGCCTGCCCATGCAGGAGCAGCCCCTGACACAAGATCCAGACAGGGGTCCAGGCTCCTATGAGCTCAGAGGGGGATGTAAAGGGCTTCCCCAGCAATTCATCTGCAGTTCAGAGAGGAGACTGCTTTGTGGTGTCCAGAGTGCAAGGGAAGAGCCAGACATGTATAGCAGAGAGAAACCCCCTGCCCCACTGCACAGCTGCAGAAGCCCCCCAGAGATATCAATGCTATCCTGCCCCAAGTTTCAGTGAGGTCCAGTCCCCATGTGAGCAGCCCCAGTCAAACAATATGACACTGGGTGACAGAGACAGGCAGGGATGGTGGCAGCAGAAGCCAGTGTCAGGATCAGGCCATTAGGATTAGAGTTCCATACAAGCAGAGGCAGGAAGGGGGCAGGACTGGGGGCCGGGCTCCCCAACAGAACCCAGAGTAAATAAACACTGAAGGCACTTGGGTCCCTGTCCATATGTTGGGGTAGTCAATTATTTTCTGTCAAGGTCCAAATTTCTTGGTCAAGCTATAGTCAAGTCCAGACTCCAGAGACACATTTTTCACACCGCAATAAAAACAACAACAGGTAAATAAAAAGATTTCGTGGTCCGTTCTAAAGTGTCTGGTGGTCCAGATTTGGCCCACGGTCTGCCTATTAACTACCCCTGTGCACCCCGGTGCTTCAGGCCACTTGGTGAGAGCTGCCCCACAGCCCCTTCTGCATACCACTCAGTGTCGCTAACCCCATCAAACAGAGAAGGGAAGTGAAGTGAAGCGCAGAGCGGCGGTGGGGGGGGAACGACTTCCACAAAACAGCAAATAACGGCTAGGTGGCAGAGCCAGAGAGAGAACCCAGGAGTCCTGGCTCCCAGCCCCCCGCCCTCACCCACTGGGCCCCGGAGCAGGGTGCCTGGGCAGGGGGCTCTGAGCGGGGAACTCCGGGGGCTGGGAGGAGCAGGGAGAAGTAACGCTGTAAGGATCAGCCGGGGCAGACGGGGAGAGGAACCTTTGGGGAGCACTGAGCGGGGGACCCCGGGGGCTCCTTGGGGAGCACAGAGCGGGGAAGGGGGGGGCCGGGGGCCCCTGGAGGGGACGCCCAGGGGCGGGGGCTGCCCCATCTGGGCCCAACCCTGCCCGGGGGAAGGGGGCTTGGGGGCCCCGGTCCCGCCCCCCGACTCACCGAGACGCAGATCTACCGCTGGTTGTTACAACCTAGACCCCACCGGCCGGGTACAACGTCACTGCCACGTACACCTCACGTAACGCGTCAGCGCACCACGCCGAGACGTGCCACGCCCCCTCCCTGAGGAGCGGCTTCTTAAAGGGGCCGCGATTGTCATCAACGGGTTCTGACCCCTCGTAACACCGGTGGGGCGGGGAGCTCGCGCGGGTCGCTCCAGTGGACCAGCCCCTAGTTACAGGCTCAGCGCGCGGCCACTTCTGCCCGCCTGCCACCTCCTGGGTGGGGCCACACACGACACGGGACCCCTCCGACCCCCCTATTGCTTCTGGGCACTGGGCCCCCCACAGCCCGGGGACCTCCGAAACTGCCCGTGCAGAACTGCTCCCCCCTCCCCCCCGCACACACACACGGTCCGCAGGTGTCCAGGGAGCCCACACCCTGCCATGGGGCACTGCCACCCATCCCATGCAATGCCCTGCCCAGGGACACTGGGCCCCGTCTCCATCCCCTGCCTGGGGGCAGTAAGCCCAGCACAGAAGCAGCTGTGAAAGTTATGTTTATTCCCCCTCTCTGTTAGCAGCAGGGCAGCCTCTAGGATGGAGGATTTTCCCCAGCGGCCTTGGCCTCCTTGGGACTGCTCTCCAGGCCAGAATCGCTGGCCCCAGGCAGCGTGGTGGCAGACGTCCTGCTCTTGGTGCTCCTTATGGAATCACGCCGGTTACCAAAGATGGAGACACGTCTCCAGATGACCCGGATGTTGAGGCTCTCAGATGAATGCACCTCAGGGGTTGGGTGCACGATCCGCAGTTGCTGTTTGCACCTAGGCCTGAGCTTGCTGTCTGCAATGGAGGAGCGTAGGCTATCAGCATGTTGACCAGACCACACGCATACCCCAGGCCTCACCCGTCCTTCCTTTCTGTTGGAATTATTTATGCAGGATATTGTCATGACACTCATTTAACCATAAATTCCTTTATTGAATCCAAAGGCCAAATGGTATTTGTACAATTGCTCTAAACATGCCTACAAAGCCTAAATAATAAACAATTTACCACATCCAGACAATAACAAAACATTTATAAGCATTTGATCAAGATACTTACAAATGAGCTAAACCCCGGGGGTACTTAGACCCACATTGGTTGGCTCCAACGTGGCCAGGCAGCTATTAGCAATTAATTCATTGAGTTAACTTTTTTCTACCCTTTAACAAATAAGTGATGTCTGTGCCAGGTATTGACTTCAGCTAAAAAAACAATTGGAGACAGGTCACCCTTATTCCCAGTCTTAATCCAGATAAGATTACAAGCTTCTTTCTACCCTAGGTCTTTCCTCTCTATCTGTCCCCTCCTTCCTGCTGTCCAACAGTTTTTCCTTTGGACCTGGGTTCACATGGGCCCTAATTTTTGCAATAACACTGGTGTGTGGGGTGGGAAGGGCCATGTTGGCTCACTGTAAAATAGATTTTCTTTGTCTTATTTAAAACCATCTGCAGTTACCCCTATTAGTCTGAAGCCTTCTCTTCAGAAATGTCTCCTTATTTCATTATTCTTTGAACCAGAGATGCTCCCTACTTCATGTCTTCTGGCCCTATAACTAATTACTTTCAAGGCCATTCTTTACCACACATATTTCTTCAGCCAAATGTAAGCTAACTTGAATTCTCTATTTTTTTATTTATTCTACATTCCCCACTTTGAAACCCTACATACTATGTGGGTTTTACTACATTAAGCATTTCAAAATACTTCTACAATTTTATACAACTGCCAAACTTTGCAATATAGAATTAACAGAATAATCACCATAATAACACTAGTAATTACCAAAATATTAAATGACCACCATTACTATATGGATGTAGTCCCACATTATAAGCTTGCTCTGCCATTACCAGCATAGACAGTTTTGCTTCACCAACTTCCCAACAGCATCTCAGCTGTACTGTGCAATTTGGAGATTGCTCCCCCAGAGTGAATTTACAAGCTGGCAACTGTCAGTAAGACATGACACCTGCCCATGTAAGTGTCCTCCAGATGCAAACAGCAGTCCAGGTCTGTGGCTTTCCAGACCTTGTAATTGCCATGCAACACCATATGTGTTGTAGAGCTTTCCAGTACTTCCACTGGTAACACTCTGGCCAAGGCTTTTTTCCCCCACAAACTTCATGGTATTGGACTCCTGTTCCTTTCTTACCCTGCACCAATGAGGATTACCTCCCTTGTACCTAACCTTTAGTTTTCTGTGGTCATAAAAGAGGGCAACCTTTGTTCTGTCATTTAAGGATGCTTTTACTTTATATAGCATGTATTTACAATGTACTATGCATGTTATTGCTTTTGCTTTTTACCTTTCATGATAGCAACTTAATTTTACCTTGTGCATTTCCAAAAAACAAAAATACAACATCATGCTTATAAAACAATTCAATGCTTTTTATCAATAAATTCTTTGCTTTGTTCATTTTTAAGATACAATAAAATGTTAGCTAGATGCTAACTCTTGTTGAAAACACTCCCTCATTTAATCATAGAATTATAGAACTGGAAGGGACCTTGAGAGGTCATCTAGTCCAGTCCCCTGCACTCATGGCAGGACTAATTATCTAGACCATTCCTGACAGGTGTCTGTCTAACCTGCTCTTAAAAATCTCCAATGATGGAGATTCCACAACCTCCTTAGGCAATTTATTCCAGTGTTTAACCACCCTAACAGTTAGGAAGTTTGTCCTAATGTCAAACCTAAACCTCACATGCTGCAATTTAAGCCCAATGCTTCTTGCCCTATCTTCAGAGATTAAGAAAAACAAATTTTCTTCCTCCTTGTAACAACCTTGTATGTACTTGAAAACTGTTATCATGTCCCCTCTCAGTCTTCTCTTTTCCAGACTAAACAAACCCAATTTTTTCAATCTTCCCTCATAGGTCCTGTTTTCTAGATCTTTAATCATTTTTGTTGCTCTTCTCTGTACTTTCACCAATTTGTCCACATCCTTCCTGAAATGTGGTGCCCAGAACTGGACACAATACTTCAGTTGAGGCCTAATCAGCACAGAGTAGAGCGGAAGAATAACTTCTCGTGTCTTGCTTACAACACTCCTGCTAATACATCCCAGAATGCTCTTTGCTTTTTTTTTTTTTGCAACAGCGTTACACTGTTGACTCATATTTAGCTTGTGGTCCACTATGACCCTCAGATCCCTTTCCGCAGTACTCCTTCCTAGGCATTCATTTCCCATTTTGTATGTGTGCAACTGATTGTTCCTTCCTACATGGATGCAATCCTTCTGCAGCTAGCTTCTGTTAAAATGCTTGGAGTATGTCAGCTTGGTTTCAATGTGACATACCAGTCCAAAATAGTTTAGCTTCTATGCCAATTTTTGGCAGGTTTAAGCATTTTAAAGTTTAAATTTTTGTCCATAAAGTCCTTTTAATAGTATTTAACCATTTTTGACCAAATTCCAGAGACTGCAAATGAGTAAAATTCAATAAAGCTGGTGCATGAATAAGCTAACCATTATTATAAAGTATCTCCTTAATGGATTTAACTATAAGCCATTATTTGGATTTGTTTTAATTTTAAGGGATTTTAATCTTGTATTCAATTAGCTTTTGTAGAAATATTCTTTTCCATTTATAAAACACTGCCATGTAGGTTTTCACTCCCTTAATAATATTTACTTTACACCACAGTTAAACAAAACTTTTGGACAGATTTTTAATGGTTAAGCTCCGTTTCTTATATTCACTGATCTTCCTTGGTTCTGGGTTGGCTTCTGTTTCCAGAGTACACAGGCATTTGAAAAAGAAAACACAACCTATTCTGGCTCCTCTTTGGAGCTTTTATAGGATTTTATTTAAATAAATCATTTATGTTTCTTTTATCCCTTTTACAGTATACACTGCATATTCCATGGGGAAATGCACATTCCTTCCATACTTTAACTTCAATTTTTTATTTGCTATAACATTATATTAGCCATATATGAATTTTCATGTGAAGTGTAACGGTTTTGTGTTTACAGAATTTCCATGTACTCTTATCAAAGTGACTGATTACTCAGAGCCACCTTAAGGCTCCCTGTTCCTACATTGTTTCTCTTGTACTCCTTTCTGCTGCTGTTGCCCCAGAGGTGCCCTGCCTCTTCATTCTTCCCCTGCAGTTCTTTTACCTGCTGTTTTATTACTGCAATAGGATCAGGGTGTCTCCCCAATAGCCAGGTTCTGGCCACCCCTACCACATCCTCTAGCCCTTATTTAAAAGGATCTTTAACTTTATAAAAGCATTGAGGTATCCAAAGGTTTAAATGCTAAATAGCAAAGCCAAATAACACTAGCTTCGTTAACACACCTGTGTTTGGCAAAAAAATGTTTGTTTTGCAACTTTGAATGAAAGATTCAAACAGATTTTTAGTGAAATCTTTTAAAAACCAACTCATTTTAAACCATACAAAATAGGGTTCTACAAACCAGGAGTGTTGGTTTAAGGCCTTAAAACCTTACATAATTACACAAATTTATTTCCATTTTTTTTAAAACATTTTTGCTTAACTCTCCTTGCACCGCTCTAATTATTTTTACAGAACCGTACCCCAATTACATTCCCTACTGATAAATTTGGGGGCAGTCGAGTTCCAGTGGAACCCCCTTATTTCTATTTAGTGATTTTGACTAAATCGTCCATAGTCAAATTATTCAAATCAGATTGTCTCTGCATGCAGCAGTCATGTACAATTGATTATTTACACACCATTCGTTGGGAAAGGGGCACATTTTCCTTCAGAATGGTTGTAAAGGCTTCTGGGGACAAAAGCATAGTGGTGGTAGTCCTCACCACCTATGCAGAGTTAATTTGTGCAACAGTTCCTTTTAACTCCTTGCTCTCTTTCCTCAAATCACTTACTTATCTCCTAAAGTGACACATTTATCAGATGATTTCTTGGTTGCTAGCTTATCTTTGTGCCTTTTTGTACCCATTCTTTAGCTACAACTACTGTTCTCTCCATGGTCTCCCTTGGGTATTACTCTTTAAAATTCCAGTGGCAGTCAATGGATCTCTGCCATGTCATGCCAATAATTTATCTATTTACAGCATTCAACAGACCTTTGTTGTGCTCTGCCAGGAATGTATTTGTGGCATTCATAAGAACATAAGAATGGCCATACTGGGACAGACCATTGGTCCACCTAGCCCAGTACCCTGTCTTCCAACAGTGGCCGGTGCCAGATGTTTCAGATGGAAGGAACAGAAAAGGGCAATTTACTGAGTGATCCATCTCCTGTTGTCCAGTCCCAGCTTCTGGCAGTCAGACGTTTAATGACACCCAGAGCATGGCATTGCGTCTCTGACCATTTTGGCTAATAGCCATTGTTGGACCTATCCTCCATGAGCTTATCTAATTTTTTTTTTTTTAACCTGCTTTACTTTTGGCCTTTGCAGCATTCCCTGGCAATGAGTTCCACAGGCTGACTGTGCATTGTGTGAAGAATGGATCCCTGCTGTGCTCTGCCAAGCATTCTTCTACATAGGTATCCAAAGTCCGGCGCAGCTCTGGCCCGGCAATGTGGCTCCGGTGCGGCTCCGGCCCCGCCCCAGCTCCGAGCAGCGTGGCTGCGGCCCCGGCCCGGCTCAAGCGCCACCAGCCATCTCCAGGCAGCGCGGTCAGGGAGCAGGGAAGGGGTATTGGATAGAGGGCAGGGGAGTTCGGGATGGTGGTGGTGGGTGGATAGGGGTCAGGGTGGTCAGAGGGCAGGGAACAGGGGGATTGAATGGGGACAAGGGTCCGGAGGGGGGCAGTCAGGAAGGAGCAGGGGTTGGATGGGGCGGTGGGAGGCAGTCGGGGCAGGAGTTCCAGGGGCAGTCAGGGGACAGAGAGAAGGGGTGGTTGGATGGGGCAGGAGTCCCGGGGGGCCATCAGGAATGAGAGGAGAGGTTGGATGGGGCGGCGGGGGGCAGTCAGGGGACAGGGAAGGGGGGTGGATGGGGCAGGGGTCTGGGAGGGGGCGGGCCGGGCCACGACCCCCTCGTGGGGTAAGGAGGAGGGAACCGGTTGTTACGTTTTTGGCAGCTCATCACTGGGTGCAGGGCGCAGGCTCTGGAAGGGAGTTTGGGTGTGAGGGGGGTTGGGGTGCAGGAGGGGATGCAGGGTGCCTGATCTGGGCAGTGCTCACCTCATGCAGCTCCCTGTGAGCAGCAACCTGTCCCTGCTGCTTGTAGGCAGAGGTACAGCTAGGCGGCTCTGCATGCTGCCTTTGCCCGCAGGTGCCGTGGCTAATGGGAGCTGCAGAGCCAGTGCTCAGGGCGGGGTGGGGGTAACGCCCAGGGCCAGCTAACCGCGACTCTGCCTAGGAGCAGCAGGGATATATTGCCACTCGCATGGAGCTGAGGTGAGCACCACCCGGGATCCAGCAGCCAGAACATTGGAATTATTATTTATGCAGGCTATTATCATGATACTGATTTAACCGACACATAGAAAAACATAAACTGTTGAGCAATAGTCAACATGGTTTCTGTAAAGGTAAATCGTGTTTTACTAATCTATTATAATTCTTTGAAGGGGTCAACAAACATGTGGACAAGGGGGATCCAGTGGACATAGTGTACTTAGATTTCCAGAAAGCCTTTCACAAGGTCCCTCACCAAAGGCTCTTATGTAAATTAAGCTGCCATGGGATAAAAGGGAAGGTCCTTTCATGGATTGAGAACTGGTTAAAAGACAGGGAACAAAGGGTAGGAATAAATGGTAAATTCTCAGAATGGAGAGGGGTAACTAGTGGTGTTCCCCAAGGGTCAGTCCTCGGACCGATCCTATTCAACTTATTCATAAATGATCTGGAGAAAGGGGTAAACAGTGAGGTGGCAAAGTTTGCAGATGATACTAAACTGCTAAAGATAGTTAAGTCCAAAGCAGACTGTGAAGAACTTCAAAAAGATCTCACAAAACTAAGTGATTGGGCAACAAAATGGCAAATGAAATTTAATGTGGATAAATGTAAAGTAATGCACATTGGAAAAAATAACCCCAACTATACATACAATATGATGGGGGCTAATTTAGCTACAACAAGTCAGGAAAAAGATCTTGGAGTCATCGTGGATAGTTCTCTGAAAATGTCCACGCAGTGTGCAGAGGCGGTCAAAAAAGCAAACAGGATGTTAGGAATCATTAAAAAGGGGATAGAGAATAAGACTGAGAATATATTATTGCCCTTATATAAATCAATGATACGCCCTCATCTCGAATACTGCGTACAGATGTGGTCTCCTCATCTCAAAAAAGATATACTGGCACTAGAAAAGGTTCAGAAAAGGGCAACTAAAATGATTAAGGGTTTGGAACGGGTCCCATATGAGGAGAGATTAAAGAGGCTAGGACTCTTCAGCTTGGAAAAGAGGAGATTAAGGGGGGATATGATAGAGGTATATAAAATCATGAGTGATGTGGAGAAAGTGGATAAGGAAAAGTTATTTACTTATTCCCATAATACAAGAACTAGGGGTCATCAAATGAAATTAATAGGCAGCAGGTTTAAAACAAATAAAAGGAAGTTCTTCTTCACGCAGCGCACAGTCAACTTGTGGAACTCCTTACCCGAGAAGGTTGTGAAGGCTAGGACTATAACAGAGTTTAAAAGAGAACTGGATAAATTCATGGTGGTTAAGTCCATTAATGGCTATTAGCCAGGACGGGTAAGGAATGGTGTCCCTAGCCTCTGTCTGTCAGAGGATGGAGATGGATGGCAGGAGAGAGATCACTTGATCATTGCCTGCTAGGTTCACTCCCCCTGGGGCACCTGGCATTGGCCACTGTCGGTAGACAGGATACTGGGCTAGATGGACCTTTGGTCTGACCTGGTACGGCCTTTCTTATGTTCTTATGTTATGTAACCATAAATTCCTTTATTAAATCCAAAGGCCAAATGATATTTATACAATTGCTCTAAACAAATTGCCTACAAAACCTAAATAATAAGCAATTTACCACATTCAGACAGTAACAAAACATTTATGAGCATCTGATTAAGATAATTACAAATGGGCTAAACGTGGGTTCACATGGGCCCTAAGTTTTTCAATAACACTGGTGTGTGGAATGTGAAGGGCCATGTTGGCTCATTGTAAAACAGATTCTCTTTGTCTTATTTAAAACCATCTGCTGTCACCCCTACCAGTCAGAGGCCTTCTCTTCAGAAATGTCCCCTTATTTCATTAGTTATTCTTTGAACCAGACATGCCCCCTACTTCATGTCTTCTGGCCCTATAACTCATTACCTTCAAGGTCTTCCAAACTCAAGCTAACTTTAATTCTCTAATTTTATATTTATTCTACACCTTTACAAGCTCTATGGTAAGGCAAATGAAGAGCCACCATGAAGTAGTGTTGTCCAGTTGAGGGTCGGGGATCCAGAGCTCCTGGGTTCTATTCCTGGCTCTAGGAGAACAGTGGGGTCTAGCTGGTCACAGCAGAGGGATAGCTGGGCAGCAGGATGCCTGGAATCCACTCTGCTCTGTGCAGAGTAGGGATGGGAATTTCCCCTCACTGGCTCTGAGTTTCCCCAGAGAATAAACCCAAAGACATAGAGTGCAATGTGCACTGCGACCCCAGCAGACCCAGGAGTAGGAGCGTGACCTAGGGGTAGGAGCCCCCCCCAGCTGGACAGACTTACAGATTTCTATCACGGAGCAGCATGAAGGACCCAGTAGCCTTCCCCTATAGGGACCCCCACTCCCTGCGGAAGTCCCATGATCCCCCTCTTCCCAATGCAGGAATCTCCCTCCAAGATCCCCCATACACACATGTAGCCCCGCCCCCTGCACAGCCTCCCCACTTTCCTCCGGCAGGGGTCACCCGCGCCTGCAGTTCGCGCCCCCTGCAGGGATTCCTCCCTCCGGGATGCCCCCCCGTGTAGCCCCCCCAAGGCAGGGATCTCCCCACCTGCAGTGCCGCTGGGCCTTTCTGCTCCGTCCGGCCCCGCGGCGCGGGATCCGCGGCCGGAGTGCATGCAGCCCATGGGTGCGCTGCCGCCGCCTGGAGCCCGTGGCTCCGCGCGGTCCCCGGGCGCTTTGTGAGGTCAGCGCCCAGCGGCGCCTCCCTGTCGCAGTCTCCAGGCGAGGGCTTGGTCCGGGGCATGGCCCCGATTCCTGGAGAGACGCAGCGCCCCGCCCCCATGGACCCCTCCCAGCGGCTCCGCCCGCACCACGCCCGGGGGCACGGCCCCGCCTCCGGCTCCTCCACGGCAGCCTGGGCAGATCGCAGCTGCGTCTCCCACGTGTCCTGTCCGCCCCAGGTGAGACAGGCCCCCTGGGGGCAGAGGCTCCTCAAGGAGGGGCCATGTAGGAGAGTCCATGGCTGGGGGCAGGGCAGAGAGGGGATAGCCAAGGGCTAGGGCACAGAAGAGCTGCATGTGGATGGAGAGCTGATGTGTGTGTGTGGTGGGGGGGGGGTCATGTACAGGGGTCCCTCCTCCAATACCCACCCTGGGGGCAGCCCTCCCCCCATAGGCAGTGGACCATCTAGGAAAGAGCAAAGAGTAGGGCTCATGCCAATGCACCACCCCACCTCAAACCCCACACACAGACACACACACTTCCAGAACAAGACATGGTTACAGGTTCTTTTTACACTGCTGTGTGAGGGCCATTACAGCTTGGATGTCCAGGGGGTAGGTCCAAATCTCTCACGCAAAATATCTGCTCCTCTCACCACTCGCTGGCCAATGGAATGGGCCTTAATGGACCCAGCTCTGCCCTCCAGCCCCACAGTCGGCTGTGACTGCCCCCAGCTCAACCCACCTTGTCCAAGCGGGGGTGGCATTCTCTGAGAGGTTAGGGCCCTGCCAACCCCAGCTAGGGCTGGCACATTTCCACCCCTCCTCCACCCCAGTCCCTTTCAGTAGCAGGGGAGAGGCTGGTGCCTCTGGCCAGCAGAGACATGAGGCTTCCCCTCCCCTTGTCCAGGCAGGAGTCCCTATGGCCGGGGTGGGGAGCGAGTTCATTATCCTTTCTGGCTGGGGAACAGGCTCCCCACTCGCCCCCCTCAAGGCCCAGCGCTCGTTCTCTTCTGCTTCTTGGGATGCTTGCCTAGCTGGGTCTCCCGGACATTGGGGTCCCCGGTGCGCTTGAGCACTGTTCTGGTAGCCACCGTCTCCATGCCATCCCACAGCTCATCTTTTTCCTCCTTCACGTCTGCTTGGGGGGCTGCAGGTTCAGGTTCTTCATCCTGGGGGGTGGGGGGGGTGAGGGAGGCACAGTCAAAACAAGCAGCGCCCCCTGCCGTGCCCTGACTACGTGAAGGGGCCCCCATAGAAGGACAAGGGAAGGGTCCCTACCCACTACCTTAAGCAGGTTTAGGGGAGCAGGAGGCCCTGGCCCCGAGGTCTCTCCCCTGCTCCCCATCCCCAACACCCTCAACCCAATAACAATGCAGCCAGGAGAGAGGCAGCTAAGGTGCAGCGACCCCACAAATAGAGCTCCCACACCCAAGAGGGAGCCCCCTCTGCTCCCTCCCTTCCCACCACACTCACCTCCCACTTCTCACGGCTGGTCAGCAGCAGGCAGTTTAGCCGGGACTTCAGATACACCTGCAAACAACAAGGGTCAGAGATCAGGATACAGCAACATGTCCATAAGGGAGAGGGAATCACTGCAGCTCTGGCCTCTCCCAGCAGGGGTGCTGTGCATGGGGTGGGTGAGGGCGCAGCTCTCACCTTGTGTACCAAGCGCTTGTCCTCGATATTATGTACCCGCAGGAAGCGGTCAAGGCCACAGGAAGCCACGAGTGGGAGGGTGGGGTGACAGTGGACGCTGCGCACACTCCCAGCAAAGCCCTTCAGGCATTTCACCAGCCGTCCTGCTGCAGAGAGAGACGGACCATCACTGAGCCAGCCCCCAGGCCCACCCCCAGAGATCCAAGCCAGAGGGCCCAGTAGCACCCTCTCCACTGACTCAACCTCAACCCAGCCTCACCTCCTAACTTTCCACCCCCACGAATCCCTCCTCCACCCCCACAGGCCAGACTTCTCCCCTGCCCCAAGAGGAACAGTGTTCCCTCTCCCGTACAAAATCCCATACTCCCTCCCAACATTAGCCCCTCCATGCCCTGAGGGTGGCAGCAGCAAAGTGCTGTGGGCTGCAGCCATGCCCCAGCCCCTGCTCACCTTGCCGCAGGTCGATGACAGCCATGTCCCCGTGCGAGCTGCCTACCACCACAGAGCTGCAAGGAGATGGGTGTTAGGCACAGGCAGGACAGGAGCCACCGCTCTAACTCCTCACCCCATGGTCACAGGGATACCCACTGCCCAGCCAGGCTTCTGCACTCCACCACCCACCAAGGAGCCATGAGCAGCTCCTTCCCCTCCACCCGAACCCACTCTCCACCCAGATCTGGGAAAAGAACCCAGGAGCCCAGACTCCCAGCCCCTCTGCTCTGACCCAGGAGCCAGTGCTGCCTCCCACCAAACAGAACCAAATGGAGGTCTGGTGCTGATCTCTGAATAGCTCTCAGCTGCCTGCCCTTGGCATTCGTAGACGGTGCCTCACCCCAAGCCACAGAGCCACTGCCCTGCCCTCCCTCAACTGTGTTCAGTGCCCCCGCCCCCTCAGCCGGCAGGGAGAGTGACTCACTCAGCACCAGGGGTGAGGGAGAGGGCTGTGAGGGGGTATTCCCCATAGGTTGCCTCCAGCACAGGGCGCCGCTGTGGGGAGCTGGGGTCGTACAGCCGCACCTGGGAGAGACAGAGAGGGCGTCAAAGTGGCCCCGCACACTCCCTCCCTGGCAGGCAACCACTCTGTCCCAAGCAGGTGAGCTGGGGGCATCAGAGGTCAGTTACTGTCAGGAAACAAACCCTCCAAACACCTGAATGCCCCCCCCCCTCCATCCTCTGCATCTCAGACCCTGATTCCCCTTCCCCATCTGCCCAACCCCTCCAAACCCCAATCCAACACCTCTATCGCCCCAACTCTTCCCTCCATTCCCCCTGCTCCACAATCCCCCATCCCTGTTTGCACCTCAGACTGATCCCCTTTCCCCATCTCCCCCACCCCAAACACCATCCTGCACCTCCCCTTCCCCAGGTCCCTCTCCCTCTACTCCCAGCCTCTCAGACCCAAGTCTACTCATCCCTCCCTCTGCGGGCTCCCCAGACCCTGATCCCTTTCCCACCTCAACCCAGCTCACACCCCCACCGCCTCCCAAGTCCCTCCCCAGACCTCCTCCAGAACCCAATCTCCCTACCTACACGGTCCTCCAGACCCTAATACCACCTCCCCCCTACAGACTCCAATCCCTCCATTGCAGCCCAATCCACTCCTCAGGCTCCTACCTGGTGGTGCCCAGTGCAGGTGACAATCTTCTCAGACCCAGGTAGGAACTGCAGGTCACGCTCCCACACAGGGACTCGGAGATTGAGCCAGTCATTCCGCACCTGCCGAGAGGGGTGAGGCGGGGTAAGTGGAACCACAAGGCCTGGGCTGGGTTTGCTCCCACATGGCCTGAGAGGGTGCTGGGCTCCGGGCAGGGGACAGAAGATGAAATGTAGATCTTGCCAGGGATTGGGGGGAGGGATGAAGGGAGGAAGAGTGTGTATGGTGGGGCACAGGTTCAGGGAACAATAGGTGGCGTCAGGACAGACTCTCCCTCAAGGGGTAGGATATAGACTTAGGGCCAGGCCAAGGGCTTCCCTCCCCGCAGGGGCAGCCAGGGCAGATGCTGATAGAGGGCATGGCCAGGGCTCCCTAGAGCATGGGCTTGTAGGGGGAACATCTAGGGCAAGCACTCACATTTTTGGCACGGAAGATGGGTTCCTCAGGCCGGTGCAAGTCCCAGACCTTCAGAGCGTTCTCCTTCCCACCTGTCCCCACACACTGCGGCTGGGCAGGGTTCTGGCGCATACGGCACACACCAGCCCCCACCTGGGTTTCCATCTAAATGGGGCAGCAGAAAAGAGGGAGTTATGATACCCCCAAGTGCAGGGATCCTGGCAGGACTGAGATCCACTGCACTTACCCCTCCCCACAGAGCAAACAGGAATTGTCCCCACACAGCTCGACTCCCTGGGACCAGCCTGGGAGGCAACAGTGTTAGCCCTAATCCGGCTCAGATTCCTTCCCAATGCAGCATCCTACCACCAACCCAGCATCCACTGCCCCAGGCCTCTCCCCATGAGAGCCTTACGTTTTCGGATGAAGCATCCCGCCAGACCTTGAGGAGACCAGACTCCACACAGGTGATGATGGAACTGCACATGCCAGCCAAATGGTGGGGGTGAGAGGGAGAAAATCCAGATAGGGAGGAGAGAGAAATAAATCATTGTTAGTTTCTAACAGCAGACACGGGCCACGCTCACTACTGGAATTAGGGGGTGAGATGGATGGATGCATGGATAGGTAGACAAGGAGTGGGTGTCACAAAGGGAACTTGAATCTCCTGCCTAAAGAGGGTGAAAGATGCTTCTCCCCCCCCCCACGGGTGTATTTCTTTTTGGCAGCAGGATAGATTAAGTCTCTGAGTGAACCATCCAACATCAGCTGCTGTAAGAGACAGGACAGGAGGCTAGATGGGCCGATTGGTCTGATCCAAAGGTAGGCATGTGCATGCATGTTGTGATGTGAGGTTCAAGGAGCTCCCGGGTCTAACCTGGGGGTAGCAGGGAGCAGGAAAGGGTAAATGATCTAATCCAGGGTTTGGCTGCGTGAGACCCAGGGTTAGATGGATCTACAGATCTGATGGGGTGGGGACGGAGAGAAGGAGACTTGGGATAAAGGGATCCATGAGTCTCCCAGGAGGAGGAGAACGTGTGAGACCTGGAGTTAGATAGGCCCGATCCCGGCCGGGAGGGGACAGGGGGGATGGGTGAAACCTGGGGTTAGATAGGCCCACAGATAAAAAGCTGGAAACAGGCACTATGGAGCTGGGGGGCAGCTGCCTGGTTCGGGGCGCGGGACCCACCTGTCGTGCACGGCCAGGCCGCAGAACGAGCCCTCCCCGCCCAGACACTGCCGCGACTCTGTGAACTTTCCCTTCTCGGTGCTGAACAGCTTCACCGACCGATCCAGGCAGCCGACGAGGATCTGGGGAAGGAGAGGGGTCAGGGGACGCCCCGACTGCAGCCCCTCCCGCCGCCCCAGCCCTTCGACTGCAGCCCCTCCCCCCGCCGCCCCGGGCCCCTCACCTCGGACTCGGAGGGGTCCCCCCAGCACATGGCACTGACGCCCTCATCCCGGCGCAGTGCCGAGGCCGCCACATAGTTGGTGGCCTGTCTCCGCCGCAGGTTCACCCCTAGGAAAGAGACGAAAAATGGTCACAGCCGGGGGGAGGGAGAAGAGAATGGGACAAGCCCCCCCCATCACGGCCGCCCTCCCCGATACCTTTCAGGATGCCAGTCTCGGATCCAACCCACACGTGATTCCACCGCGCAGAAGACGCCATCTTGCCCCGCTGCCTCTCTCTATCCGCTCCGGCTCGCTCCCTTCTGTCTGTCCTGGTGGGCCAGAATGGGCTAAAAGAGAAGGGAAGTGGTGCGGGACCGGACCGCTTACAGTGTTACGCCGGAAGCCGGATGTTAAACTTCGCGATTCGTGACAGGCCTGGGCCGGGTTTGCGTCCGCTCCTTGGTGTCTCACCGAACCCTTTCCTGCCTACACCTAGTCCTACTCGCAACGTTCCCACCTGCTGCCTGTTCATTGTGCATTCTTCCCCCACCCCAGATTTCGTGTGTTGCTTGAGCAGATGGTGTGCATTCTTTTTGCCCCTCCCCACAGTGGGGAAAGTCCCCACTCTCTGCCTCCCTCCCACGGCGGGGTGTGTGTGTGTCATAGCAGTAAGGGAGCCAAAGCAGTTGTTTTCAACTTTCCCTCATGGTACTTGTTGACTATTGGTCTCGTGCCAGTATTTAGCCTTAGATGGAGTTTACCACCTGCTTTGAGCTGCATTCCCAAACAACCCAACTCCAAGAAGACCTGGTCCCGGCGCACCGGGGGCTGCTACCAGCCTCACACCGTCCACGGGCACCTCTTAACGGTTTCACGCCCTCTTGAACTAATTCAGGGTCTGAGGTAGGATTTGGGCTGGGGAAACCCCCGTCCACACATGATGGCACAGCTCAGAGTAGTAGCCCTGCAAGATGCTCAGCGACATGGAGCAGCGAGTCACGGTGTCATGCCCCAAGCAGCAGCCGCACTCATGGGCGCAGCTGGGAATTTGGAGTCAGGGAGCAGAGAGTGCCCTTTGTTGGCTGTTTAGATTCTGACCTCATTGGGGCAGGGACTGTCTCTTGCTGTGTCTGATCGGAGGACCCAATCTCAGTCAGGGTCTGTGCAGTGCCTAGGCTAATGGAGTCCCTAATCTTGGTTGGGATTTATGCAGCACCAAGCAAGAGGGGACCCCAATGTCAGTTGGAGCCTCTAGGCACTATTATTATACACATGCTCATAATTGATATGGGAGGAGACCCAGCACATTGTATTGGTGCCTCATTTTTTTTATATTTAACTCTAAATAAATAATTAGACCAGGAGATTCAAACCTGGTTATTAAATGTCAGTTAAATGAGCATTTGACACACAGCCATAAAAAAAATTGATTTACACTGGAGTTGCTGAACAACAACAACAATAATAATAGAACTTCACAACTGACAGAATAAGACAAAAACGAAAGGGCGAAGAGTCTGTCCAGCTGGGGCCGGAGTCTGACCTGCATGTATTTTGATTGCTGAACGTCCCCACAGGCAGTAATGGCCCCTTCAGGTCAAAGAGCTCCACCTTCTTCGCATATATCTTATATCACAGAGTAACCCCTCTTTTCCCATTCCTGCAACCTCCCCATCTCTACTGACATGGGTGGGAATTTCTGGCTTTGTCTGTATTTTGGTACAGGAAACGATGCCTCAGAGATACTGTTAAGTCCACTAGGGATTTTGCTGTGGCCAATGTGGAAGGTGCTCAGATACTAGGGGGCTGGCAGAGCCTAGGCATTCACACAATACAGACCTCATCCACAGCAAGGATGGAAGAGAGACCTGAATGGAAGGAACAGAAAGACAGCTGGAGCCACCCTGAGGGGTGGATTTATCCATCTATCCCTGGCCCTCATCACCACAGTATCTGGGCACTTCACCAGCTTTAATATCTTTATCCTCACAGCCCCGCTTGGGATGTAGGGCCATGCTATTATCCCCATTGAACCAATGGGGAACCGAGGCACATGGAAAAACTAAGTGACTTGCCCAAGCTCACACATGGAATCTGCGGAGGAACAGGAAATCAAACCCAGGGCTACCAAGCCCAGGGCCGGCTCCAGGGTTTTGGCCGCCCTAAGCAGCCAAAAAAAAAAAAAAAATAGCCGTGATCGCGATCTGCGGCGGCAATTCGGCGGAAGGTCCTTCGCTCCCAGGCGGAGTGAGGGACCGTCCGCCGAATTGCCGCCGAATACCTGGACGGGCCGCCCCTCTCCAGAGCGGCCGCCCCAAGCACCTGCTTGAGAAGCTGGTGCCTGGAGCCGGCCCTGACCAAGCCCCAGGCTAACAAGCTAACTAGTGGACCATGGTCCCTCCCTACACAAGCTACTGCTGATACACAGAGGGTAGGGATTGCTAAGGAGGTCAGCAGAAATGGTAACATCAATCAGGGTGCATCTCAGCTCCACACCATCACAGGATGGAAAACCTGCATCCCCGGGGGGTCTCTGAATTTCTGTGAGCATCACAAATACCATCCCTTATGGGGTCACAGTCTGTCTAGGCCCCTCCTCCGCAGGGGCCAGTTCCTCCCATCAGATCCAGCAGAGCATGGGAGTCTCAGCAAAGCCAGAGCAAGAGCAGTGGCCTGTTGGGTTCCTGCTTTCCAGAGCCTGTGCATCAGCTGCCTTCCTGAGTATGGCCAGGAAGGGTGGTCAGCGCAATGCCAGGAGCAGGGCTGGGCAGGCAGAACCCCCAGAGCATGGCAAGCAGTACCCCCAGGGCACATGGCCCAGACACAGAGCTAATCCACACCCTCCGCCTCCTGGAATGGCCTGGTGACAGCAAAGCAAAGGCAGGCGTGTTGGCTTAGCAGCCCCAGGTCCCCACTGCCCATGCAGTCCTGCAGGTGCCTCTGGGGAGAATGTGTGTGTGTGTGTGTGTGTGTGTGTGTGTGTGTGTGTGTGTGTGTGGCACCTCCACGTCCAACACCTGCAGAGGGAGAAACCTGTTACGAAGGGCTGAGCCTGCTTCCCAGCACCCCATCCCAGAGCCCGAGACCTGACCCTGCATCTGCACCACCCCAACTTCCAAACCTCCCCCCCATGCCTGAGCCCAAGGCCCCACATAACCTCACCCCAAGGCCCTGTACCTTGCCAGCTGCTACATTTGACCCCCCAGTGCCTGGAACCTATGTCCTCCTATCCCAGTGCCTCAGGGCACCACCCTGCCCCCCAGTTCCCCTGCAGAAGGGTGACAGCAAGGTACAGAAGCCTCCCCAGAGAAGCAGGCATGGAGAGGTCCCAGTATGTGAGCACAGACCACACATACACCTGGCTCATGTAGCTGCCCCCCACCCCCCAAGCAGCTTTCACCTTCCCTGCCTTCAGTAGCAGCAGAGAATAGGCACTGCCTAGGCACTGGGGCCTGCTCAGGTGGACACAGTGCCCACTGCTGCTGTGTGCTGGCATAGCTAGCTCCCCTCCCACAGAGCCCAAAGGGGCTGCCACCATGGTGAGCAGGTCTCAGCTACTTGGTTCTGCCCTGACAGATGCGAGCCTAGGGCTGGCTGTCAAGGCCCCTTTTAGCAGCAGGTTTGGCCGAGGTGGGAGTTTGCCTCAATTAATCCTGGGCTCCCCAAGGTCAGGTAGGCAGCTGCTGTGACAGGCTCAGACAGGTTAACCTCTCCTTGCTCACAGCATCTACTGCACCCAGGAACCCATCAGCCAGATGGCCAGCTGCAGGGGCTCCCCAGCAAAGTCTGAGTGGGGAGGAAGAAAGCTGGTAACTCACAGCTCTGCCCACTGGGGAGATTGCTATACCCAGGCAGCTTTGGCTACAGGCATCCCACACAGCTCAGGTGCCAAGCCAACACCTCTGTACCTTGAGGGGGCAGGGAGAGACCCCTAATGCTCTGTGGCATGTGCAAACCAGAATTTCTTCAGCATGAGGGGGGCCTAGCCCAGGTCAAATCACATCAGGCACCCAAAGGAGTCTGAGCCCAGCAGGAGGAGCTTGGCCTCATCCCACACACATAGCTTTCTTCTCTATGAGCTGATGGTGCTGTAGAATCCACACTTTAGCCCTAGCATGACACAGCCTAGGCAAGGCCACACACCTGCCGCCTGGGGCAGCTCTTGGAGCACAGATCTCACAGCTTCCCAGCCAGGGTTTGGGCAGAGGATCCCAGCCCATCATAGACATGGACTCCTCAGTGGTCCTGGAGCAGGCTGGGCCCAAACTACATACAAGGGAGGAAAGTCTCCTTCACCCTAAAGAAGGGCTCAGTGTGGCTCAAAAGCTTCTCTTACCCAGAGAAATTGGTCCAGTAAGGTATTACTGTGACATTGCACTCCATATGCTTTATGAAAATATGCTTATGAATGTGAATGATATAACTGGAATATGCTTTATGCAAAAGGTCTCTTGTAAGGTATCATTACAAAGCTTATAATCTTTGTTCTTCCTATTTGTTTGCATGAATTATTTCTATGTCTGAAGTTAGGAGAATAAGATATAAACTTGTATTACTGATGTAAACATATTAAGTGGAAGTCATTAAGGGTGCTTCAGAATTATTGAACTGTAAATGTCTGTTTACTTGCAAACCTTCCTATGTAATGGAGGCTGAGGTCTCACAGGACATGTGATCATGTCACCTGACACTAGAATCCATCTTAAATCTGGTACTTTTCCATTTAGAAGGAGGGGTGTGGACCCAGAGAAACAAAGGACTCCCACCTTGTGCCAAAGCTATAAAAAGGGGGTGTAGCAGGACAAAGAGGCGGCCAGTCATGAGAAAACCCCTAGTTACCACCTGAGATGTCTGCTGACACTAATAAGGACTGTATCAGGGAAAGGATTGGGCCCAGACTAGGAAGGAGTCTAGTCTGTGAAAGAAGCATATCGGAACATTGCTGAGGGTGAGATAGTACCTATTAAAAATCACTTATTTATTAATGAACCCAGAGTAAGTGATTAATACCTGAGGGAGCAAACAGCTGTGTGCATATCTCATTGTTATAGAGAGTGCACAATTTATTACCCTGTATAAGCTTTATACAGAGTAAAACGGATTTATTTGGATACCATGGGGAACTGGGTGTCTGGGTGCTAGAGCCAGGTAACCTGCTGATCTGTTTTCAGTTAAGTCTGCAGCTTTAGGGCCTGGACCAGTCCCTGAGTCTGTGGTACAGAAGGCTAGTATGTCTGACTCAACAAGGCAGGGTTCTGGAGACCCAAGCTGGCAGGAAAAATGGGCTCAGAGGTAATTTCAGCACATCAGGTGACAGTGACCAAACCCATCACCATTACCTCACCCACCCACCTTGTCTAATATCCTGAGACTGACACAGTTACAACTACACCACATCCTTCACCCTGCATTACAGAGGCAGAACTAGGAGCTGCTGTATGAGGGTCAGGGCCTTGCTCAGCTCTGACTTATACAGCTACCCTGCAGGGAGGTGCAAGCCTGCCATTGCAGAAGTACCCAACCCGTATCAGATGGAACCTCTATGTGGTTGCATCTGTGTGCAGCAGCTTAGAACCAGCTCAGCTACTGCTCTGGCTACGCTGGCACCAGCAGCTATTACTGTACCATCCTAGTACAGCCCCTCACATGATAATCCCAAGGAGTGGATAGGCATGCTGTGAACTAGGGTTCTGTTCCCAGCTGTACCTAAGCAGGACTCCACCCCTTTGGGCCTGTAAAGTAGGTTGTATTAGGCTCCCACTCAGGGGCATGAGGGTTAATACACCAGAGAAGGGAGGCATGGGCAGTGCACCCTAGGGATAGCCAAGAACCCTGAGCTAGGACAGACCTGTGGCCTAGTTCCACCAACTTCACACCCTCCAACTCAGCCACTCAATTAAAGCTGAGTGAGCCAAGAGGAGTGTCTTAAACTCACTTGCCTGTGGACAGGTCCGTTCTAGGGCTTGCAGGGAGGTCAGGCCAAGGCAGGATGGAGGAAAGACTGATGACATGCCAGGAGTCCCCTCAGCCTGTCACACAGCAGTCAGGTACTGGGCATTGCTCCTGCTCAGCACATTGGCTGAAACCAAGGACAGAGAAGTGTCCACGACCCTGCCATTTTAAGCGGTACAACTTCAGGCTATGCAAGGGCTGAGAGTGCATTTAGTGTCCTGCCTCAGCTGTTAGCTGGGGATGGAGACAGCCTGCTGTGGCATGGCAGGAGCACTAGCCTCAGTCACTAGGATGCAGGACAGCTTAGGCACAAACCAGCAACTCTGCCCCTTGTGGAGACAGGAGCCCTATGGGCCAGCTGGCATGGAGACCCTCCATGGGGTTTGCAAGCCAGAATGAGGCTCCTTTTCTTTAGCCTAAGAGAGCCCAGCCCACCTCTAAGCTTCATCCAGGGAGCAGTACCCCATCACTGCAGGTATGGGTGAGCAGGGCCTTAACTCCACCTAGTAATTCTCCCTCCTCCCCAGCATGACACCAGCCAGCTCACGCCCCCAGCAGGACTTGTGATGCACACTCCAAGGCCCAACATGACACCAAGGCTCCAGCTGCTCTGTGCAGAGATGTTTTATTTAACCGTCAGTACACACAGAACCACACACTAAGGGGCCGACTGCCCCCACCAACACTAAGCTGCTGCTGGGTTTGTCACAGCTCAGCAGGGAGAGCTCTTCCTGGAGGCAGGTGTGATGGAAAAGCTGCATGTGGCCCACATGCTCCAACCTGCAGGAGGGAAGGAGACCAGTGAGAGGAGTGCCCCTGGCCAGGGGCAGACACAGACCCCCAGGGTCAAGTGTCAGAAAGTACCAGTCAGTCACCAGCATCAGACTGGGGCGGTAAGTGCTCATCATATACTCAACCTCATGCCTGAGGAAAGGGAAAGGGTCAGTGGGGGGTGGAGCTAGTCAATGCCAGCAGAAGGCACCATGCTATGAGGTGGGTGCACCAGCACAAGGAGTGAAACAGCTCATCCCCGGATGTGGGAGAGGATCAGCACACAGGGGGCAAGTACAGAGTCAGTGGCAATTACACTCACCTGCAGTGCTCGGATGAGCCGTGCTTCCAGGCAGCCCTATGAGAAACAAGGGGAGAACTGCAGGAGAGCTGCTTCCCATGGCATACCCCACCCCTCACCCCAATGCTGCTCAAGTCCCATCAGACAGTTCCTTTTGGAACAGAATTTCCTCCTCTCTCTCCACCGGCCCAGTGGGTTCAACCTTGGCAGGTTCTGGACCAGCATGGACAGTAAGACGTGACTTGGTTTCCTCATCAGGACATGGCACCTACCTACCTCTCACCCACAGCCCAGGGACAAGTGGGGCCATCCCCACCTGTATTGCTATGGAGGGAGCAGAGCTCCTCTCTACCAGTCCCTTCCCCAATTGGTGCTTATCAGCCTACCTGCAGCTCCAATGGCTGACTGCCCATTCCCTGGCAGGAAATCCAAGGCTCCTGAAACCGAACAAACAACTGTTGGAGGGCTGGGCAAGGAGCAGGCCACCACGTTCTCAACCCACATTGCTACCAGGCTCCTGGCCTCAGAGGGAACCACTCAGTCACGGGGATCAGACTGGGGCGGTAGGGGTCTCATCACTCAGGAGCCAGAGAATGGGACAGGACCCCTGCCATAGGGCAGAGCTTGCCATTCAGCTTACAGCGAGGGGCAGGTGTGATCTCTGCTTAGCTCCCCTTGCCCATCCCTCGTTTACACCCCTAGGCCCAGCAATCACTCACCATTCCAGGCACTTCAGACCACAGGCCTCTGGCTACCTGCTGGAACAAGACAACCCAGTCAGCTACTCCCCAGCACAGATGCCCCAAACTCATCCCCTGCTCTGCGCAGTTTCTCAGTTGTTCAAATATTTTCATGTTTATAGTAAATCAAAGTGAGCTAGTTTGGCTCATCATTAAAACTGCAGTGAGCACCTCTTACCCCACAAGACAGCACTGTACCATGCCTGCCACAACTGGGTGCTGACTAGGCCCCCTCGGCACTACCACGACAGGTTTAACACACCCAGAGCTGGCTGCTCTGACACCACCACGAAGCTCTACTCCCTCCATGCCCCTTGTCCCAGTTGTTTGGGGAGGAAAATTTGATCTCAGTGGCATTTGCAACGCATGCCCCAGACAGGCAGAGCTGCACAGGGACAACTGCAGCATCTGGTCTCTTACACATGCTTCTATGCAAGGGACATTTGCAAAGAGTCCTGGAGAGAGCTGAAGGGCACTTACCCATGACTCAGTGCAGTGGAGCCATCCACTCCAGCATCTTTAACCTAGGGGAAAGAGAGGTTATTTGATCTGAATCCTTGAGGCCTTGAATTCTAAACTTGCATCCCCAGAATAAGCTTCTTGATGAGGCAAAGCCTGCAGCCTGTTCATCACCAAGCCTCAGAGTCAGAGTCTCAACAGCAATGTTCAGCCGAACGAGATTCCAAAGTGAGTTCATCATGTCAGTGGGAACAGGCAGCTAGGACTGAGCCCCACCCATCATCAGCTGATTATCTGTGCGCACCCTTACCTGGGCAGCTGGGTCAGGAGCTGGCCAAGACTCTCACTCCAGGCACCTGAAAAGAACCAGAGCATCTGATTAGTGTTTGCTCTCTGCTCAGTGGTATTCCATCACCTCATTGTTCAGATACAAGGTGCACTGGGAGTACATCCCTCTCCCCTTGCTGTTTTACACGGTGCTTCTCCTGCCTGAGATGGCAGTGTGCAGACCACAGTGTTATGGGGCAAAAGGGGTGGGTTATTAGCCATTACACTCAGGGAACAATGTCAGACCCAGCCCAATGTCCCATCAGACTGTTCCTCTTGGAGCATGTTCTCCTCCTCTCATGCTGCAGGTACCAGTGGGTTCACCTTTGCAGGTTCTGGTACCAGGACAGACAGTAAGATAGGCACAAGTTTCCTCATTGGGACAGTGGACAGAGGGAGCACTAGGACTGTGTAGGTCACTCACCCTTCCCAGATCAAGGCATCTCACCTGTACAGAGAAGAGAATCGGGTCAGTGAGCACAGGAATGGGGCACAGCTCATTGGAGCAGAGCCAGAGCAGTCTGATCAGGGCTTTGGTAACTCAAATGCCATGAGACAAGTGTCGTCCAGCTAACATTGTGTCATCCTTTCAAACTGCCACTTGCCAACTGTCAAAGTAATGGCCCATCCCAGAGCTACAGAAGGGGAACTGGCCAGGCCCTACCATGCTAGGGACACTGTGTAGGAGATGCATTTACCTGAGACAGGCATTCACCCCAGGAGGAGTTCACCTAGAGGGAAAGCAAAGAGCCCTGTGAGACAGGTGTCTGAATGAGCAGCATCTTTGGCCCAAGGGCCAGCTGCCATCAGAACTCTAACATGCTTATTGACCAATGTTCTTCAAGACTTTTCAGAGGAACTGGTTCAGATCACATGGCAAGGGGGCTTGGGCACTGATATACCCGGAGAGGAATGCTCAGCACACACAGAGCTTTAGCAGGGCAGGAAACCACTAACTCCTAAACCTACCTGTATATGAGGCCGGACTCCGCCTGGGGGTGGGGGGTAACCTGAAACAGAAGGGGCAGGTTAACCCTATTCTTAGACCAAAAATCCCTCCCCAGGGATGATCTTCAAGTTCTCAGAAGTAAGCTGGCATCACAGACACTCAGCCATATGCTTGTCTGTTTGCATTCATCACTGAACAGCAGGGGAGCAGAAGCTTAACTGTGTCCATGGGAAACAGACCCACCTTGCAGCCTACACTGACCAACCACTGCAGCAGTCCTCAAGCTGGGTAGAGGATTGAGCTGCCACGCACACAGGAATGGTCAGAGCCATTTGTGGAGCCACAAATCCCCATCCTCAGAGGGAACCCCCGCCACACACACCCCTAGATGCTACCCTAGCATGCACTACCATTTACTGAAAACCCAAAACATGGTGGACAGCTCTGCTGCAGTGAGGAGGAGGAAGCAGAAGTTTGGATCAGTCCAATACACACAGATCCCAAGCCAGCACTGACCATCCCCCTCCATCCTGCCCAGCCATCATTCCAAGCAGGGCACAGTTTCTGCTGGTCTAAGAGGGATGCATACTTGGAGAGGCAAGGCTGTTCCACACAGGAGACCCACTGAGCAGACAGTGAGTCAGTGGATGAAGCTACACTTAAGCCACAAGGCAACAATATGTATCCCTGCTCCCATTCAAGCCACATTAGGGAAGACAGCTGCACCTTCACCGTGGTGTAATGGAGCTGGTTTCCCCTTTGTAGACCACCCCATGTTCAATGTATCATTTTAATCAGAGATGGAGAAAGCTCAACTACTCACATGTTAAGAGGCTGCAGATGCACATAACTGGTAAGACCCAGGCCTGAGAAAAGAGACACATATGAACCTTAACATGCAGTCACTGACTCTCCTCCTATAAGAGCACCATTCCTACAACCTGGTCTACCCACTCCCTATGTTAAGGGCAATGTGGGCATATGCTCTCTTCTGGTGCTGTTCAACAAGGGCCTGCTCCACTCCCTGCAGGGCTGAAGTACCAGGCCACAGGGACCTAAATGTAATCCACACCTACCTGAGCTAAAGTCAGTGCCACTCAGAATCTGGTAAAGATTTTCTCCACTGAAGCCTCAGAAAGAGAGAGTTCAGCATTTATCATCTTTGCAGCACTTCATACACCACCCTCCTCCCAAGACCAGGCACTCAATTAACAGCAATGATATGCTGCATTAACAGTGACATGTCACCACCACACCACCCCGTAGCATGCCCAACTCCCACTTGGCTAGCTTTCTATACCAGGCAAGCATCTGGGAATTTCAGTCATTTAGACCTCAGACAGTATGACACTATGGCCTTATAAATTTAGCCATGGACCCTATGGCCACCCTAAATGTCCCAAATACCAGAAACACCTGCCCCTGGGAGCTGGGCTGAGCCCTGGGACGGAGTTTGAATGGGAGAGGAGGTGCATCTCTAACCAGTGCTACACAAGCTCCAGCATACATGAAGGCATTTGCAACTCACCTAGCAAGCACTCAGGAGCTTTAAACCCTGCATACAAAGAAACAGCATTAGGAACATGGAATAGACATATGGTCCCCATGGCAAAGTGGGCAGGGCCCTAAACTATACCCCAACATGGGCAAGCTCCCTGATGGTCCCCAGTCTCATGGCATGGCTGCCCTTCATATCCCTGGCCATAGGGGTGGGGGGCCGGTCTGTTCTCCTCAGATTTATTTGGGGTCCTCACAGGGCTGTCAGCACAGGTCTGTGATAGGTCTCATCATAGAGAGAACAGCCCCCGCCCACCCCCACAGCACGAAGCTGCTCCTCTCCCTTCCCGCCCACAGCGCTGGCTAAGGCCTTCAGGCTGCCTGCGGCAAGGGCAGGATGGGGTTAAGCCTTGTGCCCCAGGAACCTGACTACAAGGGGGTCCCGGCCAGAGGTGGCCCAGCGGGGGAGAGCGCCCCCTGCAGGAGGAGCGATGCCGCACGTGGCTGGTGCCTCTGGCACATGGTGGGGGCAGGGCCAGGCGGCCGGAGCGCTCAGGCCGTGTCCAGGGCTCCTGCAGAGAACTAGCCCCCACCCTCTCCAGCGCTTTCCCGAGGGGCGGAGAGGCTCCTGGCCCGCGCTCCAGGCGACTTTGTCACGCGCAGGGATCCGCCCCGACTCAGCAGCGGGTGGCGCGGGAGGGTTTCCCGGGGCCGCCGGGCGGACCGCTGCGGGCGGGGTAGGTGGGACCCACCCGGGAATAGGACGCGCCCCGCGGGGTTCCTGTAGGAGCCATGCGGGCGGGGAGAGGGAAACGAGCAGGGCAGCAGGCAAACGGTCCGGGGAGAAGGGGGCAGCAGAGGCGACACATGGGGCGGGTCACGTATCCCCACCACAGAGTTACAGGTCGCCTATGGGGAGCCCCCAGCCGCCCCCCGCTCCCTCACAGCAGCCCCCGCCCCCCAGCTCCATACGCTGCATGTAGGGTGACCAGCTAGTAAGTGTGAAAAATCAGGACGGGGTGGGAGGGTAATAGGAGCCCATAGTAAAAAAGCCCCAAATATTGGGACTGTCCCTATAAAATCGGGACATCTGGTCACCCTAACCACATGGCTCACAACATGGCGGTGGAGCCTGCTGCGCCTCCCACCCCGCGGGACGCAGCTCCCAGCCCGGTGCGCGGGTCACGCCCTCCCAAGATCCCCGAGGAACCGCGGGCTGCAGCCGCCTGCGCCACAGGAGGGGCTCCCGATGTGGAGCCGCATGGCCACAGATTGTCCCCGCCCCACTCACCCCCAGATCTCGCGCCAGCAGCAGCTGAGCAAATGGCCGAATTTACTCCCAGCCGGGGCTTAAATACCCAAGAACCAGGGGTATGCTGGGAAATCCCCCTTTCTCAGAAGGAAGCCGAATACGCATGTGCAACGAGGGGGTCGCGGGAAGATCAACGCTTGTGTCCGGTGGGGGGCGGTCGTACGTTGACGTTCACGCATGCGCAATACGAATAAGGTGGGTGAGAAAAACGAAGCAGCGACGGACTATAAGAATGTAAGCATAGGGGGAAATAAAACGGAAGCCTGAGTGCGCATGCGCAGGGAGGAAGCGGAATGCTCGCGTGCCTGAAGGCGCATGCTTATAGAAGTGGCGGGATGAGCAGCAACCTGCATGCGCAGGAGATGAGGGAATGCACGAGAATCTCAGTGCGCATGCGCTCTACTGGTGGTGAGGGGACGTTTACGTACGTGGGGTGGTGATGAGCGGTCACGCGCCCTGGGGTTGTGCGTGCGAGTTTGGCGGGCGCTACTGCGGTGTTATCGTTGGTCCTTTGTTCGCAGTGGCAGAGCGGAGGAGGGAGAGGAACCCGCTCCCCCTCCCTCCCTCCTTGGGAATCTCCTCCCCTCTCCCCATGGCCCTCCGCGGGTCTCCCCCCCCCCCGGAATTACCTGCAGGATCCCTGAGTCCCCCCCGCTCCGGTTGACCCACCCACAGCTGAAACTCGCTCCAGCTCGGCCTCTGCTCACTTCCAGGGACCGTGTCTGGTTCCTCCCAAGGACCGAGCCAGAACCCCGGGGAGCCCCCCCCCGGAAATGGCTCCCTCCATGGGGGGGTTATACTGGAATAGCTCAGCGCAGTGGTTACTCTGCTTACAGGAGGCCAGTCAATCCCCCCATGTAGACAAGCCCTGTGTGGGGGTCCCAACAGCCAGCTCTGCTCAGGCCTTGGCTACACTCAGGACT
>NW_020664440.1:32069527-32080740 GCF_002925995.2 Terrapene triunguis
CCCCAGCCCTCCCCCACCCCATGCCCTGACTCCTGCACGCCCCCCACATCCCCACCCTCACCCTGAGCACCAAACGGGAGCTCCTGCACACACACTCCTCATTCCCACCTGCACCCCTCGCACCAAACAGGAGCTGCCCCAGGTAAGCGCTCCACACCCCAACCTCTTGCCCCAACCCTGAGCCCCCTCCCTCACCCTAACTCCTGGCCAGACCCTGCACCTCTGTCAGCCATTCTCTGTGCAGACAGCATCACACCTGCCTAGGGCTCTGCAACAATCATACACCCTTATCCCACCACCTAGATTCTTAAATGCAAAGGGGAAACTGAGGCACCCACACAGTATTCAGAGAAAACATTAAGAACATTCCCACTTTGTCACACTGGAGGAGGGGCAGCTCAGTGCAGAGCGAGATGAAGAGAATGGGCTAGAACCTGGGAGAAGGTAGGTACCTGCTCTATGTGGGCAGGGGCGGGGGGGATCCTATTTACCTCTGCTGTGCTTGCAGTTTACCCCCAGCCCCTCCCTTGTTCCAGAGACCAACCCTAGCTCCCACCCCCATGTGCTTTTACCCCCGGCCCCTGCCTTGCTCCCGTCAGCAGGGACTAATCCTTCCCCCATGCCCCACTGTGCTCATCTTGCCTCGGGCCCCTGCCTCGCTCCAGCTGGGGTCCAATCCTTCCCACCTTGCCATGCCCTGCTGTCAGGGTGGATAAAAACCAATGATTTAAAAAAAAATCTGATTTTTTTTTTTTTTAATTTAAATCAGATTTTTTTTGATAAAATGCTTTTTGAGGAAAAATCCTACCTAAAGATAGTTTTAATTAAGATACATTATATCTCATCATGGAATAGGGATTATAAAGTCTAATTCCATTGAATGAGACAATATATTCATGTAATGTTTAAGAAAAGTTTTGCAAATGAGCAGGGGCGGCTCCAGGCACCAGCGCACCAAGCGCGTGCCTGGGGCGGCAAGCCGCGGGGGGCGGCCTGCCGGTTGCTCTGAGGGCGGCCGTGAGGCTGCCTTCGGCGGCATGCCTGCGGGAGGTCCGCCGGTCCCACGGCTTCGGCGGTAATTCGGTGGCGGGGACGCTGAAGGCGCGGCACCGGCAGACTTCCCGCAGGCATGCCGCCGAATCTGTGTGACCAGCGGACCGCTGTGCTTGGAGCGGCAAAAACCATAGTCGCCCCTGTAAATCAGTTCTAATAGTTCATGCATTAGGGACCCAATTTTATGGGGTTCCACAGACTTCTGTATAGATTATTTAGGTTAATCTTTCTATCTACCCAATGGGACTCAGTGCTCAGTCTAGAAGATACCATCCGAGATGCTTAGTTTTGCAGTTCTCAAACTGTGGATTTGTCTCCAGAGGTAACATGCTTGTTAACAGCAAAAATGTTTTTAAATAAATAAATAATATATAGAGGTGAGAAATAACAGACCTCAACTCTATTGTCCAGCTGCACATTTGTGTACACAGTCAATCCCTTACCTCTCTCTAAAAGTTAAGTTTGAAAAAGTTCAATGAATAGAAGATTGTTGGGGGCAGAATAGATCTGGACAAGGAGAAGAAGTGTGGAGATAAATGTGAGAAGCAAGGGACATATGCTTTTTTGTTAAAATATTATGTTTGCTGTTGAAGAAAAAAATCCAGAAGACTTAACATTGTTGTTTTAGTTAAATAAAACAATTTAAATGTCTGTCTGGTGATGTTCTCCTCCTAATACAGCGTGGGAAGAAAATCCTCCAAATATTTAATGATTAACCTGTTGAATTGGAGATACACCTCTACCCCGATATAACGCGACCCGATATAACATGAATTCAGATATAACGTGGTAAAGCAGCACTCCAGGGGGGCGGGGCTGCGCGCTCCGGTGGATCAAAGCAAGTTCGATATAATGCGGTTTCACCTATAGCACGGTAAGATTTTTTTTTTTTGGCTCCCGAGGACAGCGTTATATCGGGGTAGAGGTGTAGTTCACCTCCCAATGACTTCATAAATATCTGCTTCAATTACCTTTGGTAAATGAAATAACCAAACAATCATTCATTTTCTGATATAGCTGTTAAGCTCATCTGAAAAGTTTTCAAAATAAATCTGTTTTAAAAATGTAGTGTGTACCTTCTAAAAATTAAACCTACATCTATCTGAGTTGTGAAGAATATGTATTAAGGTTATAACAACCAACAAGAATGCACTTTTATTTAGAAAACCATGATTAAATGAAGTCTTCCTGACTAGTGATTTAAATCATGATTTAAATCAAATCCACCCTGCCCACTGTGCTCTTGCCCCTGGCCCCTTCATTCCCCAGTGGGGCCCACAAATATGTTTGGTGCTGGGCCCACAAAAAGTTAATCCGGCCCTGGCAGAGGAGTTTATAGGCGCAGTCCTGGACTCGACTCAAGCCAGGGCGTACCTCCCAAAAGCCAGGTTTCGGTCACTAGGGGACATTATACGGGGCCTCAGGCAGTTCCCCACGACCACAGCAAGGACCTGCCTGAAACTGCTGGGGCACATGGTGGCGTGCAGCATGCCAGACTCCGACTCCAGCCATGACTGGAGCAGGTGAAGTCTGTTTATTGACCGGCCCGGGACGCTCTGGACAGCAGCATAACCCTGCCCCGCCTGGTGCTGGACTCCCTCCTGAGATGGCTCGACCCGCAGGTGGTTTGTGCGGGAGTGCCTTTCACTAGCCCTCAGCCATCCCTTTTGTTAGTGACGGATGCCTTGGATCTGGGCTGGGGAGCTCATTTGGGAGACCTCAGGACTCAGGGCCTCTGGTCTCAGGCGGACCTCGCTCAGCATATCAATGTCAGAGAGCTGAGAGCGGTGTGTCTGGCGTGCCAGGTTTTCAGACCCCACTTAGCTGGCAGGTGCCTTTCAGTCCTCACAGACAACACCATGGCAGTGTTTTAGATCAACAAACGGGGGTACATGCTCCTCTCCCCTGTGCCAGGAAGCCCTCATGCTGTGGGATTTCTGCATAGAGCACTCGATACACCTGCAGGCTTCATACCTTCCCGGAGTACAGAACAAGCTGGCAGACAGTCTCAGCCAAACCTTTCATGGCCACGAGTGGTACCTCCGGTCGGATGTAGCAAGCTCAGTTTTCTGTCTCTGGGGCTCTCCCCAGGTGGACCTGTTCACCACACGCAGCAACAGGAAGTGTCAGCTGTTCTGCTCCTTCATGAACCACAGCCCAGGGTCCATTGTGGATGCCTTCCTTCTCCCGTGGGGGGACCGTCTGCTTTACATGTTCCCACCGATACCGCTGGTCCACAAGGTGTTCCTCAAGATCCACAGGGACCGGGACCGAGTCATATTGATAGCCCCGGCGTGGCCACGCCAGCACTGGTTCACATCACTCCTGGAAACGTCCGTAGCGACCCCGCTCACCTTGCTGCTGGTCCCGGACCTGATCACGCAAGACCACGGCCGCCTCCGGCACCCAAACCTAGAGTTGCTCCACCTCATGGCCTGGATGCTCCATGGCTAAATGCTGTGGAACTGACCTGCTCAGACCAAGTCTGGCAAGTTCTCCTTGGCAGTAGGAAGCCCTCTACGAGAGCAGCGTAGCTTGCCAAGTGGAAGAGGTTCTCGCTCTGATAGGAACAACGCAATCAGTCGTCAACGCTCACCCTGATACCGTTCATACTGGACTATCTCCTTCATCTTAAACAACAGGACCTGTCCCTGTTGTCATTGAGGGTCCACTTGGCCGCCATCTCCGCCTTCCATCCGGGTGCAGACAGCTTCTCGGTCTTCGCAAACCCTATGGTCGGCCATTTCCTCAAAGGCCTCAACAGGCTCTACCTGCAAACACGCCAGCCTGTCCCAGCTTGGGACCTTAACCTGGTCCTTGCCAGGCTTACGGGCCCTCCATTTGAGCCGCTGGCGACATGCTCCCTGCTCTCTCTCTCTTACATGGTGGCGTTCCTTGTGGCAATAACCTCGGCTAGGAGAGTGTCGGAGCTCAGGGCCCTTACATCTGAGCCCCCTTACACAGTTTTCATAAGGACAAAATCCAACTCAGGCCTCATCCAGCTTTTTCTACCTAAAGTTGTCTCCAGTTCCACATGACCCAAGACATCTTTCTCCCAGTGTTTTACCCCAAGCCACACTCCTGCAATAGGGAGCATAGGCTTCCATCATTGGATGTGCGCAGAGTGCTGGCCTTCTATATAGAGAGAACTAAGCCGTTCCGAAAGTCCGTTCAACTATTCGTAGCAGTGATGGACAGAATGAAGGGCCTCCCTTTCTCGTCCCAATGCATTTAGTCATGGATCACATCCTGCATTCGAGAGTGTTATGACTTGGCGAAGGTGACCACCCCGCCGATCACTCCACCAGGGCTCAGGCCTCCTCACCTGCATTCCTGGCGCAGGTCCCCACCCAGGAAATCTGCAGAGCGGCAACGTGGTCCTCGATACACACGTTTACGACACACTATGTGATCACACAACAGGCCAGAGATGATGCGGCCTTTGGGCGAGCCGTGCTCCAATCAGTAGATGACTCCGACCCCATCTCCTGAACTTTGGCTTGTGAGTCACCTGGTTGGAATGGACATGAACAATCACCCGAAGAAGAAAAAATGGTTACTCACCTTCTCATAGCTGTTGTTCTTCAAGATGTGTTGTTCATGTCCATTCCAATACCCGCCCTCCTACTGTTATACCAATAAAATAAAAACCAGCAGGATCTTATTAAAGGGGATAAGGCAAAATGCCATGTTTATTGTGAATACAGAAAGAATCTTAGTAAGCAGTCAGTTATAGCTATAACATTCCATTCAATTTCACATTCATTCATACACACACCGGTTCTGCAAGGTTGTCATCATAGTTACCAGCCTTAGAGCTGCTCGTGCCAAGCCACTGGCCAGGTGGCCTGGACATGAAAATGGAGCCAAGTTTTGTCAGATGCGCATCTGACGCTCCTGGAGGGTGGTTGAAGAACCAGACTCAAAGTTCTGTTTTTAGAGTCTGTCTTTATAGGAATTCATCCTCATTCAAATCCATAGGGTTTGCTTCGTCATGCTGTTTTCACATTTGAAGTGATAATCACTGTTCTCACATTTAAAATAATAGTCCATCATGCAGATGGCACAGCAGTGACGGGCTTGTTGTTATCTTGTTCTTCGGCCCCTCCATCCTTGGGGTAGTTGGGGTGGATTCCGGTTTGCCCTATGGGGTCATCCAGTTATCTCCATCCTGCGCATTCTTCAGCCGAATGTTCCTGGGTAGTTATTATTTATTAGGCTGGCACTTCAACCTTTTATTACTCATTCAAACATACATTTACAATCACACCCTATTTCACTTAACTTAACTATTCTCAAATCATTAGGGCAAGACAGACTCCAATGAATCTATCCGTGCCGCTTGTCACACATGAAAAGAAAACAAGCAAGATAGGAATGTAAAAGTGGAGGAACAACAAATTTTGTTCCTGAATTCAGAAAAAACATTTGTAACATGTTGTTATCTTATCACTTTTAGGACAAACTCTTTGTCTCTGAATGTTTTTCTACAATTAGCACAGACCTTGCAAACTAACAGGCCTGCTTCACTTAGCACAAACTCAGCAGGCTGAGCGAACGGGCTGAGAGACCTATTTCTTTCTAATAATACAAGCCAAATCTGGGGTCTGTACTGGACCATATTTTCCCAAAAATAATTAATGTATTAATTATTACTTTTAATCCCCCTTTTGACACTAAGATTATTAATCACTAGGGTCACTTCTTATTTAATCTGTTGAATAGAAAATACTGGGAGGCGATGATTTGGGCCTGTGGCTCTAGGCTTGCATACATTGTTTTTATTCAACAGCACATTCCAAACATCCCAATTAAACAAATACAATTCAAAACCAAAACAATCAGTAGGGGGTGTAGCATTACCGATTGTATGCCAGTAGTTGTGGGAGACCATCCAGACAATATGTCATACCAATGGTAGGCTGTTATTTGTTTTTCTGCAGTGGCAGTTTTTAACATGTCCCCGTTTGTATGCATAATATGGATGGTTCGGTTTCCCACATTGCCTTTTGTCTGTTCTAGGAACTGTTACCTCTTTACCTTTTAACAGGTGATTGGTGAATTCCTGCCATTCAATGCCAAGATTGATAGAGAACTCAGCTAAGTCAGTGCTTACAGTAAGCTGAGACTTTTCGGGTGTGGCAAATAGTAGGTGAGATTATTGGTAAACACAGTACTTACATTGCATTTACATTCGTCCACTGGTGGGTTGCTAACACTTCCATCCTGCCAGAACACCACCTCCCAGGAATTAACACATACACATTGCCCATTACACAATGAAACCAAAGTACTGTATAATTCATCCTACATACAGGATCCTAGTAAAATGTCTTTACTACAGGGCTCTGAAGCTACAGGCAAGGACAAGCACACCCACTTTTGCGGAGTTCACTCGGTACAACCTCTGGTGTCCAATAGCTTCCCTCCCTCCCCAGCCCACTGGTTCGAGATCTGGGGTAGCCAGAAAGCCCACTCCCCATATTGCAGATGGGATCTAACTTTTCATATCTTTGCTTCCAGAGACTGTTGATGTGCAATCCTGACAACAATTTCTCTAATTAAAAGGTCTGGTTTTACCATGCTAGAAACATACTGCATCTACTCATATTGATAGGTATCAAACAGTGATCTTTTTCTTTGCTTTAACAAATGTATTAAGACCTTAGTGCTTCCTGATATTACCCAAAACATTTCATGTTCCAAAGTGGACAAAGCGAGTATCTGCATCTCAGTGCACCCCATGGCTGTAGCAGTATGATTTTCTATTTCCAGCTGTTTCTTATGCATCAGCCAGGTAGTAGTATTGAGCCATTGCCATAGGTCCCATCTAGCTTTCAAATTGCCAAGGCCTATCTGGACTAAATCCACATTAGCCTGTATTTGTTTCTGTATCAGGCTGTCTTGTAACCGGGCCAGAGAGATTAATTTATTCTTAATTGTCTCCAAATCTACGGAATTCATGAGTCCTGCTCCCGCCCCAAAACCACCCAGCATTGTATCCATTAGATCTCTCTTGACCCTGGTGGGGGAAGAGATGGGGGGAGACTGCTGGTGCGTTCTTATCCATGCTGAAAGGATGGGGAGAGAGTAAGGTATGCATTTGGGCTCTAGCTTAGAGACATTTAACCGTATCAAGTCCATGTTAATTTTCATGTTTACCAGAAGGGGGCTTACTAAAACCTGCCCTGGTGTGGTCTGGACCTTGAACAGTGCAGGTTTCTTCATGGACCTTGGTGTATTTCTCAAATACATATTCTTTTTTTTATTTTTACGCACAATTATTTGGGAATGCCCGTGTGTGTGTGTGTGTGTGTGTGTGTGTGTGTGTGTATTCCAGACAGTATACCACAATAACTGTTACCAAGGTTCCTGATTTTACAAACCCATCCCAAATGTAGGGGAGTAAGGGGTAGTCTGCAATTGTGGTGGTGTCTCCAAAATAACCTTTGGTTCGTACTCCCACCATCCAATTACTTTCCCTCCCCCTGGGGACTGAGATGTGTTTACCTGTAATTCTAATTCTCCCTCCCCCACATAGACATGAGTGCTTCCTAGGGGTTTTAAAACAAGGCTAGTGTTTAGGTCAAACCATCTTATTTGGATGTCTGGGTCCCCAAGTGGGGTCCATGGTGTGTCTTCTGATTCTGAGCCGTTTCCCAATAGTGTGACAGCTAAAACCGTTTGACCTTCTCCCAGGTATTCTGAAGCACGAGTGTTGTTGTTCCATTGCTTGTGTCCATGACTAGATACTGACGTATTAGGGCTCAGCGCCTCCTCCGGGGCAGGTTGTTTCTCAGCTGCGACTATAAAAATGAGCAAATTAATCCAGATCAGGGACCACTGCATCCTCTGTGGCTTTGTTTCCCGTGCTGTCTGGGACGTCATTTGGCTCCTCTCTCACAGCTCTCCCGATGAAGCGAATGTGCAGCTTGGACCGGTGTAAAACGTACACCCACAACAAAGAGTCGCAGCAGCACAATCCGGCACCCAGCAATGCTGTGAGAATGACAATAAAAACACCACGTCCACAGGTCCTGGTATCCAGTCGGCATCTGGGCAATTATGCCTACAACATAATTGTTACTGTATTAATTCTGTGATTAATTCTGTTCTGCAAACAATTTAATCTGTGAAACGTAAACCCACATCAATTTACCATCCTTATCAATGCGGTAAATGAGAGGGCTGAGGCGATCAACTATGGAGTAGGGACCAGTCCACTTTGACTCCAGTGTGTGATCCCTTTTGCCCAATTTTAAATACATTACCTGATCTCCTGCTTCCCGCAGTTGAGAGTCCCCAGCTTTTTGCCGATCCATTCTTTTGTTCATTAGCTTAATAGCTTGATTCACCCTGTACTGTAGGATGCTTTTATCTTCCTGCTGCTGCTCCAGCCATTGCCAGTGCTCATGAGTCCCAGTTGGGCTGTCCCCTGTCAATTCCACAGTTTGCTCTGCATCGATAACCAGTTTCATAGCTTGCCCAAAGAGAATTTGATACAGCTGGATTTTAGTCCTAGCCTATCACTGCTACGAAGGGCAGCCAGAATAAGCGGCAGCTTCTCAGGTAGGGTTACCATTGTGATGGGTTGGATCACAGAAACCCCCTTGGGAGCTGCCACCCAATGTGCAAAGACTACCCCTGCTTCTGTTTTCCCTGCCAGCTCAGGACTCCAGCACCCTGTCTTGCTGAGCCAGACACTCCAGTCTGCTCCAACACAGACCCAGGGTCTGAATCACTTGCCTCAAAGCTGCAAGTTTACCTGAAAACAGCTCACAGAAGTGTGCTTGTCTTTAGCACTCAGATGCCCAACTCCCAATGGGGTCTAAACCCAAATAAATCCGTTTTACCCTGCATAAAGCTTATGCAGAGTAAACTCATAAATTGTTCACCCTCTATAACACTGATAGAGAGATATGCACAGTTGTTTGCTCCTCCAGGTATTAATACATACTCTGAGTAAATTACTAAATAAAAAGTGATTTTATTAAATACAGACAGTAGGATTTAAGTGGTTCCAAGTAGTAACAGACAGAACAAAGTAAGTCACCAAGCAAAATAAAATAAAATGCGCAAATCTATGTCTAATCAAACTAAATACAGATAATCTCACCCTCAGAGATGCTTCAGTAAGTTTTTCTCAGACTGGACACCTTCCAGGCCTGGGCACAATTCTTTCCCCTGGTACAGCTCTTGTTCCAGCTCAGGCGATAGCTTGGGGATTCTTCATGATGGCTCCTCTCTCTCTCTGTTCTCTTCCACCCCTTTATATATCTTTTGCATAAGGCAGGAACCCTTTGTCCCTCTGGGTTTCCACCCCCCCTCACTGGAAAAGCACCAGGTTAAAGATGGATTCCAGTTCAGGTGACATGATCACATGTCACTGCAAGACTTCATTGCCCACTTGCCAGCACACACATATACAGGAAGACTCACAGGTAAACACAGCCATCTGCAGATAATGGTCCTTGTTAATGGGAGTCATCAAGATTCCAAACCATCATTAATGGCCCACACTTTACATAATTACAATAGGCCCTCAGAGTTACATTTTATATTTCTAGTTTTAGATACAAGAGTGGTACATTTATACAAATCGGATGATCACACTCAGTAGATTATAAGCTTTAATGATACCTTACAAGAGACCTTTTGCATGAAGCATATCCCAGTTACATTATATTCACTTATTATCATGTTTTTATAAAACCATATAGACTGCACAACATCACAACCATATGTCCGTATTTTCCCGGACTTATCCGGCTTTTTAGTTCTTAAATCGCCATCCGGGGGGAATTTTTAAATATCTAAAAAGTCTGGGAAAATACGGACGTATGGTAACCCTAAGTCCAAAGTTCCGGGGCTGGCGGCGCTTCCTGGGGTAGCTCCCGGTGCCCGACTGCTGGCAGAAGCCTGCAGTGTGGGCGGCCCCTAGGCACAGAGGTGGAGGGGGTCTCTGTGTGCTGCACCGGCTCCCTCCTGCCCAATCAGAGCTGCGGGGGCAGGGCTTGCAGGTGCCAGCAGTGGGCAGAGAGCCCTCCGCCCCCCCGACCCGAACCGACCCTAGGAGACAGAGGGACCTGCGGATGCTTCCCGGGAGCCGCCCCAGGTAAGCACTGCAGGGACTCCCCACCTCGCCCCCCGGCAGGTCCCTCTGGCTCTTAGGGTCAGGGCGGGGTGGGGCGGAGGGCTCTCTGCGCGCTGCCGGCGCCTGCAAGCCCCACTCCGCGGCTCCAGCAGCTTCCATTAGCACTTTCCCCAGCCAATGGGAGCCACGGAGCTCGTGCTTGTGGCAGGCGCAGCATGTGGAGACCCCTCGGCTGCCCCTGATCCTAGGAGCCAGAGGGACTTGAGGCAGGAGGGGTGAGTAGGCGAGCGGTGGTTGAGAAGGTGGGGGGGGGGGGGGGGGGGGGGGGGGGGGTGAGAAGGCCAGCGGCGGAGCAGTGGGGGTTGAAGAGGCGAGTGGCGAGGGAGCCAGCGGTGGGTGGGCGGGTGGGGGTGAGGAGGCAAGAAGCAGCGAGCCAGTGGTAGGCGGAGGTTCTCAGGGCAGGCATGGGGGTTTCTGGCAGGGGAGTGAGGAGGCGAGCAGCAGGTGGGAGGAGGTGAGCGGTGGGTGGGGGACTGAGGAGGGACGCAGCAAGTCAGTGGCGGACCAGGGGTAAAGAGGGGTGCGGTGGCAGGGCCGACCGTGGAGGGGGCAGGACCTGGGGCAGAGTGGGGGCGGAGCGTGGGAGGAGCGGGGGTGGACTGTGGGTGGGGCCAACACCTCCCATGGAGTGTCCTCTTTTTTTAATGTTCAAATATGGTAACCCTATCTCAGTCCAATTTCTGCCAGTGTTATCTATGACCTTTCTCAGTGCTTCTTTGATAGTGTGGTTCATTCTTTTCACTTACCCTACGGGCCTCAATCTTCTGGCTATGTGGAATTTGTGAGTAATTCCCAGAGCACAACTCCCCTACAAATGCCCCTCCGTTATCAGAGTTGATGACCTCAGGCGGTCCATATCTGCATACCCAGGGCCGGCTCTGGCTTTTTGGCCGCCCCAAGCAAAAAAAACAAACAAAACAAAACAAACAAAAAAAACGGGGCGGCCAGAACGGCAAAGCAAAAAAAAAAAACCTGCAGCGCGGCCGGAGCGCGGGTGCAGGGGGAC
>NW_020664440.1:32080840-32085838 GCF_002925995.2 Terrapene triunguis
TTGGGGGGGGGAGGGAGCGGGCGGGAGAGAGAGAGAGAGAGAAGGGGGCGGCCAGGGCTACAGCAAGGGCGCTGCCATGCGGCCCCTCCCGCTGCGCCGCCTCCTGCCGCCTGCCGCGAGGGCTCCGCTCCGGTCGGCGGGGAGGGAAGGAAGAGGACTGCCCTGCAGGGCGCTCTGGTTCTCCGCGCCGCCGCCCCCTACAGGGCAGCCGGAGCGGAACAAGAACAAAAAAAAAGAGAAAAAAAAAAAGCAGCCGTGCCGCCCTAGGATTGGGCGGAATGCCGCCTCCAACAATCTGCCGCCCCAAGCACCAGCTTGCTCAGCTGGTGCCTGGAGCCAGCCCTGTGCATACCTCTTCTGAAAACAACTTCTTGGCAGCCGTCTGAGCACTGTTGTTCCTTGTGGGGAAGGCTTCAACCCATCCTGAAAATGAATCTATAATCACAAGTAAATACCGGAATCCTTCCTTATTTCTGGGCAACTTATCAATGAAATCAATTTGGATTCTATGCCATGGGCGCAGTCGTCGTTGGTGGAGCATCTGAGGTTGGTGTGGGGGTCGAGCTTTATTCCTGGCACATTGTAACCCACATCTCTACATCCTCTCTCATGCACTTCCATTCTGCTACTTGCTTTAACCTTCTCAGCATCCCCTCCATTCCTTCATGCATGAACTGGTGAGGTATGCTCACTAGTTCTTGTCTCTCAATTCTCCTGGGGGTGCGGATAGTATCCTGAGCCTTCTGTTCCTGTTTTCTGGTTACCACCGCTACTCCTTCATAATCTCTCTCTATTGCATCAGCACGGTTGTTCCAAATAGTCTCAGCTGCTGAGCCCGTACTGTGTGGCTTTACATGTCTGATCTTTAGTTGATCAGGGTGGGTGGTAACTAGGGTGACCAGATGTTCCGATTTTATAGGGACAGTCCCGATTTTGGGGTCTTTTTCTTATATAGGCTCCTATTACCCTCCACCCCCGTCCCGATTTTTCACACTTGCTGTCTGGTCACCCTAGTGGTAACCCAAGCATAAATCCATTTCCACTCCTCTACACATGCTCTCTCTTTTCCATCTGCAGATTTCCAATCATTCCTTTGACAGTCAAACATCCAGTGTTGTGCTCCGTTCACACAATAATTACTGTCAGCATAAATATACACTTAGGGGAGTTCTCATACTGTTTTAAAACTTGATATACAGTGTGTAGTTCGGCGTGTTGTGCTGAGCTGTGATCCAAATATCCT
Source organism: Terrapene triunguis (assembly GCF_002925995.2). Lineage (NCBI taxonomy): Eukaryota > Metazoa > Chordata > Testudines > Emydidae > Terrapene > Terrapene triunguis. The sequence goes on from NW_020664440.1 coordinate 32,082,084, forward strand.
TTGATTACTTCTTCTTCTAAATTTATGGCAGCATATTTAATTATTTTCTTGCCTTGGATTACCATGGAACTGCCATCAGTGAACCAGATATATTTCTCCTGGCCCATTGTATTCAATTCTTCGAGACGGGGTGCCGTACATACGACCTTCTCCCCCTTCACCCGCTTTAATGGCTGCCACCTGTCTAGTGGCAAAGCCCAATTTCTGTCTCAGACTCTTAATTAGTGACTCGCAGCGGCTATGATTTGTAGGTGTTCTACTCTGCTCCACTGTTAATTTCTTTACCATGCTTTGGAGCGCATGATTCTCTCTTGCAGTTCTTTCAGAGGCTTCAGCCTGATCTGCCAGGAATTTTTCTCTTTCTCTGCTTTCCCGGAGCACCTCTTTTATTATTTCCAGCTGGCTCTGTGTATTCGTAGCCAGCACCTTCCAATTGTCTGCTCCCTTTTCCGTTTAGTTTAGCTTTTCCTGTAGAGATGCCTTTTCCTCTTTACAGGAAGCTAAGCGGAGGTAAGAATCATTATATGCCTCCCACAATAGCCAAATTGCTGCTGCAACTCTTTTGGCAGCACTAGAGGGTTTATACAAGAGGATATACTGAATCAATCTATCCTCTAGGTCTGAAATGGTGCAGACATCAGCTAGGGCTTGTTCAGTCCAAGGACTGTGCCCATATTTTTGAAGGATTTGTTTAAAAGGAGTGATCTCTTTGACAAAAGGTGAGGTTGGGGGTACCTCCAGTTCTACTCCCCCTTCAGGCAAAAGCTTACCCTGCCTTTTCTTGAACATTTTTTAAAAGCTTGTTCAAACTTTCTCGTCACCCCTGACACAGGTCAGCGAGTGACACAGCCTGGATTCCGAAATCGTAGCTGAATAATATTTTTACCTCTGCCTATATATATCCTTCAAGGCCAGGAGGTTGACAAACTCCTATATCCTTCAGAGTTTGTCTGGTTGGCAAGATAGAAGTGCCAAGCTCTATAGAGCTGGCGGTGTGTACACCAGTTTTCACAATAACCAAGACATATGCCAATATTCCCCCTTTCGCAATTCTCCACCAAAATGTTATACCAATAAAATAAAAACCAGCAGGATCTTATTAAAGGGGATAAGGCAAAATGCCACGTTGATTGTGAATACAGAAAGAGCTATAACTGCCTGCTTACTATGATTCTAACATTCCATTCAATTTCACATTCATTCACACATTCATTCATACACACACAGGTTCTGCAAGGTTGTTATCATAATTACCAGCCTTAGAGTTGTTCGTGCCAAGCCACTGGCTAGGTGGCCTGGACATGAGGATGGAGCCGAGTCTTGTCAGATGCACATCTGATGCTCCTGGAGGGTGGTTGCAGAACCAGACTCAAAGTTCTCAGTTTTTAGAGTCTGTCTTTATAGGAATTCATCCTCATTCAAATCCATAGGGTTTGCTTCATCATGCTGTTTTCACATTTGAAGTGATAATCAATTACTGTTCTCACGTTTAAAATGATAGTCCATCATGTTATTATCTTGTTCTTCAGTTCTTCAGCCCCTCCGTCCTTGGGGTAGTTGGGGGTGGATTCCGGTTTGCCCTACGGGGTCATCCAGTTATCTCCATCCTGCGCATTCTTCGGCCAAATGTTCCTGGGTAGTTATTATTTATTAGGCTGGCACTTCAACCTTTTATTACTCATTCAAACATACGTTTACAATCACACCCTATTTCACTTAACTTAACTATTCTCAAATCATTAGAGCAAGACAGACTCCAATGAATCTATCCATGCCACTTGTCACACATGAAAAGAAAACAAGCAAGACAGGAATGTAAAAGTGGAGGAACAACAAATTTTGTTCCTGAATTCAGAAAAAAACATTTTGTAACATGTTGTTATCTTATCACTTTTAGGACAAACTCTTTGTCTCTGAATGTTTTTCTACAATTAGCACAGACCTTGCAAACTAACAGGCCTGCTTCAAACTCAGCAGACTGAGCGAACGGGCTGAGAGACCTATTTCTTTCTAATAATACAAGCCAAATCCGGGGTCTGTACTGGACCATATTTTCCCCAAAATAATTAATGTATTAATTATTACTTTTAATCCAACACTACCCCTCTGTCGGAAGGGCCGGGAAGAAGGAAGTGAGGGGGTGGAGGGTCGGCAGGGTGCTATATTGGGCGCCATGAAGGCGTGACTCCAGGGGGTGCCTAGGACGACCCTACGGACGCTGCTAAGGGAAAAATCTTCCGGCTGGCGTGCATGTGGCGCGCACACACCTGGTTGGAATGGACATGAACAACACATCTCGAAGAACAATAGTTACGAGAAGGTGAGTAACAACAAGAAACAAAGCAGCTCTGCTGAGGAACCTGCGGGAGCAGATTGCCCAGTATCTCCGCGAGAGTTTCCTGGAGATCTCTGAGGGAGATTCACGTGAAGTGAGGGAATGTATCAACAGCCTGTTCCACCGCTCAAACTAGGCATGACGTGGGAGACAAGCCTGCTTTCTTCAACCCTCCTGCCCCCAGCAATTCCCAAAATCAGATCCACGTATTGGGGCCTCCTCTCCTGTTTGCGCTTCGCCAATGTCCGACTGCTGTGACTGGCTAGGCTCCTCCAGGGTAGGAATGAGCTCCTGGCTGCAGGCATCTCTGGCCTCTGAGTCCTCCTCTACCGCTGGTTTCCCCTCCCCTTCTTCATCCAAGATGGCCTCCTCCTGGCTCGGTCCACTCTCGGCCAGCAATGAAGCCAATGAAGTATCCACAGGGGACTTCACAGTGGAGGTGGGATCACCACTGAGTATTGCGTCCAGCTCTTTGTAGAACCGGCAGCCCGTGTGCACAGCACCGGAACGGCGGTTTGCCTCCCGTGCCTTGTGGTAGGCGTTCCGCAGCTCCTTCACTTTGACCCTGCACTGCAATGTGTCCTGGTCATAGCACTTTTCTATCATGCATCTAGAAATCTGTAACTGCCCTGTTTTGAGCAATTTGTCCTGAATTGGCACTCTCAATTGGGTCCCGCCAGAACCGCATCATTACAATAGGTATCATAATTCCGACGGCTGGAGCACAGCTGGGACTGCACAGCCTCCTCTCCCCAAATACCGATGAGGTCCAGCAGCTTGGCATTGCTCCAAGTGGGGGATCATCTGGTGCGTGGAGCAGACATGGCCACCTGGAAAGATGTGCTGAGACCACTGCACGCATCACCGAACAAACAGGAAGGGGACTTTCAAATTTGCAAAGGAATGTATGGGGTGGGGCTCACAGTTGGTCACGTGAGGGCAGGGCAGTAGAGTTCAAATCGATGGCCAGAGAGGTGAGAACAGGAATTGTGGGACACTTCCCGGAGGCCAATCGCAGCGCTTTAATTACCACGGTGTCTACACTGGCACCGCAGCGCTGTAGCCACGGCGCAGAAAGCTCTACGCCTCTCGTCTAGGTGTTGTTTTTTTTTAGAGTGCTGCATCTGCGCAGTTTTTACACACTCAGTGGCTTGGCAGGGTGTTACCTCAGGAGTTACAGCACTCAAAGCTGCTTTAGTGTGCACAAACTTGCCAGTGTAGAGACAAAGATGGGTGCAGTTATATCTTTTAGTGGACCAACTTCTGTTGGTGAAAGAAACAAGCTTTCGAGCTATACAGAGCTCTTCTCCAGGTCTGGGGCTATGTCTACACTGGAGACCTTACAGGAACCCTCTCTAAAGAAGCCAGAGGACGAACTGGTTTCACCTTCCACCTCATCTCTGTGGCACTCGAAAGCTTG
>NW_020664440.1:32085848-32086637 GCF_002925995.2 Terrapene triunguis
CAGAACAAGGAGAAAAGAGAAAACTGAATTTTGCAAAGGGAAGCCACAGGCTAAGGGTATGTCTACACCAGGGCTGGCTCCAGGCAGCAGCCCACCAAGCTTGTGCTTGGGGCGGCACCTGGAGGGGGGCGGCGCGGCGCTCCGCCCGCCGGAGAGAGCGGGGCCACGGCCGGGCTCGCCGCCCTCCCCCCGGCGGTCTGGCTGTCCTCTGCCCTGCCGCCCTCCCCCCGGCCGCTCTGGCTGCAAGGGGGAGAGCCGAGCCCCGGCCGGGGCTCGCCGCCCTCCTCCCAGGGCTCCGGCCGCCCTCCCCCCCCACGGCGCCCTCCCCCCGGCCGCCGGTGGGAGAGCCGAGCCACCGCCGGGGCTCGCCGCCCTCCCCCCAGGGCTCCGGCCACCCTCCCCCCCGGCGCCCTTCCCTGGGGCAGCAAAAAAGCCAGAGCCGGCCCTGGTCTATACTACGGGATTAATCCGAATTTATATAATTCAAATTTGGGAAACAGATTGTATAAAGTCGAATGTATGCGGACACACTAGGCACATTAATTCGGCGGTGTGCATCCATGTTCCGGGGCTAGCGTCGATTTCTGGAGCGTTGCACTGTGGGTAGCTATCCCATAGCTATCCCATAGTTCCCACAGTCTCCCCCGCCCATTGGAATTCTGGGTTGAGCTCCCAGTGCCTGATGGGACAAAAAACATTGTCGCAGGTGGTTCTGGGTACTGAAATGCAGCCTGGAAATAATAACAAGGAGTCTGGTGGCACCTTAAAGACTAACAGATTTATTTGGGC
>NW_020664440.1:32176637-32245033 GCF_002925995.2 Terrapene triunguis
GCCCAAATAAATCTGTTAGTCTTTAAGGTGCCACCAGACTCCTTGTTGTTATTTCCAGGCTGCATTTCAGTATTTAATTTCTTGTTTAAGAGTCTGGGACAATGTACACTCCAGGAAAGAATCAAGTGGACAAATTCATTAAATTGGACAGTGGAGTTACACCAGGACAAAACCACACAGTCACCACTGAACTGCACTAACCTGATCAAGCAAAACTAGAACCTTTCACAAGAGTTAGTAGAAGAGCAGTTTGCTGCTATTTCTGTAAAAAGGCCAAAGTAGCAATTTAAAAATAAATCAAATCAATTTGGTCCTGTAAATAGTCACCCTTTTTACAGTTCTGTCTAGAAACACAAAACCAGACAAATAATTCTACTTGACAGCAATTTTGCGTTTTCGCCTGTGAGAGTCCCTCAGCATAAAACTACCTTTGAAGTCACGGGGCATTCATGCCCATGATACTTTTGCACTTCAGACTCCCGAGGGCTTTGATGAGAGCTTTGGTGGCAGAAGGAAAGTTAACTATATAATTATTCAATCTATTTAACAGAATTAGGCCCAAATGAAAGCTCTAGTTTTAATTAAACGATAGAAAACAGTCATACATACTCCCTTCACTGTGGTCGCTCCATAGAGACCAATCACTAAGGGACCCCTTCTGCCAGGTCTTGTCAGTAGCAGCAAGGACCTGGTTGAAATATCTAGCGGTTCCGCTTGAAATTAACAAACACACTGGCTCAAGCTCCCACCAATAAGCCTGGGGAAAACTAAATCCCCCTCCTTAGGCACCCTTAACAGGCAAATTTTCTCTCACAAGTAACTGTGTATGAAACAAAGAAAACTTATAAGAGAAAAGGGACAGCATTAATATGGGAAACAATAAATCAACTTCAATGGTGAATGAATACTAAGCAAAACCCCCACTTCCACAGTACATTGCCCAATGTCCTTTGCCTCAGTTTCCCCACCTGCAGATCTGACAGTCCTATGAACAAATATTCCTTTAGCACACCACTTCCCTCCTTTTCCTCCTGCTGGCCTCCACTCATGGTTTGCAGTCAGAAGTTAGTACTGTTCCCAGGACAGCATCTCTCACAGCCATTACTGTCTTCAGCCACAATATAAAGGTTGAGTTCTGAGGCTCTATTACATAACCCAGCTCTCAGTGATTCCAGGTCCGGTAGCTGCGAGGTAGGAGAAGACTCGCTGTGGAGTGCACTCAGCTATATTATTATACTATCCAGCCTCAGCAGAGAAAAGCTCAAGCAATCTGCATGAAGCCAGCCCTTATGACGACATTGGGCTGTTAGCCCTGTATCTACAGTAGACCCTCATAGTTACGAACACCAAACTGATCAGTCAACCACACACCGCATTTGGAACCAGAAGTATGCAATCAAGCAGCAGCAGTGACAAAAAAAAAGGGGGGGGGGGCGGGGGACTAGCAAATACAGTACAGTAGTACTGTGTTAAATGTAAACTACTCAAAATAAGAGGGAAAGTTTAAAAAAAAGATTTGACAAGGTAAGAAAACTCTTTCTGTGCTTGTTTCATTTAAATTAAGATGGTTACCAGCAGAATCTTGTCCTTGGTAAAGTTTCAAAGCTGTATTAAATCAATGTTCAGTTGTAAACTTTGGAAAGAACACCCATCACGTTTTGTTCAGTGCTACGAACACTTCAGAGTTACGAACAACCTCCATTTCCCGAGGCGCATTTGTAACTTTGAGGTTCTACTGTATTGAGTTCCCGGGACCAATGGCAGCTGTTATGTAAAGCCTCCGCTCAAATGCAATTGTAAGATCTGTAACTTATATCCTTAAGTTCTGCAACCTTTTTGCAGACTTTGTGACTTCAGTGATTGTTAGCAGAGCCTTTGAAGTTTTGTAACCTTTGCAAGCTCTGTAACCTTTTCAAGTTACCACTTGTATGAACTTCCAAGCTTTGTAATATCCCATCCCTCAGAGAGAGTGTGAACGAGGGAGTGTATGTGGGACTGGGCGGAGAGGAGCTGCAAGGCGAGAGGAGCCTGGAGACAGGAGCCAGGTGTGTCTGATATAATCTGCCCTGAGAAGGCAGTCATGAAGTATTGTAAAGAAAAGAAGAACCTGGTATGCATGAAAGGAACTGGTCTAGGAATGCTTCTCGGTGGGGACACAGAAAGGAAACTCAGTGTACGTGACAGGAGCCACCCAGTTCCAAAATAAGAGGAAGAAGGCATGCACACAAGCCCCTGCTTCTTGACCCTCTCAGCAGTCTGGATTCGTGACCGCAGACAGACACACCAGATCTACCATGCTTCGGCTTCTCAGCCTCCATGCTGTCTTCGGTAACTCTGTCTGTGTAAGTGTGTGGGTGCATGAGGGTATGAATGCAGTGAATGTGTGCGTATATGAATAAGCTCCATCTCTTTTCTATCTGACCTAACAGCGGCATTGTAATAAAACTAATACAAGTGTGACCCTGGGTTGTTTTTTAGGGGAACAGAGGTAACAGCAGCCTCCCCGCAGACTAAGGGGAGGAGCTACTGGACCCAGGGATCAAATAAATACAGGGGGCAACAAAAGAGAAAACAGGAACAGGAGTGAGGTCGTAGGGTAAAAGCAGGGATCCAGAAGGGAACTGTCAACCCTGTGAATTGCAAATTTACACTGTCCCGCTATGGCATGTATCATTTTCTTCCCTTCATCAAGCAATGACTATCTATATTCAAGGGCCTGATCTCATACACCTGACACAATCAAGTCCTTTGAGCCAAGACTTGTCAGTTGAAAGGAGAATTGGAAATACTGCATTTCACAAAGCACAGACAGAAGAATGACCAGCCAAATCCCTCCCCTTCCCATTCCTGCTAGCAGAGCAGAGCTCACCAGAGCCAGAAAGGCACATATTCTGCATGCTGATACCTGTTCCAGATGTTTGTTCCTATCGCCTGAATCTATCATCATGTGGCTCTTTCTTTCCAGAGCATTTGCAAGCACATCCCCATCATTGACCCAAGACACCCTGATCATGGGATGTGTTGGAGGGTCCCTCACCTCTGTTCCTGGGCTGCGTGGGATCTGAATGGAGATCTGCCTCTGAGGAGATTAGAATCCAAGTGTTTCTGAGGGGCAGGTCTGCCCTACCTCAGCGGAGAAGAGACAGACAGGATTCCCAGTTAAATTACTTAAGTGCTGAAAATGTGCGATTCATTAGGGAGGGGCTATCATCTCAAACCTTCCTTTGCCACCTCCCTTCCTTTTTCTAGGCAAAGCTGCAACTACGGCTTCCTCGACTTTAAGGGCAGCAGGGACAATGGGATCATTTGATCTGACTGCCTGTGTAACACAGGCCATAGAATTTCATCCATTTGCCCCTGTAGGGAGCCAAATAACATATGTGGGACTAAGTCTATCTCCCAGAAAGGCCTGCAGACTTGAAGACATCCAGAGATGGAGAATCCACCGCTGCCCTCAGTAGTTTGTTCCAATGGAGCACCAATGAACATGTCAAAGATCTCACCCCCATCAACTTGGATCATTATATATCTAGGGGAGCCTCAGGGCCTGTCTACATGGGGAAACTGACCAGCATGGCTATAGGAGAAGAACTTCGGAAGCAGAGGAATAGAACTGCTTTTATTTAGAACAGGGGGGGTTATACTGAAATAGCTACAGCATGATAAAAAGGCCCCTTAGGTTATGTGCTAACTACTTATGCTAAACTCTCCGTTCAATCTTGTATTTTGCTGTGACACCAAGTACCTTTCCCAGGCTATGTCTACACTAGCACTTTTGTTGGTAAAACTTTTGTCGGTCAGGAGTGTGAAATAAATACATGCCTGACTGACATAAGTTTCACTGACAGAAGCACCACTATGTCGGTGGGAGATGCTCTCCTATTGACATAGCTACCGTTCTGCAGGCAGCTCTGGCCAAGACAGGGCGTGCGCAGGAATGCAGCAGGAGAAATCCCTTCCACCCCAGGGGCACCTGTTCCAAACCCCCAAGAGTGAACACACACACCCACAGGAAAAGTACAGTGGATATAACAAGGGAAATATTTATTTACAGAGGGATGAGAGGAGAAAAACAACAAGGGGAAATATAGGGGGAGCAGTAAGACAGGGCTGCATCCAAGCCAAAGCCCCACAGGCCCAGTGGTAGCACAGTCTGGAAGGGCAGACACTGAGCAATGTGTCTGCACACAGAGTTCAGGAGTCCTGAGCAAAGTTCCAGTCCGGTGGTGAGTCTTGGGTGCTCCTGGTCGTCTTCGGCGCCAGTGAACTTTCCCCCAACAAACCCCTCTGGTGCCCTCTTCTGCCGCTCTCTGCAAAACCACACAGAGCGACCACCTCCCCACTTAACTACCTAGCAACCTCCCTCCTTGTCCCCAACGCAGAGTCACAAGCTCCAGTACTCCCGGCCCCATGCAGCTCTGGGCAGCCGTGATACTGGGTCCAGCTCCGGCCTGTCCTTCTCGGGCAATTCCTCCCTGGCACAGTGCTCCTCCTGGCTCCTGTCCTGGGCTGTCCCCGATCGGCCCTGTCCTTCCCAGGCTTCAGGCAGGTTCTCTGCTGCTTCACTTTTCCCGGGCCTGCAGGCTGCCTCTCCCTCTCCCTGGAGCTCCAGCGCTGCCCCCTGGAGTTTCCCTCCTTTTTTCTTACTCTCCCCCTCCCCCTTAGGAAAAAGATTTAAAGGGCCATGCTCTCTAAACCCCAAAGGGGTTACATAAGTAAAAGCCTCAAGGATTTTGTTTAAAAGGTTCTGCCTCATGCTCTGTGCAACAAAATCTGCCCTCTTTTCTTCCCTAATTTCACTGTAAATTTGGATTCATTTCTTAGTTCCTTTGACTCACTGTGTAACTGAACTTTTAAGTCACTTTCCCAGCCTGTGCTTTGGTGTCCCCCTTTGTAAGATGGAGAGCTGCTGTGGGGCACTAGCCTAGGACTTGGGAGACCCAGACGAAATTCCATGCTCCAGCAGAGACTCCCTCTGTCACCCTGGGCAAGTCACATAGCTTCCCTGTGCCTCACTTCACCATCTGGTCAATGGGAATAACAGCCCTGTCCTTCCTCTCAGGGATGTTGTGAACATAAATACGTTAAGAGATTGCAAGGGGCTCAGATATCATTGGAATGGGGATCCACTAAGTACTGAAGACAGGACCTAGATCCTGTTCCATCTTACGGAGCCGGACTGATACCAGAATGTTTATAGAGGGCCTTGCGATGACTGGATGACAAGTCCATAAGAACATGAGACCGGCCGTACTGGGTCAAACCAATGATCCATCTAGTCCAGTGTCCTGTCTTCCGACAGTGGCCAATGCCAGGTGCCTCAGAGGGAATGAATAGAACAGGTAATCATCAAGTGATCATCCCCTGTCGCCCATCCCCAGCTTCTGGAAAACAGACGCGAGGGACACCATCCCATCCCGGTTAACAGCCATCGATAGCCTTCCTCCATGAATTTATCTAGTTGTTTTTTGAACCCTGTTATAGTCTTGATGTTCACAGCATCCTCTGGCAAAGAGTTCCACAGTCTGACTGTGTGTTGTGTGAAGAAATACTTCCTTTGGTCTGTTTTAAACCTGCTGCCTATTAATTTCATTTGGTGAAATGTGTTATGAAAAGGAGTAAATAACACTTCCTTATTCACTTTCTCCACACCAGTCATGATTTTAGAGACCTCTATCATATTTCCCCCTTAGTCGTCTCTTTTCCAACCTAAAAAGTCCCAGTCTTATTAATATCTCCTCATATGGAAGCTGTTCCATACCCCTCATCATTTTTGTTGCCGTTTTCTGTACCATGTCCATTTCTTATATCTTTTTTGAGATTGGGCAACCACATCTGCATACAGGATTCAAGATGTGCGCGTACCATGGATTTATATAGTGGCATTATGATATTTTCTGTCTTGTTATCTATCCCTTTCCTAATGATTCACAACATTCTGTTCGCTTTTTTGACTGCCACTGCATATTGAGTGGATGTTTTCAGAGAACTATCCATAATGACTCCAAGATCTCTTTCTTGAGTGGTAACAGCTAATTTAGACTCCATGATTTTGTATGTGTAGCTGGGATTATGTTTTCCAATGTGCATTACTTTACATTTATCAATATAGAATTGCATCTGCAATTTTGTTACCCAGTTTTGTGAGATCTCTTTGCAGTCTGCTTTGGACTTAACTATCTTGAGTAGTTTTGTATCAGCTGCAAATTTTGCCCCTCACTGTTTACCCCTTTTTCCAGATCATTTATGAATATGTTGAACAGTACTGGTCCCAGTACAGATCCCTGGTGGACACCACTATTTACCTCTCTCCATCCTGAAAACTGACCATTTGTTTCTACCCTTTGTTTCCTATCTTTTAACCAGTTGCCAATCCATGAGAGGACCTTCTCTCTTATCCCATGACAGCTTACTTTGCTTAAGAGCCTTTGGTGAGGGACCTTGTCAAAGGCTTTCTGAAAATCTAAGTACACTATATCCACTGGATCCCCCTTGTCCACATGCTTGTTGACCCCCCTCAAAGAATTCTAGTAGATTGGTGAGGCAGGATTTCCCTTTACAAATCGTGTTCATCTATGTGTCTGATAATTCTGTTCTTTACTATAGTTTCAACCAATTTGTTTGGTACTGAAGTTAGGCTTACTGGCCTGTAATTGCCGGGATCGCCTCTGGAGCCTTTTCTAAAAATTGGCATCACATGAGCCACCCTCCGGTCATCTAGTACAGAAGCTGATTTAAGTGACAGGTTACATACCACAGTTAGCACTTCTGCAATTTCACATTTGAGTTCCTTCAGAACTGTTGGGCGACTACCATCTGGTTCCGGTGACTTATTACTGGTTAATTTAGCAATTTGTTTCAAAACCTCCTCTAATAACACCTCAATTTAGGGCAGTTACTCCAATTTGTCACCCAAAAAGAATGGCTCAGATTTGGGAACCTTCCTCATATCCAGGGCCGGCTCCAGGCACCAGCCGAGCAAGCTCGTGCTTGGGGCAGCAGATTCTACGGGGCAGCATTCCGCCCAATCCTAGGGCAGCACGGCTGCTTTGTTTGTTTGTTTGCCGCTCCGGCCGCCCTGTAGGGGGCGGCAGCGCGGAGGAGGGGAGCGTTCCGCTGGGAGCGGGCTGTGCACTCCATCTGCCCCAGCCGGTGCCAGGTCTGTAGGGCAGGGCAGCCCGCATCCTTCCCTCCCCGCAGACCGGAGCGGCGCAGAGCCCTCCCGGCAGGCAGCGCAGCAGTCGGGGCTGCGTGGCAAGCGCCCCGCTGAAGCCCTGGCCGCCCCCCTTCTCTCTCTTCCCCCACTCCCTCCCCCTCCTCACCACTAGCGGGGACACGTCTGCAGCGCAGGGAGTCCCCCTGCACCATGGCTCCGGCTGCCCTGCAGGGTTTTTGTTTGTTTTTCCTGCTTTGCTGCTCCGGCCACGCCACAGGTGGTTTTTTTTTTCCTGCTTTGCCGCCCCGGCCGCGCCGCCGTTTTTTTTTTTTTTTTTTTGCTTGGGCGGCAAAAATGCCAGAGTCGGCCCTGCTCATATCCTCAGCCGTGAAGACTGATGCAAAGAATTCATTTAGTTGCTCCGCAATGGCCTTATAATTCTTGAGTGCTCCTTTAGCATCTCGATTGTCCAGTGGCCCCACTGGTTGTTTAGCAGGCTTCCTGCCTCTGATGTACTTAAAAACATTTTTTTTTTTTGCTGTTACTTTTTGAGTCTTTGGCTAGCCGTTCTTCAAATTCTTCTTCTTTTTTTTTTTTTTTGGACTTCCTAATTGTATTTTTACACTTCACTTGCCAGAGTTTTATTTTCCTCAATAGGCTTTAACTTCCACTTTTTAAAGGATGCCTTTTTGCCTCTAACTGCGTCTTTTACTTTGTTATTTAGCCACGATGTCAATTTTTTGGTTCTCTTATGTTTTTTAATCTGGGATATACATTTAAATTTAGCCTCTATTAGGGTGTCTTTAAAAAGTTTCCATGCAGCTTGCAGGGATTTCACTTTTGGCGCTGTACCTTTTAATTTCTGTTTAACTAACTTCCTTTGTAAAAACAACAAGGAGTCTGGTGGCACCCGAAGAAGTGAGGTTTTTACTCACGAAAGCTTATGCCCAAATAAATCTGTTAGTCTTTAAGGTGCCACCAGACTCCTTGTTGTTTTTGTAGATACAGACTAACATGGCTACCCCCTGATACTTAACTTCCTTTGTGTAGCTCCCCTTTCTGAAATTAAATGCTCCCATGTTGGGCTGCTGTGGTTTCTCCCTCTCTCTCCCCCTCGGGATGTTACATTTTATTATGTTATGGTCATTGTTACCAAGCACCTCTTGGACCAGATCCCGCGTTCCTTTTAGGACTAAATCAAGAATTGCCTCTCCTCTTAGGGGTTCCAGGACTAGCTGCTCCAAGAAGCAGTCATTTAAGGTGTAAAGAAACTTTCTCTCCGCATCCCATAGTAGTATAAGGGCCCTACCATCAATCAAACCCTAACCCCGCCCCTTGACCCCTTGGTCCCTCCCACCTGTCACCGGAAGTCCCGCCCCATGGGGGTATTACTTCCGGGGTCAAGGTGCCACCTGACCGGAAGCAAGGTGTGTCATGTGACCCCTCTAAGAACTCCCCCCACCACCCTCTACCAATCAGGAGGGGTTTCGTCCCGATAGGACCGCCCCGAGAGGAGATTTTGACCAATCAGGGGGACTTCCGGGGCGGGGGTGACCCGTCCGGAAGTGGGTCGTGTGACCCCTCTAAGAACTCCCCCCACCACCCTCTACCAATCAGGAGGGGTTTCGTCCCGACAGGCCCTCCCCGAGAGGAGATTTTGACCAACCAGGGTGACTTCTGGGTTGGGGTGACCCCTCCGGAAGGGAGTCGTGTGACCCCACTAAGAACGCCTCCCAAGGCCCTCCGCCAATCAGAGTGCAGCACCATTACCCCATAAACCCCAGCGCCAGACAGAGGAGGCGGCCATCTTTTACCAAGGACATGTGTTTTCGAAAGCGCGGAAAGGCTGCTGAGAGGAAACATGGACTCCTTCACCACCCCCGTGAGAACTTCGGACTTTGTTTTAGCCCCGAGGGTCTTTGACCGGCCGCGGAGAAAGCGCTACATCAGCGACAGTTCCGAGGAGGACCCTTTGACCCAGCCATTGCTGGATACGGCGGAACCCGACCCCGAAACCCTCGTGAGGCAGACCGATGAGCGTGACGGCCTCTCTTTGTCCACCCCCTCAGAGATGGAAGGCGATCGCGGCTCGGGGGAGTCACCGGCGGACAAGGCGAACGGAAAAGACGGCGCTCAGGTAAATGAATGCTTAAGAAGCGGCGGTCGAGGAGGGGTGGGTAATGGGTTAGGAACCGGGGGTTGCTTAAATTAAAAAACAAGCAGTGGGGGTGCTTACACATTTTCTTTTCTGAAAATCTCTCAACAGGTCGACGATGCCTTTTTAGAGGCCTTTAAGAACTTACACATTGGAAGCCCTGTGGGAGTAAACATATCCTGCGTCAGCTGTTTTTGCTCATGTCTGAGACACAGATCTCAAGCCGAAAAGGACAAAATGGAAGAATGAACCATCTGAGACTCCCTTAGGGTAGGGGGTCATGGCAGCCATTTTACAGGTGGCTGTAAAAGGTCGTGTTAAACCAGGCGATTAATAAAACTTATTTAAATGTGTCAATATGAATGTGTCCCCTTTCATACTCGCGGTAGTAAAAGACGGTACCAGTAACAGTCATGTCTACACAGACGGCGCTGTTAAAGAAAATATATTACGCCCCCGGGGAAGTTGGGAGCTTCGGCGGGGTCAACCCTCTTTTTCAAGCGGCCAGAAAGCATAGTAAAACTTTAAACAGAAGACAGGTAACAGCATGGCTTTCAGACCAGGATGCTTACACTTTACACAAACCGGCTCGAATACGTTTTAAAAGAAACAAGACCATTGTTTCAGAGGTGGATGCGCAGTGGCAGGCAGATTTGGTGGATATGCACCGGTTCTCCAAACACAACAGTGGTTTTAAGTACATCTTAACAGTGATAGACATTCTATCCAAATATGCCTGGGCCTTAGGCCTAAAAGACAAGACGAGTGGTGAGGTATCCAAGGCCTTTAAAGCTATTTTCAGTGAAGGTCGCGTGCCTGAAAAATTACAAACCGATCGGGGGAAAGAATTTTTAAACAAACCTTTAAGTGGATTGTTAAAGCGGCATGGAGTTCACCATTTTGTTACCAATAATGAAGTCAAAGCAGGGGTTGTGGAGCGATTTAACAGAACTTTAAAAACTAGGATGTGGAGATATTTTACAGCCCATAACACCTTTCGCTACATTGACGTCTTACCTGACTTTATAAAGAGTTACAACCAGAGCGTTCACAGAACTATACGTACAAGACCCATTGATGTTAACCCTTCAAATTCTCTGAAGGTATGGAAAACGGTTTACGGAGATGATTTTAAAATAAAACCGGTTGTTGCCCCTTTTAGAAAAGGTGACCACGTGAGACTATCTAAAACCAAAGGCGCTTTTGAAAAAGGTTATGAACAGACGTTTACCGATGAGATATTCATAGTGGATGAAGCCTTAACCAGGGGCCAGAGACCTGTATACCGCTTAAAAGATTACGAGGGTGAGGCAGTTACTGGATCTTTTTACCCTGAAGAATTACAAAAAGTAAACCCCAAACGAGACAGGATTTACAGGATTGAAAAAGTTCTAGCAGAGAAAGGAAAAGGGAGAAAAAAGCAGCTACTGGTGAAATGGTTGGGGTGGCCTGATAAGTTTAACAGCTGGGTGGAAGCTTCTCAACTCTGTGACATCTAGACACGAACAAACAAACAAACAAAAAGATTCCTTCTGCAAGGACAGAGAGAGAGAGAGAGAAAAATGAGTGACGGCGGGTTTTACATTACTTTGCCCAGCAATGCCAGCTCTGCAGTTTTTCCCCAAAACACCATCTCGAACTTTACAATACGGCTAATTAAGCCCTTGGATCTCCTGGGTGCCTGGGAGGTGGGGTTAGTAGAAATACAATACCCGCACAGCTGGAATACTATCAACGAAGACACCCCTTTCGAAATCACCTTTGGAGCTACAACGTGGAATTTCATCCTACGACGAGGTTATTACTCGACCATACCTGAATTACTGGAGCATATGAACAGCAACGTGGCTCGGCATCCCGGACCGCCCGAGGTGGTCATGAACTACGACCCTGTGGGTAGAAAAGTGAGACTTAAATCTACCGATTTTATGTACGTGTTTTCTACTGGCGGGGAGCTAGCTAACATTCTGGGTTTGGGCCACAAACGCCACGTCCAAAAATTCTCCTTCTCGGCAGACATCACAGGAGGTTTTAACTCCTTGTATGTATACACGGATATCGTAGAACACCAGTTTGTGGGGGACTTTTCTGTTCCCCTGTTACGCTGCGTCCCTGTCCGAGGAAGGAACAACGAGTTTGTTACCATCACCTACGACAAACCTCATTACGTCCCTGTCAGTAAACACCACATCGACACCATCACCATTGAAATAAAGACAGATCAGAACAGAGATGTCTCATTTCGCTTCAGCAAGGTAATCGTCAAGCTGCATCTGCGGCCGCGGAGAGAGCGAGGTTTCTAAAAAAAAAAAGCAAAACCCTATTATGGCGATCCCAAAAAATTATGGCGACCCCACCATCTACAGAAACTATTACAAAGCCCAGGCTGGATACGCCCTTCCTGGATATCATGGGGCCCCCGTGATGTACGGGGCGGGTGTGGGTGGAATATTTCGTAGCCTCTTTCGAAAAGCCGTACCGCTTTTGAGGAGGGGGCTAGAAATTATTAAACCCCACATAAAAACCGCCGCTCAAAACATAGCTAAAGATGTGGTAGGTCATGTCTCCCGTGCTGTTCTGGAGAAGGTGGGGAATACAGCTTCACAGGAAGGATCGGGGCTGATGTACATTAAAAGGAGGAAGAGAAAGAGAAATACGTCATACCCGCGACGCACAGGTCCTCCGAAACCCTTTAAAAGAAGGGCTTTGACACGCAGGGCCGGCCATAAGCGAAAGTCCAAGAGGAAGCCTGGGCAAAAGAGGAGACGCGCTCTGCCTGGTAAAAGAGACATATTTTAATCAACATGGCTTTTGTTCACTGCGGGTCTGAAGAGTGCACCAAATCCGAACTAGACTTGTTTCAAATAGCCCCTACGCAGACCAGCATCGAGAAAAGCATTTACATCGAGGTGCCGCCTCTATCGGCCATTACGGAGTCTGCCCCCATTGACTTTTTTATAGCAGGGAATGGCATAGATTATATGGATTTAAACAACACGCTGCTGTACCTGTGTTGCAAGATTGTAAAAGGAGATGGAACTGAACTCGCCGCGGACGCCGAAGTGGGTCTGGTGAATTACCCCGTGGCCTCTATTTTCAGTCAGTTGGATGTCACGCTGGGAGACCGCCTCATAAGCCAAAGCAACAACTGCTACCCTTACAGGGCCTTTATAGAATCGGTGCTCAATTACAGCGACGACACCCTCGCCACGCAATTTTCCGCCGGCCTGTTTTACAAAGACACTGCTGGACAACATGAAGAAACAGAGTTGGATGGAGGGAATCTAGGGTTTGTGAGGCGTGCAAAGCTGACGGCCGGGAGCAGAACGGTAGAGCTGCTGGGCCATTTACATAGCGACCTGTTTTTTCAAGAAAAACTTTTGTTAAACGGAGTGGATGTGAAAATTAAACTGACGCGCAGTAAAGACGCTTTCTGTTTAATGGGCAGTGCGGCTGAAGGCTTTAAACTGCGCATTGTATCAGCGTCCCTTTTTGTGAAGAAAGTACGGGTGGCCCCGGGAGTCCGTCTGGGGCACGCGGAGGCCCTGCTTACCGCTAATGCTAAATACCCTGTGGACCGTGTGGGAATGAAAGTGTTTAGCATCCCCGCGGGCAGCAGGGTCAGTAACCAGGAGAACCTGTTCTTGGGACAGTTACCCAAAATGCTTGTCCTAGGGTTTGTGGATAACGATGCCTTTAGCGGAAGTTACGCTAAAAACCCCTTTCATTTTAAACATTACGATATTAATTTTGTGGCCTTGTATGTGGATGGTGAACAGATACCGACCAAGCCTCTGCAACCGGACTTCGAGGCAGGACGCTGCGTAAGAGAATACATGAATTTGGTACAGACAGCTGGTAAACACATGAAAGATCGTTCTCTGTTAATCGACCGTGAGGAGTTTGCACAGGGTTACACCTTGTTTGCCTTTGACCTGTCTCCCGACCAATGTGCTGATCACTACTCCCTGATTAAAACCGGGAACCTGAGAGCAGAAATACGTTTTGGGAAGGCTTTAACGGTTACCGTCAATATGATTGGCTATGGGGTTTTTGACAATGTCATAGAAATAAATCAGAGGAGAAACGTTCTGTTTGACTACATGTGAACATGGACACCGTGCAGCTCTCACGTGTCTTATCAACGGACCCTTACACGAAAAAGAATTTCTTAGATGTGTTCCCTTGCGATTGGCTCCCAGAACGCAAGCTGTCTCAGAGACCCCTAGGCTTGGTGGTGAACACGCATCCACACAACCAACCGGGTGAACACTGGCTCGCCTTGTATCTGGCGGAGCGTAACCGTGGAGAGTTTTTTGACTCATATGGGCACCCCCCGAACAGTGTGTTGTTTCCTAAAAGCATTATGAAATTTTTAAACAAAAATGCCACAGACATGGTGTTTCACAATAGACAATTACAAGACCCCCGCTCCGTCGCCTGCGGCTATCACTGCGTGTTTTTCTTACATCATCGTAGCAAGGGTTTATCTTTTGATCGGATTTTAAATTTGTATTCTAATGACTTAGTGCAAAACGACCGGATGGTGATGAATTTTGTAAAAAGTAAATTTAAATTCTTGGGCATGCCTAGCCTTGCTCAAAACATGTTTCAACAAGCCCAGACATGTGTATCTTGCAATGATTTTCATAGCCATGTTACCCAATAAAACACCCCAGGTGAGGGGGTTTAAAGACAAATGATGTTTGGTGTGTGATTTTTTTTTTTTTAAAAAAAACCAATTGAGGAAAAAAGTACACAGATTTTTTTTTTTTTTTAATTTAGAATGTGAAAAATGTTACACACTGAGCCATTCGGCTCTTTTAGCCAATTTTTGTTTTTTAGACGGCAAAAAAGGGGTCATGGTTTCTCGATCCATCCCGGTGTTAACAGTCGAGGCCTTGAGGCGTTCCAAAAGATTTCTGTTGGCCGCATTGCCCATGACGGAAGATGGTACGTTCAGTTCCGCCATGGCATTCATAAACACATCCCATCCTTTAGGTACATGTCTGCTAGGAACAGAGCGAGTCTGGGTGACGGCCCTGACTAAGTCGAGCATGTTAGAACCATTAACCACAGAGCCTTTGTACACAAAAGACCCTTTATCGTTCCATGAAGAGAGATTTTTATCCTGGCCCAGCTTATTTAGCAATACTATTGCATTTTTCTTATAACGCTTATTGACGTTATCCAACACCTCCTGAGCAACAGAGTCTGAGTTCTTTGGTGTTTCTGGGGGTTTGGCAGTCACACTTTGTTCCTGTTCCGGTAGAAACAGACTTATTTTCCCTTTATCTGCATCGCTCTGCTTCACGTACATTAGGTACCTTTGAAGCACGGCGCTGTAAAGTTTAGCCTTTTCATATTCAGCCAAGTCAGTTCTTTGAAGAACAGACTTCATTTCAGCATCCAGTAAGCGAGTTGCGGTTGTTCTGATATTTTCCTCTGCCGGAGGGGGAGCCCTTAATTGCTCCAACTGGTGGCTGGGCACCAGGAACATTTTTTCTGCATACTCCATTATCGATTAGTTAAAAGCCCCGTTATCAGAGGGATAGCAAAACTTAACAGAGGTCCGATAAACCCCCCAGACTGCTTTACCAGATGCTTTTTTCTTTTAAGTGAAACCCTTTTATTACACAAAGTTTTTATAAGCGTGCGTTTCTTTTTCAGCACACGCACTTGATTCTGTGTTAAAGGGACGTTTCCTTTTAAGGTATTGAGCGCTATTTCTGAGATGGCCGCTACTAGATCGTCAGAGGCCGAACACAGTATAGCCCTCCTTTGCTGTGGGGACGATTTGCTAAGTAATTTTAAAAGGCCCAGGTTTCTCTTTACGCAGCTAGACATGTTTTTCGGTCAGCAGCCCCGGCTGTTAAAAAGGGGCCTGCCGATAAGTCATCTCTTTTTATACCCGGCTGTTGTTCTTTTCAAAGTATAAACCGCCGGCCAGTCTGGAGGGAAAAGACCAGTTCTTAGTCTATAAGCTTCTGGTGTGGAAGCATTTAAATCCACCACCAGGTAGCCATAAGGTCTTTTGGTAGCATCCTCAAAAGCTTCTAGAAAGAATTGAGCTTTGCCGGGGTACATTTGCCGAGCGAGCGTAGCAATTTGTAATTTATCCCTGGGGTTTTTGAACAGAACCATGTACTTTGTGTTTAGGTTAATCGTGCGACTCTTTTTTCCCTGACAAAATACGTTTTGAACTATATACATAATGCTCAGGTTTCTGTGATGCACATACTTGGTAAAGGCTTTCTCGATTTCATCGCTTTCACAAGCCGAGTTCATCAGATCGTCTATGATAATCATATTTACTTTATTAGTAGGAAACAAACTGTCATCGTCAAAAGCCTCAGGCAGGCCCTCCACAAAATTGATAAAGGGATATTTACAAAGCAGTTCTTTATACAGAGGTTGCCAACAACTGTAACACCACACGATATTCTCAGGCATAACAGACAGTGTGTGTTTGGCATTATCCAACACGTTTTTTATAAAGTAACTTTTCCCGCAGTTGCTAGGCCCCGCGAGAATTGCAGAAAAGGGGTGTTTCCACCTCGTATCCATTTTTTTTTTTTTTCAAAAGCCGTAGGGCAAGGTTTTAAGACCTTCTCCTAGGACCCTCTTGTTGTAAACCACTTTTTGTGTCTTTTTAAGGGTTTTTGTCTCTATTTGCCACTGGTTTTTGTTTCTTACGATAGAGGGCTGCTGCACCTCTATCTTTTTTGATGTGTTTTCTTGCAGACCCGTGCAATAGTCCAAGACTAGATCTTTCAAACTGTCAAAGTTGATCTTTTCGCAGTTTGCTACGTTTAGGGTAATACCTTTGACTTTCATACAGGCCTTTCCACCCGACAGCTTATACCCATAGGTTTTCGGGCCTGCCGACACAAACTCGGTGATGTGTTGATCTGGCGGGATCTCGCTCGTGAGGTCCCCTAAATAATCCCCCAGAGGGGGATTCCAGTCACCCTCCCTTTTCACAAAGATCACCGAGTCAGTGTCGTGGTACAGGCACCGCTCTTGCAAACCGTCTAGGAGACTGTATAATTCTAAGCGGGCATAAGCGGTGGTGAAACAGGCAATGAAAACATTGGTATTGCCAGAGACAGAGTACCGTTCTTTTGCGTGCTTCCACGACACGCACGCTGTTTCATCATCGATAAACTCGCAGGATGAAACCTCATAATTGGGGGAGAACAGGTACTGCAAGAGTTCGTCAGGGTCTCTCACGATGCTGGTGTTGGGTAGGTTGGAACTTTGGCCGAATTTACCCCACAGAGAATTTAAAAACAGTTTAGCGATTTGGCGTTTAGCAGGGTTTGATCTGATCTCGTGTTGGCGTAAATGCACGCCTTCTTTCTGGTAGAAATCGCTAACGTACTTATTTTGTTTTTCCTCATCTGTGCACCAACTGGGATACCCTGAAGCCTCTTGTTTCTGACGGAGGTGTAATTTTATGTACTCTGAAAAGAGTTTATCAGATTTTTCATTAAAATGCCAGATTTCGTAGATCTTAGCCACCACGTACCCCTTCGCTATGGCTGCGTTCAATTCCACTGTGCACCAAGTCCCCAGGATGGCCCTCTCCTCGTCAGTATGGGTGCATGTCTCCCGCTGCTCGGTTTCCGCACAGGTTCGGCATAGCGGGAACATGAGCTTGCCACCCACTCTGACAGGTAACAATGGGAAAAAGAGGCCTCGTGGGGGGTACACTTTAACTTTTGCAATTCCAAAATAATTTGCAAGGGGCCCAAATTTGTCATAGACTATATCGGGGTGTCCGATAGGGTATTCTTTGGTTTTGTTTACGAAAGGGTACAGGCTGGTAAAGTCATAATAGTGGATTTCTTCCCCGGGGTTAGGCTTGTAATATAGGCGGATAGCGTTTGTCCTCCCCCCAAAAAGAGCATCCCTAGGCACGAGAGGCTGGGGTAACTGGGCTCGGTTTAAAAAGTCTGCAAGCTCCCTGTCTGTTTCTTTCATCACCTCCCACTCGTGCTCCCAAAGAGTCCTCACTACAAAACCAAGGCGTTTCAGATAGTCGGTCTTGAGCTGCGTCTTGTAATAAAGAAACCCAAAAGATGTCCCCGTCATAGGATTTTGTGCTTTTTCACAATAACAGGTGACACAGCCATGGAAAAAACACCCGTTAAACTCAAAGGCTGTGCGTACCCCATCAACATTGGCATAACCGTCTAAAAAGTAGGGGCCTACCT
The DNA here is from genome assembly GCF_002925995.2 of Terrapene triunguis. Taxonomy (NCBI): domain Eukaryota; kingdom Metazoa; phylum Chordata; order Testudines; family Emydidae; genus Terrapene; species Terrapene triunguis. The sequence continues at coordinate 32,194,168 of NW_020664440.1, forward strand.
GTAGTTCCCACCCTGTAAAGCGTGCCGTATTTGTATATTTTCTTTGTGAGAGATATACAACAGCCACTGAATAGATGGGGTCGAATATCTCTTTTTCTGCCTGTGATAGTTGTCTGGAGGGAGAAGAGCTACCGTGTTAGGCTCCAAAAACATAAACCTGTACATAGCCATGCAGACAGAGGCCAGTATTATGTACCGGAATGGATCTATACACAGTTTTATCTCAGTGAAACGGGACGAAACCCCTCCTGATTGGTAGAGGGTGGTGGGGGGAGTTCTTAGAGGGGTCACATGACACACCTTGCTTCCGGTCAGGTGGCACCTTGACCCCGGAAGTAATACCCCCATAGGGCGGGACTTCCGGTGACAGGTGGGAGGGACCAAGGGGTCAATGGGCGGGGTTTAAGGGGTCAAGGGGCGGGGTTAGGGTTGATTGATGGTAGGGCCCTTATACTACTTCCCATCCTGAGATGACATGTACCCAGTCAATATGGGGATAGTTGAAATCCCCCATTATTATTGATTTTTTAATTTGTATAGCCTCTTCAATCTCCCTGAGCATTTCACGGTCACTATCACCATCCTGGTCAGGTGATCCGTAGTATAGCCCTACCGCTATATTCTTTTTATCCAAGCATGGGATTTCTATCCATATAGATTCTATGGTACAGTTTGGTTCATTTAAGATTTTTACTTCATTTGACTCCACACTTTCTTTCACATATAGTGCCGCTCCCCCACCAGCACGACCAGTTCTGTCCTTCCACTATATTTTATACCCTGGTATTACTGTGTCCCATTGATTATCCTCATTCCCCCAAGTTTCTGTGATGCCTGTTACATCTATATCCTCATTTAATACGAGGCACCCTAGTTCACCCATCTTAGTATTTAGACTTATAGCATTTGTATATAAGCATTTTAAAAAATTGTCACTGTTTACCATTATGTGATGTAATTGAATGGAACTCTTTCATTTCACCATTTCTCATCAGACCCTACCCATATTTTATCATAGTCCATCCTCTCCTCCTTACTTAGATACAGAGAATTTCCATTAATAGTCCTCCCCTAAGGCATTGGCTCTCAACCTTTCCAGACTACTGTACCCCTTTCAGGAGTCTGATTTGTCTTGTGTACCCTCAAGTTTCACCTCACTTAAAAAGTATTTGCTTACAAAATCAGACATAACAATACAAAAACGTCCCAGCACACTATTACTGAAAAAGTGCTGACTTTTGCATTTCTACCATATAATTATAAAATAAATCAACTGGAATATAAATATTGTGCTTACATTTCAGTGGATAGTATATAGAGCAGTATAAACAAGTCATTGTCTGTATGAAATTTTAGTTTATACTGACTTCGTTAGTGCTTTTTATGTAGCCTGTTGTGAAATTAGGCAAATATCTAGATGAGTTGATATAAACCCTGGAAGACCTCGGTGTATCCCCAGGAGTACACGTACCCCTGGTTGAGAAACACTGCCCTAAGGGATGTGTCTGTCTGAACCACATGCTCCTTTGCATCTGTCCACGTTCCCCTAGCCCTTAATTTAAAAACTGCTCTACGACCTTTTTAAATTTACATGCCAGCCATCCCATTCCATTTTGGGTTAAGAGGGGCCCATCCTTCCTGTATAGGCTCCCCCTTTCCCAAAAGGCTTCCTAGTTCCTAATAAATCTAACCCCCTTCTCCCTATACCATTGTCTCATCCACGCATTGAGACCCTGCAGTTCTGTCTAACTGGCCCTGCGCGTGGAACTGGAAGCATTTCAGAGAATGCTACCTTGAAGGTCCTGGACTCCAATCTCTTACCTAGCAGCCTAAATTTGGCCTCCAGGACCTCTCTCCTGTCCTTCCCTGTCATTGGTACCGCCATGAACCACAACCACTGGCTCCTCCCCAGCACTACACACACACACACGTTTATCTAGATGTCTTGAGAGATCTGCAACCTTTGCACCAGGCAGGCAAGGCACCAGGCAGTTCTCCCGGTCATCACAAACCCAACTATGTCTCTAACAATCGAATCCCCCATTACTATTACCTGTCTCTTCCTAATAACTGGAGTTCCCTCCCCCAGAGGGTATCCTCAGTATGAGGATACCATGACATCATCTGGGAGGAGGGTCCCAACTCTGGGATCATTTCCCTCTGCTCCAGTTGGATGTTCTCCTTCCCTGAGACTTTCATCCTCCTCAACAGCACAGGGGCTGTCGGACCGGGGATGGGACCATTCTACTGTGTCCCGGAATGTCTCATCTATGTACCTCTCTGTCTCCCTTAGCTCCTCCAGTTCAGCCACTCTGGCCTCCAAAGCCCATACACGGTCTCTGAGGGCCAGAAGCTCCTTGTACCGAATGCACACGTATGCCACCCACCCATCGGGCAGGTAATCATACATGCTGCACTCAGTGCAATAAACTGGACAGCCCCCACTCTGTTGCTGGACTTCTGCCTGCATTCTCTTTTTACTCCTGCAGCTGTTTCCTTTATTGTTGTTTTTATCGGGGGTGTTTATTGCCTTAAGTTTAAAGAAAGTTAATGAAGTGTATCTAGCCCCCTCCCCTCAGATTCCCTCACAAAACTCTCCAGTTAGCTGCTTCTGTTTGCTAGCTCCTCGCTAAGGGGTGATGAGTGCTAAAGGGCTTGGGGGTCCAAGCCTGGTTAAGAAGCTCTCAGCCTTGCCTAGCAGTTAGGCTCAGCATACGGTGCCCCAACCAAACAGAGCAAACTATTGTGACATTCTATATCTCGGGGGGAGCGCCCTGTAACCCCCATAGTCATTGTGTATATATGATTGTGATATTTCATCTAAATCATGCCAGGTGAGGTATTGGGGAAAGGTTATCATAGAATATCAGGGTTGGAAGGGACCTCAGGAGGTCATCTAGTCCAACCCTCTGCTCAAAGCAGGACCAATCCCCAGACAGATTTTTGCCCCAGATCCCTAAATGGCCCCCTCAAAGATTGAACTCACAATCCTGGGTTTAGCAGGCCAATGCTCAAACCACTGAGCTATCTCTCCCACCACAAAGGCTGGGGCATGTCCATTTTCCATTATGATCTGCTGAAAGCCATTGTTCTATCTAAATATGTGTATCATTAGTGCATATGAAGTCATGATATTGGGTTATCTGGTTGCCACTAAAATATGCTGGGGAATAACCCAGATATTAGATTCCCAGAGACAAGAACAAAGGAGCTAACCAACGTCAGGGTGGGTGTCAAACAACCATCAATAGCCATTGTCCAGCAAGGGAGCTACAATGCAATGACTCACTAGCACAAGGCCACACCAGGGGAATTGCTCTAGGGACTCAGCAATGCCCACCAGACATGCCTGGACTCGTGTTCTCCAAGCACATGGACCAAGGGTATAAAACACAACACAGTGGCCACATGCTTCGTCCTTTCTCTTCTCCTCTACCTACGCTGAAGGCAACAAGAAAGCTGGAGCTGAAGAGATTGTCCTGAGGCTAAGAGGAAAAGCCTGCAGATGAAAGACTGTGACCAACCTGCAATATCCAGTGCAGTGAGAAAAACTGCTTAATCTAGATGTCACCCAGTCTATAGGTTGAGAGTTTAGACTGCGTGCTTATCTTTTATTTTCTTTTGGTAACTCCAGCAAGTTTGCCTGAAGCATTTGGTAAATCTGCTCAGGTCACAAAGGCTGGGGCATGTCCATTTTCCATTGCTGAAGTGGTGAACCAGTTAATAAATCTGCATTACTCATCTTGAGCAGTGCAAGATGGTATATTCCTGAGGTACAGTGCTGGGAGCTGGGGGGATTTGGGTGGTGCCTTTCTCTGGGTGATTCATGAGTGGCTCTGGTAGCATTCATGCAATATAGCTGGGTGTGGGGCTCCACATGGGGTTGTACTGAGTAGTAACAGCATCTGGAGGGGTTTCCAGGAAGACGAAATGGCCCCTGCACAAGCTGATCTGGTGAAAATCATCATTTTAATAACAAGGTTTAGTACAAAATGAAAAGGCACAAGAAATGGGCCCAGTTCCACATACAATAATGGTGCAAGGAGATCCCGACCCCTGAGCAGGAGCGGGGTCTGCAGAGGCATTTAGGCATGAATGGGCCCTTCCCTCTTGCTCTGGTCTTCAAACACCCCGTGGAAGGGACTTGCTGGCCCAGCAGGATCGCCTGCAGTTAGGCAGCTGGCATTCTCTCTTTGGCTCCTGAAATGAGATGCCCTCTCGCTGAGAGGGTACGGCAACCAGCTTTGGACAGTCGGACACCCAGCCCATTGGCACTTGGGCCCCACATCCTGTAACGAGTGTCACGGTGGTGCTGCTGGGGCTTGTCTCTCCCATCTGGGCAGGGGCCCGCTCTAAGCCCTCCTTTCCCCACTCCCTGAGAAGAATCGCTCTGCCTCCACTAAGCTAGTTCTGTGATTACACACGCCCAGCTGGAATGGGCTCGTGCACTCCCAGTGTCTCTGGTATTTAAGGCAGATGCACCCCACGGTCTTACATAAAGCCCATCACACTGACATCAGAGAGCTTCGGGGGAGGGGAGATTGGATGTGGCTGCTGGTGTCCCTCAGATCCAAGGATTACGGAACCTGCAGTGTCAACAGTGGGTTCCGGTGGGGATGTCAAGGAGCGCTGCACAGCTCATGTCTGTGCTGAGATCCTCTCATATTCAGAACCCCCCGCTCCCCCGTAGGGTGCCTGTGTGTGAGGTGAACCCTAGCCCTGGCCCACCCTCTCTGTAGGGGTGGAGGTGGGAGGAGACAGGTACTGGAGGTTGGGACTATGAGTGGGATCACGCCAGACAGCCAGGATTACTGGCCAGCCCATTGGCTTCCCTCACTATCAAGAACCAGAATGGCCAGAGGAGGACAAGCAGAGCACCCCTGAAGCCAGAAGAAAGGCACGGGGGGGAGGGGGATGCTTCCAGCCCTCTCCTCTCCCCCCTTCGTGCGTGCGCTCGCTCTCTCTCTCTCTCTCTCACACACACACACACACACACATTCCCCCCTTGCCCAAACTGAGGCTGCTTGTCCCTCTCAGTCTCCTCATGGCCTCTGTGGCCGGGCACCAAAGATGGCGTCTGTTTCGGAGCTCCACTCGGGGTCGTTGCGCTGCAGGAGCTGGAACGGGGCTTCCTGTCTGCGCTGCACGAGCATCAGGACCATCAGCAGACACCAGAAGAAGAAGTTCACCCAGGCAGCTGCCTGTTGGAGTGGGGAGAACCACAGGTAGCAGGGGGTTGGTGAAACATGGCTGTGTATCGCCCTCCCTGCCCGTCTCCCTCAGACCCTTCCTCCAAAGCCCCTGCCCCAGGAAGAGGCAGCCAGACCATTGCCTTGTCCAGTTGTCTGTCCTGCCTGCTGCTTCATCAGTGAACACCTGGCTCACGTGGGGTGGGATTTCCTCCTCCCCCGAAGCATGAGGGTGTTCAACTTCGTTCTTAGCTCACCTACAAACATCAGGGGCCACCGAGATACTAAATCCGGCTGCCTGGAGTCCCCCAAGCTGACTGCACTGCAGCAAGTGGAATTTCCTCACTAATGGTAATGGGACTGACTGTTAATTGGATGGAGCCCACCTTCTTTCCCTCCCCCGTGGTCTCCTCTAATGGGACGGGGCCCAAACCAGGGGCTTGAGAATAATGGTTCTCACAAGCCGCTCATGCTGTGTTCGTGCTGCTGTGCTTCCATGTTTCTCACAGCAATGGCCAGCCCTCCTTGAAACTCTTGGGGGCAGAAGTTCTGCTGTTCCCTCCGCCCCCGTCAGCTGCTGCCCCCTACCCCTGGGTTAATTCTCACCTCAGCACTGTAGAGATTGTCGTAGAACCTCGCTGCATTATACTGTGGGAACCACTGTGAGTGCTGGGCCTCTTGGCAGCTAGAGTGGAGTTAAGAAAGGACAGAGCATGGATTAGCTGGAGAGCTAGAGGAGGAGAAATCCCACACAGGCCAATGATTCCACCCCCGGTGCTGGGTCCACCGACTCAGAGCTTGTGGCTGCTGGGAATGATGTGATCCTGCTGGGGCAGGGAGTCCCTCTGGACATGGGGAGTGCGGTCCTCCCCTGAGGGAGAAAAGCCCACCTACCTTTTCACAAGTTTGGTTTGGAGGATGGACGAGCACAGAGTGTCCATCCCAACCCGAAGGATGCAGGCCGAGACCAGCAGGAAGAAAAGGATCACAGCAGAGATTGCCAGGTTCACGGTGAGCCAGGTGTGATCCCTGGAATGGGATGGGGGAAGAGATCAGTGTGACCAGCCGGTGGGACTGGGTGGCTCTAACTCCCCACCCCAACATGTGCCCTCTGCTCACCACCTCCTCTCGTCCATGCAGCAGCTGTAGATGCCGTAGAGCAGCACTGCAAAGCAGTACACAGCGATGAGGATGGAGATGGCAGTGACGAAGTAACAGAGGGAGATGTTGCTGAAGTGAGACAGAGCGAGGGCCGTCCCGTTCTTGTCTACGGACCCATAGAGGATACACCGGCCACCAAACTCCCCCTGGGAACGAGAGAACAGAGACGGCTTCCTTGGGGAGCAGATTCCACAGCACAGGGGACATGGACACTCCCATTCAGCAGCATTTCCGTTGTTTTATAGCAAGGCATTGAGGCCCTGCCCAAGATTGGCAGGGACGGGGAGGGCGGGACTCCACCAGCATCTGTCTAATGCCTGTATGCTCCTTGGGGAATTGAGGTCCAGCTCTTCAAAGGTATTTAGGCACCTCACTTCCATGGGAAGGACTGTCCTCCCCAGGGGAGTTAGTTGCTTAAATACTTTTGAGGATCTGGGCCAGAGACCCAAGGCGTATGGTGTACCTGTCTCCTGGCTGGCACATCTGCAGTCACACATGTACCCAGCCTATCTCCACACTGGTGCTGCAGCTGTGTGTGTTTTGCGCTAGGATTTCTGGGGTGTGTCCCAAGACCCTTAGCACCTGAAGCTGCTCTAGGAACTGGTTTGTGGTGTATTGTGGGAGAACTTGTCTGCCCTTCCCAGACCCCTGTGTGGAATTGTTTTCAGCCTGTCACTGAGCCACAGGATTGTGCTACGCCCCCTGTTTTGGAAGTCTCTAGGAGGAGCCCCTTCAGTGTGCCAGACCCCCTAAGGGTCTCCCTTCTTCCAGGATAAGCCATGCAGCTTCACCTCCTCCTTTGACTGGACCTCTGGGCCTCCAGCACTCCTGCTTCACACCGTGAGCTCTGTTCAGTGAGTCCAATTGACACAGACCCCTGATAGAGACTTGTCCACTCCTCAGGGATTAGTGCACCTTGCCAAGCACCCGTAGTGACACCAAACAGCGTCACAATTTATTTAGTGGAGTTTATTAGTTCACTGGCACACAGCCTAGGAAGTCCTTTGGGTAGCACAGAGACCTGAAGGTTAGAGCACAGTCCATTCGGGTTAGCCCAGAGCCCAGCCAAGCTGGAGTGAACCCTTGGTGCAAGCTCTGTCTTGCATTTGATCTCCTTGGTCAGGCTTCAAGTGAGTCCTGACTCCTTCCAGCAGCCCACTCTTATCTCCCCACCTTCCCAGTCCCTTATTCTCGAGGCCTACGAGGTGTGGAAATCCCTGTCCCTTGGGGTCTTTGGTTGCTAGGCACCAACATCCAGGTGATTGGATTTGCCATTGTCTTCTCAAATGCTGTATTGATATGCGGACCCAAGCCCCAGGCAGCTAGCCGACACCCACACTTACATCTCCTAGCCTGAGCTGAGAGCAAATGCTCCCTTTCTACCACCCTCAGCAGGAGAAACTGAGGCAGACAGGACTCATAGAAATATTACAAAATAGTCTTACTTTGTCACAGTTTGCTACAGTTTTGCTGAGGCACTTTTGTCTCAGCACTTCCTCCCTCTGCCCATTCCAACTGGGGGACAAGCTACAGAGCCGTTGGAGGAGACATAAGTAACTCACAGGTCACATAGGAGGCTCGTGGTGGAGCAAGGTGTGTAACCAAGTCTCATGCCAGTTGGGCCATCTACCCTTCCTCTCTGCAGTAGCCATGCTGGGAGCAGAGGGCTGGGGCATTTTACCATCAAGTTCTTTAACCCTGCCTGAAGCAGGTCTAGGTTCAATTGGCAGTACCCAGTCTGGCTAGTCTCCCAAGCCCCTGAGCGCTGCAGGGGGAGAATTTGCTCCGAGCCTCAGTGGAGACCAGGCCTGAGAGCCTCACAGCTTAGCTCTGTCACTTGCCTTCTAAGCTCTTAGGGCCAGGACTGATGACTTCCTGTGTGGATGGGGAGCTGGATAGGTGCAGCCAAATGGCAAATACAGTAATGACTTCTCTGGGGCTGAATGGGAGGTGGTGGAGTGGTGGTGAGACAGTGGTGGAGAACCAGTGTCTGTGTCCTGAGAGACCCAGTGCCCCAGATGGGAGGGTGGGGCCTGTGTGTGCACAGGGAGGGGTGTGTGCACGTAGGCGGGGCAGGAAGGAAACTAACTGCTGGAGCTTTCCTGCCTCTCCGGGGCCTCAGCTGACTCGCATTAGCTCCAGGGCTGTACAGCTCACATGACAGGTCAGGGGCTGAGTGCACCAGGGTGTGGGTGCACAATCCAGCACCAGAGGGAGGGAGGTGGGCCAATGCTTCCCGCAGCACCTGGCAGGTAGTGATGAGTCTTTCCAGGGCCTTTTAGATTAACCCCTGCCCCGCTGGGCACTCAGTGCAGCTAGCGATCGCTGGCTGTCCAGGGATGGACGGTTTAAAGGGGTGGAGGTGGTGGGGGGCTGCTCGAGAGAGTCCTGGGTGGGGGTGCTGCAGATTGCGGGTGGGGGTGTTTTGGGGGCAGTCAGACTAGTGGGGGGGGCTGCTGCGAGTAGTGGACACGGAGACACCAGCAGCCATGAGGGGGAGGGGTGCACACTGGGGCCGGGTGTTTCCCCTGCCTTTTTCCACGGGGGGGGGGAGGAGCTTTCACCTTTCCCCCAGCCCCTGCTTCCCGCTCGCGCGCCCCTCCCCGGACAGACCCCCCCGGGGGTAGGTACCTGGGTGACAGTCAGGGCCGAGGCGCAGACCACCCCGCAGAGGAAGGCAGCTCCGTGCAGGGCCAGTTCCCCCAGCTGCAGCGCGGACACCGCCATGTTCCCCTCGGCCAGCCCAGGGCCCGAAGCCCCAATCCCCGCCCCCTGGGAGATCCGCCCCCGGCAGCCTGGGGAGGCTCCAGCGGGACGCTGTGTGTGTCGGAGGCCCGCTCACGTGTTGTTTCCCCCTATTTCAGTGCTGAAATGAGCCTGTCCCGTCACCCTCCCCCAGTTAGTACCGCGAGAGAGACCCCTGCTCCGTGCTCCAGTAAACCCCCCCAGGGTGACCAGATGTCCCAATTTTATAAGGACAGTCCTGATATTTGGGGCTTTTTCTTATATAAGTGCCTATTACCCCCCACCCCCTGTCCTGATTTTTCACACTTGCTATCTGGTTACCCTACCCCCCCCTCCCCCGGCTGCTACAAACCTGGCCAGGGCTGGCCCTGCCACTGTGTGCGGGGATATAACACAACCCACACCCCTCTGCTGTGCGCCGCATGCAGCTCCTCACCCCCCATTGCGCTAGGCGCTGTACAGCACAGGCCAAGAGCGCCGGCTGTCTACAGCGGGTTACCCGCAGCCTCACACCTCAGCTGGAGGGCTTGGAGTGCCACTGATTTCCACACCCGCTCCAGCCTCGGGGTAGCAGGCATCCTAGATCAGCTCAAGAGGCCTAGTCCCGAGCATATTGCCCACATGTAAACCGTTCTGTGTGAGAGCCTCTGGAAAGGCTCCCCTGCGATTATTCTTCCTCTGTAAATCATGTAAGTCACATTGGAGTGCTCCAATACGTCCCCTTGGGTGGGAATCGGTTGCCGTCTTCAATAGCGGTGCTTGCACTGCACTCATTACCACAGTACCTGAGCGCCCCCCCACTCAGTGCATTAAGCACCGTGACTGACATTTGTTCTCATCCTCTCTCTAGCAGAAGCGTGTGAAGGGGTTGGATTGTCTTCTAGTAATCTCTCCGTAGATATGCAGCAATGTGTGAGATAGAGACGGCAGTGTCAGAGGAGCATGGCCTGGCAAGGTTTGTGCTAGTCTTTAGTTCCCATGGGAGCTCATGCCACAGTCCTGGGGTGGCTCTGCTTCCCTTACCCTGATATTTCTCAGTTGTAAAAGACCCATTTGTGTTCGGTCAAACTCCTATCATTGGCCGTACACACAGAGCTCCAGCTGCAAAGGTGCTTGGTCCTGGCTGTCACTTTTCCATTGATTTCATCAACCTCTACTAGCAGTTGTGTTATCAACTGGCACTTTCTGAGCTAATGCCCTCTCTTGGAAGGTGAGCTAATAGCAGCACTTGGGCTTCCTAACCTTGAATACGTGACTTGTTTTCTATCGGTTTCATACTGCTGCCCATCACCTTCCAGCTCCCCCTTTAGAGAGAAACAAGCCCTGGGGTACTGGGGTAGAAGATAACAGAGAGGGTTTATTTTTGCTCTGGTCCGATCTCCCACTCTCAGGGAGGATTTGCACTCGCTGCTGGGAGCTGTGCCTGCGAAGCATCACAGAAAGACACAAAATCACATCCTTGACACCTTACTAAAATGAGTGTTGGAGAGGCCACAGCCCGCCCTGAGCTTGTGTGACTCTGCATCATTCCCAAAGTGTGGCCATATAGTGCTGCTGAAATGCAACTGAGATGGGATGATTTTAGCCAGATCCATGCTTGAACCCCCTTTAACTCCCAAAATAAACACAGTTACAACAGCCATGGGGTCTTACACATGCTCAAAGAGCAACCTAGTCCTGCTGTTTAAAGCCACCTTCAGAAAACCTTGTAGGCCTCACTTTACAGACAGGCCCAGCTCCTCTTGCCAGGCTTTGATTCAGCATTTGAGAGGGGGCAGACATGGCAGGTGTGGAGATGGGTGGCGGTAGGGCCCCTAGTTTATGGTGGTGGGTCAGGAAGACAGGAGCAGGTCCCTCAGCTCTGAGAGCCAGAGTTTCTTAGACGTTAGTCTTCCCTTGGCTACCTTCAGTGAGCACTGGCCCACATCCCAGAGGGGCTAAGGGGCAGCCCCTAGCAGGGGCAAGACAGGAGGTGCTATAGCTACCCCAGCCCCATGCAACAAGGGAGAGGTCAGCAAACAAATTCTTGGTCCCCAACAGCAGCAGCATCTTTATTAAACAAGCAGGTGTCAATACAAGGCTTGGGGAGTTGGAGAAATGCTGCGTGCTGTCAGGAAAATCCAACTCCAAGGGGAGTGCTGAGTACACAAGGACAGGAGCACTCGTCCCTCAGGGGAGGACATGGCTTGGGGCCGGGGAGCTAAAATCCTTTAGTTAGACTATGGAATCTGCTGCTGTGTGCTGTACCTAGATCACACAGAGGCCCTAAGCCCTGCAATCACCTCCCCTCTCCCACACATACTCCCCCAACACCTCCTCAGCAAAGGCTCAGCCATCACACAGCAGAAAACCCTGGATGGCCCTTGGAGGAGTGTACAGTCCATAGGTGCAGAGGTAGCAGGCTCAGCCTGCCCCACAGTCTGGGCACGTAGGAGGCACTGCTGAGGGCAGAATGTGTCTCAGCACCCCCTGCAGAGTCCAGAGACTGCTGGGTAGGCCCCCTCCACCCTGGAAGATAAAATCCTCTCCTGAGGGGTTTGGCTTGAGTGGGGGCCCCTGACTTCATCCAACAAGGGATGCTCAGTAGTACAGGGGAGGGATGAAGGACCCGTAAGCTGAAGTCCTGCAGGGGAGAGGTCACTCCTCAGAGAGGCAGGTAAAGGGAGTACTCTGAGTGGGCCCACTTCTTCACAGGCTTGCTGGTCCTGCCGATCATGGGCAGCTTCTGGGCATAGCGGGAAATGTGGCTAGGGCCATGGTGCTGGGGGAAGCAGGTCTGGAACACTCGGCCCTTGCACCGCCGGCCCACTTGCCGCCCAGCAATCACAAAACTGAAGTGGGGTGGCCCCTGGGGGGAGAAGCGGCACTTCTGGAAAACGTCACGGACCCCAGGCCGGTGGCCCTGCTGGCGTGATGCGCTACGAGAGCGGGGAACACTGGCCGAGCGATGGAGGGTTGGTCTGCCTGGTGGGTAGTCTGCCCGGGGGCTCTCCTCCTCCCGGGGACTCACTGTGGCGTTGGCTGTCAGCTGGGGCATCTTGCGCACCACATCCCCTGTGCCGAAGGCTGGCTGCTCTTTCTTGGTGTCCAAGACCTTGGGGCCGGGAGGTGTCGGCTCGGCTGCGTGCAGCCCCGAACCCGTGCCAAAGCGGGTGGCCAGGCTGTCTCCAAAGAAGTCGTAGAGCTCCCGGTAGGTCTCGTGCAGGGAGACAGCGGGAGGGTCAGCAGAGAGGCCAGTGCCCAGCTGGGGGCCCCCACTGCCCAGCTGCAGCAGGTGGCTGGCGATGCCAAAGCTGAACTCCACTTGGGGATCCTGCAGGGGGCTGAGCCAGGGAGAGCTCTCCCGACGGCACCCATCCCTACATGGTCTGTCCCCCTGGGCTGATACTGACTGGGCCTTCATCTTCAGCAAGCGCTCCACTGCCACCTGGCAAAGGAAGAGCTGCTCTGGTTAGAAGCCCTGGCCTCTCCGCTCTTTAACCCCAGCTGCAAACCCAGCCGCACACAGCAGGAGAATGGAGGATCCCTGGCTCAGCTGGGCTCCTGCATTAGGCTGCTGCTCACACAGCCCTTTCTGCCCATCCCCATCCCTGATATAAGGGGCACTGGAGAACCACCTTCACCCTACCCAAGGAGAAGCCAAGTCACCCCCATCCCTTTTCTGGCAGGGGCCCTGTATCTAGTCTGACTGAGGCCAGATGCTATGCTATTGGGAGATGGGAGCTCAGTCAGGGGCTTCTGAGCTGCCTGGAACTGCAGTGAGTGTGTGGGCCCTGCGGGCAGAGCCCTGGCCCAGCCCTCTCCTCTGGACAGGAGGGGTGAGACTCACCAGGATGGCACCGTACACCTTGTGCCCATCAGCCTTCACCTGAGCGTTGGAGACAGAGTAGTCGTCCAGCACAGCCTGCAGGTTCGCCCAGTAGGTGGAGAGATGGGGGTAGAGGACTCGCTCCACAGCCTGGAGAGGAGAGAGCAAAGATCCAGCCCAAAAAGGGCCATTTACTCACTATCCAAGAACCAACAGCACAGCCAATGCATGAGAAGCTAAAGTACCGGCTTGGGGAGCTGAGCCAGGGTCCTCTGTCTTGTGTGTGCACAAAGAGATGGGAGCGGGGCACAGAGCAGCAGTTACCAGCCCTTGCAGCAGCCACTTCCTCCCATGCCCCAACATAGAGGGACCCAGTGTAGCCACCCTCCTGGGAGGCATCACTGCTTCAATTCTCAGACCCACCTCCCAGGGAAACAGGGTGTTTGGCTTGGGTACCACCACCCTTTGGGCAGGGAGAGGAGAGCAAAGATCGTGTGGGGTCGAGAGCTGTCCCTTACCTTCCACCCCAGGGCATGCAGCCCCACCACTGCCCCATAATGAGAGCAAAGCGGGCGCACTGGATCAGCCAGCACCTTCTGGAGGGACAACAGGATCTGGTGGTAGAGGCCACTGACGAGGTCGCCATGCGTCCTGAGGGAGGAGACCGAGCAGAGGCTGAAAATCCTTGGAGATTGGATTTGTGCATCCCATCCAGGACCCTCCCCTACCCCATCATGCTCCATCAGAGCTGCGTGCATGGAAAAAAGGAACTTCAGACACCCTTGGGGCAATGTGCCCTGCCTGGGAGACCAGGGGCAGCACTGGACTCTGAAGGAGACTCCCACTGACACCAGACATGCTGCTGACTCCCCTGCCTGGGTGCTGGGGGTGGCAGTGACTCCCTTTCAGCCCCTCCCCACCATGCCGCACCAGAAGATGTGGCTCAGGAGCATGGCAGCGTAGTCCCGGAGCGTCCAATGGTCGTTGAGGGGGTTGATGGATGCGGCAAGTGGCTCCAGCACGCAGTACATGACGCTGGCAATCAAGCTCTTGACATAGGAGCCCAGGCACAGGTAGGGATTCTGGATGAGGCTCTTGGCGATGTGCAGCAGGCGGTTCAGCTGCTCCAGGTCATGGCTGACGGACTTCACCTGGGACAGGAGAAGAAAGAGCAAAAGGCTCAGAGCTGCTGGAAGGAGGGCATGGGCCGCCCCAGGGGAGCCACACCCTTGGGAGGGTCTCCTGCCCACCCCACCCTGTTTCTCAGGTGGGTCACATGCCCCGGGGCCTCCTGCTCCACTCACCCCGCTGACCACATAGACAAAGTAGGGCAGCAGGGCTGCGATCTTCGAGTTCGTCTGCAGGTCCTGGAGGGCAACCTATGGGGAGGAAGTGTCAGATAAGGGTCAGAGGAAGAGGGGTGCCACAGCCAGGAATGGAATGGAGAGCCCCAGCCTGGGGAGAAGGGTTGCACCACGGTTTGTCATGTAGCCATTCTCCCTCAGTCAGGTTCCCCACACAGGGCCAGCGATCCCTGCTGCATGTCCTCCTGAGACACTCGAGCCAATCAGAGCTGGTGGGCAGTTCTCCAGCTGGACCACTGGTGCCAGAACTTTCTGCAATCCTTCCCCCACCGGGCTGCATCAAGCCTGGAGCAAAAGTAGCTTCTGTGGAGGCTGGGGCTCTACAGTCCTTGAAACCCTCATTTGCCCCCCCACATTCCAGGCCAGTCTGAGATAAAGGCACCGATCCTCAACCCCTCACCCACCTTCATTAGCTGCGGGTCATCCCCAAGCACAGCTCGGGTCACATGCTGGTAGTACTTCAGCAGGTCATCTGAGAGTGTGGAGACAGCACTGGGCACTGCAGGAGAAGCCAGGAAGGCAAGGGTTACGGGAATTCAGTGGAGACCCCTCCGAAGCACCAATGATCCCTACGAGAGCAGCAGCAGCCCGAGCCCCAGTACAGGGTAGGGACCTGCCATGGGGCATTGTTCAGAAAGGAGATGGCAGAAATGTGTGTCTGTGTGTCAGAGACTGACCAGGGAAAAACTCTCATATGAAAAGATTGGGATTGTTTAGAAAGGGGACAGGAGAAAAGTTGATAATGACTGGGACAGAGAAAGGAGATCTGGAGCTTCTTGTGATGCTTTGTACTTCGGGGGAACACCCTACACCCCCATGTTCAACTTTATAAAATGATTGTGTGCTATCCAGTGCAAAGTTTGTCATGTTGAATGTCTTCGGAAGGCTCATAATGCACTGAGCATGGTTGTTATAGTGATGTTATAGAAATTGTTACAGTAATGTTATAGTGAGGTTATAGGTTATAATTTCATGTACATAGTTATGAGGCTGAAAATGTACCCTCATGGCTTAAAGCAAGCCCATGCAAAAACTCTCCAAGAACAGAGAGGCAGTTCACACCTCATCAGGGCACGGATGAGACAAACCCAGCCCAGCCTCACAGGAACAATGGACACTGGCTTAGGCAGCAATAAAATAATCTGTTAGACCCTTGAGGGAGTCATCCCCTTCCTTTGGTCAGTTTAGGACTGCGATGAGGTAATGCTCACCTGACTCTGAAGGGGGGGGGGGAGAGAGGAGGGGAGAGCAAAACCAAGAGGAAAGAAAGGACATGATAAAAGGGAGAGACATTTTGCCATGCTCTCTCTCGTCAACCTACATCTACAGACACCACCACCATCAAGCAACTGAAACGCTGATCAAAGGGGAGAGCCTGACTGAAAAGTAAACAGCCAGCCTGTGGTGAGAAGCATCTAAGTTTGTAAGGACATTGAAAGTGTTAAGATCAGCTTAGAATGCGTTTTGCTTTTATTTCATTTGACCAAATCTGACTGGTTACGCTTTGACTTATAATCACTTAAAATCTATCTTTATAGTTAATGAATGTGTTTGTTTATTCTACCTGAAGCAGTGCGTTTGGTTTGAAGTGTGTCAGAGGCTCCCCTTGGGATAACAAGCCTGGTACGTATATATTTCTTTGTTAAATTGATGAACTCATATAAGCTTGCAGCGTCTAGCAGGCATAACTGGACACTGCAAGACGGAGGTTCCTAGGGTTGTGTCTGGGACCGGAGATATTGGCTAGTGTTATTTGCTTGCAAGTAGCTGGGAGCAGCTTACATACCAGAAGCTGTGTGTGAACAGCCCAGGAGTGGGGGTTCTCACAGCAGAGAAGGGTAAGGCTGGCTCCCAGAGTCAAGGATTGGAGAGGCCTAGCAGATCACCGGTCCGGATAACACCAGAGGGGAACGTCACACTTCTGTTCTCCCAATCTCCTAACACAAGGACAAGGGGACAGGAGCGACCAAAAGGTGGCAAAATTCCTAACTGATAAAAGGACATACTTTTCCACACACTGTGTGATTGGCCTGGGGGACTCCCTGCTGCAGGATGGTGCAGAGGTCAAGAACTAAATGAGATTTAGAGGGACTGGATGTGTATGTGGATAACTAGGACAAGCAAGCATTGCATAGTGTGACAGACCCAACCAGAGGGGTACAGGAGTCTGGTAGAGGGCAAATATACTGGTCACAGGATGAGTAGTTTTCTGTTCCCTGAGTGACCAGAGCAGGGGCTGCACTAGAGTAATCAGGAACCTGCTAGAACCAGTTAAGGCAGGCAGGCTAATTAGGACACCTGGAGCCAATTAAGAAGAAGCTTCTAGAATCAATTAAGGCAGGCTAATCAGGGCATCTGGGTTTTAAAAAGGAGCTCACTTCAGTTTGTGGGGAGAGTGTGAGGAGCTGGGAGCAAGAGGCGCGAGGAGCTGAGAGTGAGGGTGTGGGTGTGCTGCTGGAGGACTGAGGAGCACAAGCGTTACCAGACACCAGGAGGAAGGTCCTGTGGTGAGAATAAGGAAGGTGTTTGGAAGAGGCCATGGGGAAGTAGTCCAGGGAGTTGTAGCTGTCATGCAGCTGTTACAGGAGGCACTATAGACAGCTGCAGTCCACAGGGCCCTGGGCTGGAACCTGGAGTAGAGGGTGGGCCCGGGTTCCCCCCAAACCTCCCAACTGACCTGGACTGTGGGTTCTCCCAGAGGGGAAGGTCTCTGGGCTGTTCCCCAACCCACATGGTGAATCTCTGAGGCAAGAAAATCCGCCAATAAGCGCAGGACCCACCAAGATAGAGGAGGAACTTTGTCACAATAGTTAATGCTAGCAAAGATTTGGGAAGGGAGAGAACCTCCTGCTTCAGGGCTTAGTTTGAGAGCAATTTAACAGGGAGTAGGATGAGGTCATTGTTAGCTCTGCAGGGCAGCAAATGTCTGTACAGCACCTGGCACAGTGGGCCCCCCCTCCTGGTTGGGGCCTGTACATGCAGCTTCAATACAAGGAGGAGATAAGGGCAAGGGAATGGGTTGCTGAGCAGTTCTTACCAGCTCCCTGTGGTTCCAGATTTCCTTTCCCATCCAGGTAAGAGACGTGAACTACAATGAAAGCACAGATGCTGTTAAACAACCTGGCTGATCCCTCCAGCCTTTCCTGGGCCAGGATGCTCCCCTTCTCATGAGGCAGCCTGGGAGAGAGTTCTAGGTACCCTAGTCACAGAGCACGGGGCATCAACCCCCACCTCGCTAGCTCTGAGAAGACCCCACTTGGGATACTGTGCTCAGGTCCAAGCTATGCATTAGGTGCAGGTCCAGTGAAGAGTCACTAGCCCAACAGCTTGGATCTGAGTGCGGAAGGAACTGATTTACAGGGGAAGCAACATGTGTCTTGCCTGGCTGAGCAGTGACTAAAGGAGACTGGTAAGCAATCCTGACAGGGAACTATCCTCCCCTGGAGGCCTCCATTGTGCCCTTCTATGGGATAGATGGGGGGGACGGGGCTGTCCCCAAGGCAGAGGGGCTGGGTGGGCATCCTGTTGCTTGCAGACAGGGGGAAGGGATGTGGCCAGGAGATCCTCCCCAGGGGAGGAGCTGGGAACCCTGTAATATGGGACATTCAGAGGCAGGCTGCCCAAAGCCCTAGAGAGTCTGGAGGGAGAACTCAGGAGGATGGAGTAACCACACACACCTCTCACTGCTGTCTCTGCACAGCCCTTGGGGAGGTTGGTGGCCAGGGCAAGCTCCACCAGATTGATCTCACGGTCCTCCTGGAAGTAGAGTTCCCCTTCCTTTATAGCACGGAAGGGAAGGGGGTCCTGGGACCCATAGCCGTACACCACCTGCAAGGACACCAGATGATCACTCCCTTGCCAGGCCCATCTTGGGGACAGCTAGGCCTGCCACCACCACCAGTGTCCTGGTAGAGAGGACTGGATGGGGCGCTCTTTGGACTCCATCCAGCTAGCACTGGTCTGTGGGCAGGAGAGAGCAGCAACAACAACAAGTGAGTTTCCCCCTGGCCGGCTCCTGGTTCAGTCTCCCGCTGCCCCCTCTCCTGCTCGCTCACCTCCACGTTGCTCCAGCGAAGGGCCCGGTTGAAATCTTCCACCGTCAGTTTCCGGCGTTTGGTGTGTTTCATGAACTGGGAGCTGTTCTGCGGGAGGGGAGAGGGGAAGTGAGGAATCGGCGGGACCAGCCCCAAGGAGGGGGGCGGCCCCAGCCGCCCGAGGGGGGCTCAGGCCAGTCCTGGGAGCAGCCCCTCACGGGGAAGGGTCAAGGGTCACAGGCCGGCCCCCCTAGCCCCGGTGCAATCTCCGCCCCCAGGGCCGGGCCCGGCTCCCGCACCTGGGCGGCCTCCCGCAGGCGGTAACACACGTCCTCGGCCAGCAGCGCGGCCACCTCGTCCGTCAGCTCCAGCCCCGCGCTCTCCGCCATCAGGCGCACGGACTCGCGCGGCAGCTCCACGAAGCGCCGCTCCTCGCGCTCGGACATGGCGGCGGCGAGATGCGGGGAGCCCGGGGCCCCTTAGGGCTCGGGGGGAGGAAATCGGGGTTCACCCGGCTGCAGCCTCAATCCCTTATCCCAAGGCGCAGATAGCCCCGCCTCCGCCGCCTCTCAGCCAATTAACATCTTGTGTGGGGCACTGGAATCCCAAGCGCCTACTGGCCGCCGTGCAAATCTATCCAAACCCTCGTGGGAACACGTCATGAGGCCGCCATGGGGCGGGGCGCGTCGGGTGCCCGGGCCAGCAGGGGGCGGGGCGGGGAGGAGTGGGAGTGCCAGGAGTTCGAATCTCCCTCAGCCGGGTTTGCAGAGCGGCGGGAGCGGGGCGGAGGCGCGAAGTTGTCAGGCTGCTGCCCCGGGCAGTTCCCCGCTTTGCACCAGGCAGGCTGGTTTTAGGGCTTGTCTGCGCATGGGGAGTGTCCCCTGTCACTCCACAGACCTAGTTACACTTCAGTGGGTCCAGGGGATTGGCTCCTGTGTCGTTAACCCCGTGTATGGACGCGCTGTGCCCAAGTAGTCCTGCCTTGCTGCGGTTTAGCTGCCCTCCAGGGGTACCCACCCACGCTGTTAATCCGGATTAACTCCCAGCTGTAGATGGACCCCCATTGCACATACAGCTGCACCTCAGTTGCCAATTTAGGAAAGTATTCGTGTTCAGGGCAGCACTTGAGCACATGCATAAATCACATCAACTTAAGCATGTGCTTAAGTGCAGACCTGACTAGGAATGGGTTTAAGAAAGCATTAAGTACTCTCCTAAATTGAGGATTTAAATCTATTTCAGGGGTTCTCAAATGGGGGTCTGGACCTCTCAGGGGGTCATGCGGTTATTACATGGGGAGTCATGAGCTGTCAGCCTCCACCCTAAACCCTGCTTTGCCTCCAGCATTTATAATGGTGTTAAATATATTTAAAAAGTGTTTTTAATTTATAAGGGGGGGATTGCACTCAGAGGCTTGCTATTTGAAAGGGGTCACCAGTACAAAAGTTTGAGAACCATTGATCTATTTCCACACCGAAATAAACATGGGGTGATATCTGAGGGGCTGAATACTGGCAACTCTGCAATCACTTTGCTTGTCTTTTGGGAGGCCGAGAAGAGAAGCCACAAGTCTTCACTGGCCTCTCCTTTAGTGACAGTACAGTGCAGCCCCCTCAGGAGGGGGGAGGGGAATGATGGTTCTCAGGACCACCAGCAGCCTGTCAGCCATTCAAAACATAAATTCATAGATTCTAGGACTGGAAAGGACCTCGAGAGGTCATTGAGTCCAGTCCCCTGCCCTCATAGCAGAACCAAATACTGTCTAGACCATCCCTGATAGACATTTATCTAACCTACTCTTAAATATCTCCAGAGATGGAGATTCCACAACCTCCCTAGGCAGTTTATTCCAGTGTTTAACCACCCTGACAGTTAGGAACTTTTTCCTAATGTCCAACCTAAACCTCCCTTGCTGCAATTTAAGTCTATGGCTTCTTGTTCTATCCTTAGAGGCTAAGGTGAACAAGTTTTCTCCCTCCTCCCTATGACACCCTTTTAGATACCTGAAAACTGCTATCATGTCCCCTCTCAGTCTTCTCTTTTCCAAACATGTTCCCCTGTGATATCCAGCCCCACACAAATCCCAGATTCTCAGTGTCCTCCCCTCCCCCAAGAAGCACTGTCCCTACCCCAATGTATTAGCTTTACCTTAAATCCCTGCGATTGTATAACATGCAGCACTTGTAATGAAATAAAAGTTTTATTTAAGAAAACAGATTCCACTAGCAACAAGGGAATGGTGGAAACAAATGGCTACAATACAAAACACAATAAAATGCAAATTAGGGCCTACACTTAATTACGGTGCACAAGGACCAGGATCCAATCAGTGAATGGGTACAGGGTGCCTGAAGTCTCTCCCCCACTTCCCCCTTAAATGAATGATGACAAAAGACTGCTTCAGTCTAAGGGGCCTATGTCCCACCCTTTGTCCGTTCAATCGCCCAAGGCACAGCCACCCATTCCCTCCCCGTCCCTGTGTTTGGTTGGAGTAGATCTGCCAGCCAGATCAACCTCCAGCACTCCTCTCCCATCGTGCACACTGCCCAGTAGGCTATGGGAGAGCAAGTCTACTTTGGATAAATACATCAAAATTTTCTCAGGCTACGTTAAGCCTGAACCAGAAGTAGATTGGTGCAGCTGGAGAAGCAGTTCAGCCTCCCCTGTAAATCAATCTGGAGTCTGCAACTCAGTCCAAACTGGCTCAACTGCTTATGCAGCTACAGTGAAACAATCTGCACAGACCGGCGTTAAATCGCATACTGCACTGCAGGGCTCTACTTGAAACTACCAGACACCTCGCTGCTGCTGCACCCCCACCCCTGACTTAACCTTCTCCTAAGGTTCTGGCTGCACTTTCCCCCGCATCTCCTATCCATGGCCCCACAAAGTCAGCAGCCCTCCTTGTCAACCTCCTCCTGGCGCTGGATAACACCAGGAAGAGGATGTTGGACAGGGAAGTGCTCTGCAACTGTGGGGCTTATTTCCACTCCTCCCTTCCATCACGCATCCGGGCAGAATTCCTCTGGGCTGCATCCACTGGCTCCCTAGATCCCTTTGAGGAGTATAGGCGCTGTCTGAGGTACTCTGCTCGTTGTCCCCCTCCAGTTCCCTGCTTAGGGCCCTATATCCTCAATCCTGTCCCTGTTTTTTTATTAGCTGTCCCCCAGTATCATTTGGTTGTTGCCCCTCCCCTTAGGCTGGGGGAAGGGTCTTGGACCCGCCCACCTCTCAGAACTCAGTAGGTGCAGTGAAGGGAGTTAAGTAGCATAACTGCACTGCAGGGCTTTACTTGAAAGTACCAGAGACCATGCTGCTGCTGCACCCCCACCCCTGGCTTAACCTGTTCATCTCTGTGAAATGCCCTAAGGTATGGTGCCCACAGGTGAGGCACTATGGGGAAAAGGGGCTATATCGCCTCTAGAACCCCAGTTCTAGCCTGGCCCCCTTCTGCCCATGCTGCCTCACCTGCCTGCCCCTGAGGGAGGGAGTGTTGCAGGCTCTAGGGCCCTAAATACCTTTTCTTCTTCCCTCCCCCCACCCCGACCTATTCCACTTGGGAAAGGCAGTACCCAAAGCTCTGGGAAGGGCCATGGCCCAGCCTGGTCCTGCTCCTGCTCTGAGCTGCCTCTCCTGGGGCCCTCCCATCCCTTCCCAGTACACCCCCCCCCCCACTTACTGCGCCCTTGAAACCCCTTCCCATAGATCCCTCCCTGATAGCCCCCAATGGAGCACATAGTGCTACTGTTGCTGCATTTAGAGGAGAGCGGAGCTGAACTGGCCAGAGTCAAGGTCTGTCCACCCCAGGCCTCTTACTCCTTGCTCCGCAACTGCCGCCCCACCTCCCTTCCCAGGGCATCAACTGCATATATACTCACCACTCGTGCCCCATTGGCCATTGCTGATAGTCTGCCCCCGCCCCAATGAAGAATCTGCCCCATCCCCGATAATGTGCATGCAGAATACTGCCAGGCCTTCAAATCCCAGTTCTATGGGACACCAGAGGGGACAAACAGCAGCAAATTCGCAAAAGGCTGGGCAGGGAGATAGGAGACAGGCCTGCATCCAGCTGGGGACTGCCTGCTCCCCACTCGAGCCAGGCCCCCAGCCACTTCCCCCCACCCCCCCCCAAGCAGCAGGACAGGCACAGCCCAGAGGGGCACATGTCTAGGCCCTTTATTCCCTTCCCAGTCAAATGGTACAGACACAGCAAAGTCCATTTAAAATAGCATCCCCCAGTCTCAGAATGCTGGCATGGATGTCACTAGTGGTCACTGCCTGCCTCAAGCTGCTCTGCCCACATACCGCTCCACCATCCTGGGCAGAAAGCCCTGCAGAAAGTGATAGAAGTCCTGAAACAGGGGGCCCTGCTGGGGGGCTGGGGTGAAATACAGGAGGGTCCGTGTGTCCTCCTGGCCTCCGCCCATCCGCGCACAGGCCGTGAACCTCAGCAACGGCTCTGCCCCCATGGAATCTCCCTCCTGTTGGATTATGGCCTCCGACACCTTCTCCTCCACCTCCAGGGAGCCAGCCTCCTGCTCTGTGTCTGGCTGGGGGCTGCCCAGGTGCCGGAGCTGGCGCCGGACGCGGCGCCGGCCCATCCAGACACGGTGCCACACAGCACAGCTCCAGCTCACGCTCTCCTCCTCCTCTGGCGCTGGGCCCTCTACTCTCGGCCTCTTCTTGGCTGGGGAGACAACCAAGCTTCCTCTCTCCTCAGACCGGGGGTGCTTGGACCCCACTATAGGCTGCTCCGCTCCACTCTGCTCTGTGGGCTCCTGCCCCAGGGGCTCCCCTGCAGGCCCCGTGCAGCTGCACTTCAGCACATCCTTCAGCACGACGGTGATGGCGGCACAAACCTTGTCAAACCAGCAGCGCCCGAAGTCCCTGGCCTGGCACAGCTGCTGCCGGCTCCCAGGGGAGAGCGCCATCAGCGTGAAGGGGATGGTGATGAGAAGCCCATCGGGGCCCAGCTCCCCAGCCTCCGGTACCCCTGGCTGGAAGAGCCGCACCAGCCCCCAGGCCTTGCCCTTGCTGGATTTGCGCTGGTACTGCAGGCTGCGGCAGTACTTGGCCCCGTCCCGGCAGCAGTGCTGGAACCGCTGCACTATCTTCTCATTGACGTTGGCTGCTACGTTGTGGCTCAGCTCGAAGGGGTCCTGCACGTTGAAAGGACCCAGCTTGAACTTGGCACCCACCTCTGAGAGCAGGAAGCTGGGCAGGGGCAGCGCCCGGCCCTCCTGCAGCGAGATCACGCAGCCAGCAAAGTCATGGTCCCCAAAGACGCGGAAGAATTCGGCTAGGAGGGAACCTGCAGGGAGATGCAGACAGATGAGAGGAAAGTGGCTGGGGGGAGAAGGGTGAGCCCAGGAGTAAGGATAAGGTCTTTTCCTGTAGCCATATTGTAGAGAGCATCATATGCTTAGCGTGTGCATTCTGTTTTGGTGATTGTTAATAAACAGAGGTTAAATAGGATATTACTGTGTAATGCTCTTTCACTGGTCAAAGACCCTGTAAACCCGCAGAAGATTAAGCTCTGAGTCCACGGAGGGGTAGAGCCCGGAGCCCACGGAGGGATAAAGTGAGGTGCCTTTCGCCTGGGAACTGGCAAAAGGGAGAGGGTGCCTAAATCAACCAGGTTACGCCTTGAGCCCTAAGAACTAGGTAGAGGTGGGATGTCCTAGAGCGTGCGGGCAACAAATTTAGGGTAAAGTTGGGTGCCTTATACCCAGAGCCCTAGGAACTGGGAAAGGGTGGGTGTGCCCAAATTGATAGGGTTACGGCTTGAGCCCACAGAAGGGTAAAGGTGGGTGCCCTAGAGTGTACGTAACAGATAATTTTGTGCAGGTAACACAGGGTGGCTGCGGGAAAATCAGGTAGGCAAGAGGTGGGGTGAGGGTGGGGAGACAGAAGCCCTGCACAGACATGAGATCACAAAGGGGCTGGGGAAGAGCTCTCAGCCTGCAGGACATATGGGGAGCTGGGGAAAGAAATTCTCTTCTCTTTCCCCTCCCCCACAACGACACCAGGGAACCTGCCTGCACGGGACTGCCAACAGGAAACCAGGCTGGATGGATCCTGGGGCAGCAGCTCAGGGGAGTGTTCCCATCATGCTCTGGGGTTGGAAGAGATGAAGGGAAACCACCCCTGACAGCTGGGACAATCACTCACATCCTTTGCCCGGCTCCCTGGGGATTGAGACCACCCTCCCCCCGGCCCCACCCCAGGCAGGCAGGGTGAGCCCACCTGGTCTCAAGTGGCAGGCCCATGAGTAGGCTGCGTACATGGAGTGGGGGGGGGATGTCCTGCAGGCCATTACCCGCCCCGGCCCCCCCGGCACTCACACAGACTCTCCATGTTGGCACTGGGCTCCAGCCGCGACGCGTCCTGGGGGAAGCTGCAATCCCAGCCGTCCACAATGGCCTGATCCCCATCCCCTGGGAAGGGGACAGAGATGGGGGGTGAGATAAACACTGCCCCAGGGGCACAACGGGCTAATGCAGCAACGCCAACTGAATGCACTGTGGGGTAACTCCTACCTGTCAGCTCCCTGAGCTGGGCCAGTGTGGGCAAGGCCGGGGGGTTGCGCGTCTGCAGGAAGAACAGCACCAGCAGGGTCAGTGCGTAGTTGTTGAGGAGGGGGCCGCCCCCAAAGGGGTTTCCTGAGGGGAGATGGGGGCCATTAGACAAGACAACAGGGGTGTCCATACCCCAAATCCTAGACCCATGCACCGCCCAGCATGATTCCTCCAGAGGGGAGCTCTAACAATGCACCCCCCAGTGAGGGGAAGTGGGAGTCCTTACCTGCCAGGGCCTGCTGCTTGGCCCAGTAGCGCAGCACGTAGACCAGGGGACGCACCCGCTCATCAGCCTCCGTACAGAGCTGTAGGAAGCGCGTATTGCAGAGCGCCAGCCTGTCAGAGACATGGGACACATTGGGGGGGGCAGCACCAACACCCCCCCCACACAGACACCTGAGGCACCCCCAGACCTCTCCATTGTCCACTCTACCCCCTACCCGGCCCAGGGCAGCCCATGTGGATTTGGCGCTGGTGAACAAGTCTCAGCCATGGAGCCAGGATGGTCCGTGTCTCCCCAGAGTGGGGAAGGGTGTGTAGAGAACAGTTGACCCTGGAGGGATGCTCTAGATGGGAGAGGTCCCCCTCCCCTCCCAGATGGAGCTGGCTCCCACCCCAGGCTCAACATGCCCTCCCGCCATCCGCCACATGCGCACCCTGGCCTCTGGGCCCCGCCTCCCAGGCTCTGCACCTGTTGTTGATGGAGATGTCTCCCAGCAGCCCCGAGTCCTTGTGGCAGAACTTGACGACAGGGCGGCGGGCACTGTGCACTGCCTGGACACTGTGCACACCTGGTACGCACTTCCGTAGCACAGCTGCCACCAGCTCCAGCACCTCAGGCACCGTCGCTGTTGTCAGATCAATGTCACTCAGGATGGAGTCCTCTGAGTCAGAGTCTGGCCCTGCCCCCTCCTCGGCCTGCAAGGGGTTGGACTTAGTGCCCAGCACTCATCATGCCCCCCACCTGCAAAAGTCCCTGCTACCAGTGCCTACCCTGCAACCCTCCAACCCCCCAGGGGTCCCTGTTACCATCCATTCTCACCTGTGCCCCCTGGAGTCCCTTGGCAGATGCCTGGAAGGTTTTTGTTTTCTCCAGGTCCAGGAACAAATCCAGGTCGCAGCCATGGATGTCAAATCCATTCACCGATGAGCCAAAGGGGAGGATGGCGCACCCTGCGCGCACACAGGAGGCAAAGGTCACGGCAGTGGCACATCGGGCAGGGACAGACAGACAGACAGACAGACGTGCACATACATGGAGCTGAAACTTACCAGGGAAGAACTCTGAGAAAACCTCCTGGAACAGGGTGACCAGTAGGTGTCGCAGCCGCCTCTCGCTCTCGGAGAGCTCAAACAGCTGCACCAGCTGTGACATCTGGGCATCCACCTAGGTGTGTGTGGAGGAGTGAGGGAGCAACATCATCAAACAGCCCCCGCAACATGTGCATAGGATTGCACAGCCCAAAACCCCACCCATCTCAGAACCCCCCTTCCCTCCTTCCTCCCCACCCCTAAGCTCTGTGAGCACACAGACCAAACCTCCACTCCAGGGATCATCCCAGCTCCAGACAGCTCAGAACCTCCCCCATACACACACCCTAGGGGCGTGTCCCTGCTCATGCAGCTCAGCAGTCACCCTTGTCAGCAGCCAGGAGAGGCCCCAGGTCCCCATCCACACTCACATCATCAGCCTGGCACAGTGCCTGGACCAGCTTTTCAGGACTCAGTTGTACGTGATGTGCAGATCCCTGCTTCTTGGGAGGCATGTACTTGAATTCCTTCTTCTCCCGGGGCTTCACCCGCAGCCGCTGCCCCCCCAGGCAATGCTCAGGCTGGGCCAGCACCTTCTCCATCACCTCCTGGTCCTGCAACTCCACAATAGCATAGACCCCCTGTGAGTGAAAAGCACAGGCTATTAGTACCAGGGAGGGGTCTCATCCACCCCAGGGAGCCCCTGGCCTGACCATGGGACTCACCTTGTCTTTATCCATCACCACACTGGCCACGCCCCCGAAGGCCTGAAAGTACTCACTCAGCTCAGGGGCTGATGTACCCTTGTGGAAGCCACTGACAAAGACACTGCGCAGCTCCTGGTCTTGGCGTTTGGCACGCAAGCTCTCCAGCCGCTGGTGCTTCTTCCCCTGCAGATGATCTTGTAGGCTGGGCTCTGTAGGGGAGACACATGCAGCTCAGAAGTGATGGGGAAATGCAGGGGCAGAGGCAGGGTGGGGTTGAAGGTCACACTGTCCCCAGACTGCAACTCCCTCAAATACTGACATCCCTGACCCAAAGGACAATCTTTAACTTGACACTAACCCCCACATGGCAACTTCTGACCTAACACCTCCCACAAGCACTCCCAGTCTGCGACCCCTGACCTGAATGGAGACCGCGACATCTACACCCACAACGCTGCTTTGTTTGCCCCAACACTAACCCCTGTCTCCCCAAACACACCATAACACCCCAACGCTGACCCCGATTGTGACCTCTGACCTGTATGGTGACAGCAACCCATCCAGGTTATGGTTCAAAGGTGTCACATCCTCTGACCGATTGTTACCTCTGACCCCAGGACCAGACCTCCTATAACCTCTTACTTAAGTGGTGCCATAACCCCAACACTGCAGCCCCACCGAGTGTGATCTCTGATCCCGACCCCCCAACTTCTACCCCCGCCCAGACCCCCACGCCCAGGTGACTCGCGACCCCGGTGACCCCGACCCCCCTCACTGTTGGCGGCAGTCACATGACATAGGCGGCAACGGAAGCCTCCGCGGGACAGCGACTCCACATCCCGCTCCATCCCGGGACCGAACTCCGAGCCACCGGAAGTATTTCCTCCCCGATCTTCCCTACCAGAAAACACTTCCAACGGAAGTGCCCCCATCTAGCGATCTCGTCTACCGGAAGTGGCGTGACGCCACTATAACTTCCGCCGGACGTGGTCCGTTCCGTTTCCATTCCCCCAACGTAGGTGGGGCTAATTGGAATATGCCATATTGTAGCGTAGGGGTTGACACCTTATTAATAATCACGAGTGGGGCGCGCTAATTGGTGGAAGAGGGGGCGTGTCTTGCGCAGGGTCCGCGGAGAACGGGAGGCGCTGAGCCGCTGGCAGCGGGTCCCTCCGGCTCGGAGCCTCCCCCAGCAGCGGGGGGGGGGACCCTAATATCTAGTTACCCCCGGGGCCGGAACAAGTAGAGATCCCCCTCCGGCTCCTCCCCCACCTCCGGCCAGGGCAAGTGGGGACCCTGCCCCCCCACCCCCAGCCAGGGCAACAGGAGTTCCCTCCCCTGCCCCCTTCCTGCCCGCAGCCCCTGTAGAGCCTCCCCCTAGGCCTGCTCTCTGCGGGTGGAGCTGTTCTCCGGGTGGCTGCAGCTCCCCCATGGCGCTGTACCTGCTGGCCCAGCGTGCCCATGCCCGCCGGCGGAGGCGGGTGCCCCAGGAGCGGGTGTTCAAGCCCCGGATCCAGTTCCTGAACATGCCAGAGGAGCAGGTGATGCGGCGCTACCAGCTCAACCCTGAGATGATCCGAGACCTGTGCCACGCACTGGAGTGTGACCTACAGCCCTCGACCGGCCGCAGCCATGCTCTCCCTGTTTATGTCAAGGTGACGGCTGCCCTTAACTTCTACACCTCGGGCACCTTTCAGACGCCGGCGGGCGACGCGGCTGGCATCAGCCAGGCCAGCATGTCCCGCTGCGTCTCCCAAGTCACGACTGCCCTGACCCGCCGTGCCAACGCCTACATCCGCTTCCCCTTCCAGCCTCGGCAACAGGCCCGCACCAAAGAGGAGTTCCTGCGCATTGCTGGCTTCCCCAACGTGCTGGGCACGCTGGGCTGCACCCACGTGGCCCTCAAGCCGCCCTCGGATCACGAGAACCTCTATCGCAACCCACTGCGCTTCCACTCCATGAACATGCAGCTGGTGTGCGATGCCCACGGCATGATAACCCATGTGGTGGCCGAGTTCCCCGGCTCTGTGCCGGATGCCCACATTCTCAGCTGTTCCAGCCTCAGGGGCATCTTTGAGGGGCACCAGAACCTGGATGGCTGGCTGCTGGGTGAGCCATGGCCTAGGGGCCCCTCCCTCAGCTGCCCCACCTGCCAATCTCATGCACCTGTGGCACCCCTTACTTGGCTATCCTCACTCTCCAGTGTCTCCACTGTCCATCACAGAAGTAGGACTCTTATCTCAGCAGAGTAACCTGGATCCCACCCCTAGCCCATCACAGCAGCCCTGCCTGCACCTAGGAGCCAGGGAAGAAATCAAGGCTCCCTGCACCAGCCATAAACCACAGGCCAAGCTCCAGTGGTGAGATTGCTCAGGGTGGTTTGAACACAGGTTGTGTGGTGAAGGCTCCATGACAGCTGCTAGTCACCTGCATCCTCCACCCCAGCCTGAATTCCCTGCTATGTGCAAGGGGCCCTGAGGGAGTGCCCACCCACCTACCAGATTCTGCTACCTGCCTCAGCCTGCCCTGCCCCTCCCGTAAGGGAGTGGGGTACACGGTGTCTTGATAGGCCCTTCCTCCCTCCCTCTTGGAGCATCATGGACACTTGCAACTTCCAAGCAAGAAGAGGGAAGGGCTCCCATTATTCCATTCCCCACTCCCCTGAGCCTGTCAGGGCCCCTGCCCAGAGCCTGATTGGAGCTGGCATCCTATAGAGGGGAGAGGCCCCATCTTAAAGGCTGGAGACTGCCGTGGGGATGGGTGGAAGGCCAGGGACAGCCAGCGAGTCAACCTGCATAGCATAACCCCTGTGTCTGGTTCTCCACAGCGGATGGCACCTACCCCCTGAAGCCCTGGCTGCTGACACCTGTGGAGGCAGCAGAGACAGCAGCTGAGCAGCGATACAATGCAGCGCACATGGCCACGCAGGCTGTGGTGGGACGTACAGTGG
The DNA here is from genome assembly GCF_002925995.2 of Terrapene triunguis. Taxonomy (NCBI): domain Eukaryota; kingdom Metazoa; phylum Chordata; order Testudines; family Emydidae; genus Terrapene; species Terrapene triunguis. The sequence goes on from NW_020664440.1 coordinate 32,223,955, forward strand.
GGGCACTAAAAGGCCGGTTCCGGTGCCTGGACCAGGCAGGGGGGGTGCTCCAGTACAGCCCCCTCAAGGTCTGCCACATCTTTGTGGCTTGCTGTGTCCTGCACAACATGGCTGTGGGGCGGGGCATTGCCATGCCTGAAGGGGTGGAGCCGGGTGCCAGGCTACCTGACCAGGCTTCTCCCCACCCTGAGCCCCTCTCCCAGGAGGCCCAGTGCCTGCGGCAAGAGCTCATCACCAGCTACTTCAGCTGAGGGGCACCCTGGGCCCCTGACCTACATGCGTGTGGGGGGAGATGCAGGGATTGGAAGCCAGCCCATAGACGTGGGGGGGGGGGGGGGGGGGGGGGGGGGGGGGGGGGGGGAGAGTTTGTGGTGGTGGAAGGGCAAAGCTCTCTGGGTTGGACTATGGGCCACAGCCCTACTAGAGCCAGCCCCGTTTCCCTCCCAGCCCTTTGGACTGGTGGGGAGCACATACCTTCCCTGAGACAGACAAACAGCAAGAGGCTTTGTTTGCGTAGGACCTATACTCACAGGCAGCAGAGGCTAGGATCCTGCTGCTGCAGAGAGTGGATTGGGCTGCTGGAGCCATTTCCCCCAACCCAGCCACTCCAGGGGAGGAAGCTGGCACTCTAGCAGCACTGGAGAAGGTACAGCGGGCGCTCTCTTATGTAGCCACACACAGATCATAGGTGGCCCCCTGGCAACTCTTCCCTGCTAGGATATTAAACTGGCTCTTTGGCACTGGACTGTGCCTGATTTTGAGTTGCGCCTCAGAGGGTGGGGCCCTATCACCCTTTGCTTCCTTCCCAACACACACACACATACCCACAAACTGGCTCCTTCTCCTCCCCCTCCGCTCTGAGACAACAGGGCCCAGCCCCAGGGTGAGATGCAGCTGCCCAGTATGAGGAGCCCCTTCCCTTCCCCAGTGGACCCCATGAACTGAGGGCTCCATCCACCTCCTGTCCCTCCCCCCCCAAGTGAGCCCCAGCCACCTCCTCCCCCAGCAGTGGGCACGTGAAGAAAAGGCGTTGGTTTATTTCCTGGTTGCTATAAGAACTGGTTACAGGTTGAGTTAAAAAAACAGACAGATTCTCCTCTCTGATCATGTACAAAACCCAGGCCCGGCTGGGGGGGGGGGGGGGGGGGCGGGGGGGGGGGGCGGGGCCCGGTGGGGGGAGGGGGGGCCGGGGGGGGGGGGGGGGGGGGGGCGCGGGGGGGGGAGAGCCGGGCCCAGCTGGGGACATAGGATCCGGGGGTGGGGGCAGAGCTGTGGCTTGTGGGAAATGAGCAGAGACAGCAGAACCAACACAGGGAAACAAGGAAAGACGAGAAGTAACTGCATTTGGGGAGAGGGGGCAGACGGAGCCCCTGGCTCCCCACTTCAACCTCCCCACGATCCTAACACAAACATCCCAGCCCTGAAGACGGAGGGGGAGTTTGTGAGAAATAAAAATATATTTAAAAAAAGTGGAAGCCACACCCCTGCTCCTCACACCCCTGGGCTGATCCCTCAGGGGGCTGGGGAAGCCCCAACGGGGACACGTGGAACAAGGCGCTGCAGCCCAGCCTGCCATGTACACAGGCTCTGGAGAACGGGGAGGTGCGGCTCTGGGAAGAGGGGCTGGGCTCAGTCCTCCAGGATGATGGGTTCACTGGTGCTGGCAGGGTGGGCTGGGGGCCCCGGCACCAGCGGCGCTACCACAGGCCGTATGGGCAGCACTGGCTTCACCTTGAGTGGCAGGTTGGGCCTACGGGCAGCTCGGCGCATCTCCAGGTGGGTGAGAGCCTTGCGCAGCGCCCTGCAGGAGACAGACAGCGGGTCAGAGTGGGACAGCCTGCAAGCAGGGGGGCAGGGCCCCTCCAAATACCCCCCAGGCAGCTGTAGGTTCAAGCAGGCACAACCCAGATAGCTCCTGCTGCTGCAACACACAGAGCCCTCAGCTCGGTGAGGGGCAGCAAGAATGAGGCCACAGCCCCTGCCCTCCTCCCAGAGGTTGGGGGGGGAGGGGGGAAGAGAAGAGATGGAATGCCCTCCCCCATTCAAAGACTAATGGGTTGGAGTCGGGGGTGAGACTAAACCCCCCAATTTCCCCCCGTCCAACTGAGAGCTTCGATTCTCCCCCAGTTGGCCTTAGGGTGCTCCCCACCAATCTGCTCCCATTACCAAGTGTCCCCTCTGCCTGTCCCCCCACCTGCCATGATTTCCCCCATTGCCTGGTGGGACCTGTCCTCCGTGACCTAGTGACTCCCCTTCCCCCCTCACCCCCAAGGTACCTGGTGTCCTTAGTGGCCACGAAGACAACAGGGTTGGGGGCATCAGCTGGGTTCAGCTTCTGACGCTTGACAGCTGGCTGGGCACTCGACCGCATCCCCGAGGTCATGGGCCGGCCATTGGCCGAAAACGGGACCCCGCTCCCTGCCACCTGCACCAATCACAGACCAGAGCCATCAGCTGGGCCCTACCCCCTCCTCTGCATAGACCCCACCCCCTACATCAGTCACAGACCGGAGCCATCAGCTGAGCCCCACCCTCTGTTGGGATCCACTAACCTGACTCCCATGGGGTTGCCTGAGCAGCGCCCCCCTTGGGAAGGGGCTCTGGGGTCCTGGAGCACAGACAGGAAGTTCTGACAGCGAGCACCCACCCATGGGTGGGGACCCCCTCCCCCGTCACTCATGCCATCGCTGCCCCCCACCCCAGAGTGTGTGCGTGGCACTCACGCTGTCGTATGCCCTCTTGCCCACGATGCCGGCCAGGCCCCGGTTCTGGCTCATTTGGTTCCGGTTTATGGGCGTCTTGGTGCCGCGTGGCGTTTTTGGTTTCAGAGGGGCCTGCGCAGCTGGAAAACCAGACAGCACCATTAGGATCCCACAGCCTAGTTCATCGCCCTCTGCCCCTCCCCAACATCTTAACTCTCCATGCACCCCCACCCCAATATATTAACCAAACAGAGCCCTCCCCCACCACCACTGCACCCCCATGAGGATTCTGCAGGGCTGCACCCCAACCTCCCCTTGGGCATTCCTTAACTTGCACTAACTGGGGGGGCTTGCGGTCGGTGGTGTCCATGGGAATTCCCCTTTAAGTGTATGAGCCCCACGTGCGAGATGGGAATCATTTGCCCAGCAGTGCCCGTTGGGGTCACACCAGTGTCCTGCCTGCCCTGTTCCCTCTCCGCACACCTGAGGATATGAAGGGCGGCGTGGCCACGACCATCCCTCTGTTCCCTCGTGTGTGTGCCTGCACGGATTTCATCCTAGATGATTGGCCAGCAGTCCCACCTCCCAGGTGCCATCAGTGGCCCTGAACAGTGATTGGAACATGGCCTTTCTGAACCTGGCCTCTGGGCTTAAAGCCCAGTCTAGGGCACAGCTTTGGACACAGGGCAGCGGGTTACTCCAACGGGAGGATTCCTGAAACATGCAGAGGAGGCAGCCTGACCTCTGGCTGAAAAAGCTGTGATACCTGGGGAGAGGGAATGCCTGCCATGTGATAACACTGGAATCCACTGGGGAAGCCATTTAGATGGGCTCTAGGAAGAGACCACTTGTCCCTTAGCAGTGCCAGTTAATGCAACCAAAAGGCGGGGAGACTGGTCCTACTAGGTAAGAGAACAGGGCCGTAGAGATCTCTCCAGGGTGGAGCTACTTCTTCCCCCCCCCCGCCAAGAGGAATTGTATTTAGGAAAGAAAACAGGGAAATTCACTTTCTGGATTCAGTGGGAATCTTAAAACAACTTTAGGAAGTAGTCTTGCCACCCCCTGATCTGGATGAAACATGGTATAATGGAGCCAGGGGACTTGGAGTTTGCCGACGTGCTTGGCTGATGGAATGGCCACCAGAATAGCCACTTTGAGAGTAAGGTGCTGAAGGGAATATTCAGAGATGGGCTCAGAGGTGGCTAGATGAGCCCTGCCAGGCCTTTATTTGGCTTTTTAACTGTTGGAGGAACAGTAGGGGGGAGAATACACCACATGACTGGGCTGGGCTGGCATGCTCTAGCTGCTGCAAGGTGGACCTTGACCCAACTGATCTAGAGTCCACAGAGATTCAGATGCAGACCACACAGTCAAGATTCTTGACACCAGGGCTTTCCAGAGAGTCACGGCTACATGGTTGCTCCCAGACTGAGGATCTTCTCATTGTGAGAAGTTGGTTCTCCTTGTGGAGGGCTTTCTGCTTGGTAAAATCAGTCCTCAGACTTGCAATGAACAGGCTCTATTGGCAGCCCTTAACCAGCCAACACAAATAGGTAGTTAGATGTTTGCATCTGGATGGAGAATCTGGCCATGATTCTGAGATACTATATCAGGACAATCTGGTAGTGCTATTGAAGGCAGAGGTGACATTTGAATGAGATCCAGCAACTAGAGAGATGGTTGTAGGCAGTCTCATCTCTCCCAGAGACGATGATTCCCCTATCTGAAGTTGGTCCATCCGAGCACCCCAGCCTGTCCCAGAAGCATCTGGGACTGAGGTCTTTGTTGGTGGAAGGATGGAGATGCAGAGCTTCTGTCCACCAGTTTAATGATGACAGGATATGAATTGGGACGATGACGTGCACATCTGTCTTGTAAGGCAATATACGGACCTGAGCCAGCCCTGTGCTGGGGGAGGCGAAGCCTAGCTAGCAGCAGCATGTCAGAGCAGCTTAAGAGTCGAGATCAGGTTTTCACCATGGCTGATTGATTTAATTTGATGTAGGAGGTCACAGAGTTTAAGCCAGGAGGACCATGAGAGCATCTAGTCTGACCTCCTGTATAGCACAGACCACTCAACCCCACCCAGTTAACTCAGGCTATTGGGCTCAAAAACCTGGGTAGACTAAGTATTACAGCCCTCTCGAGACTAAACTAGTATGTGCCACAGGCAGAGACTAGGAGGGAGCAAAGTGCACTACTGCTTGAGGCCCCTGCCATGGCCAATGATTATCTGGGGAAATCTCTCCTCGGGAAGGTACACCACTGATGAACTGGGAATCAGTCAGAGCTACTATGAACCATCTGTGGAGGGATGATTTGCTGGAATTTATCATCAAGACAGGAGAAATTCCAGAAGCCTGGAAGAGGACAAATATAGTACCAATCTATAAAAAGGGATATAAGGACAACCCGGGGAATTACAGACCAGTCAGCTTCAGTAGCCGGAAAGATAATGGAGCAAATAATTAAGGAATCAATTTGCAAACACTTAGAAGATAATAAGGTGATAAGTTACAATCAGCATGGATTTGTCAAGAACAAATCCTGTCAAACCAACCTAATAGTGGTCTTTGACAGGGTAACAAGCCTTGTGGATAGTGGGGAAGCGGTAGATGTGGTATATCTTGACTTTAGTAAGGCTTTTGATACTGTTGTGCGTGACCTTCTCATAAACAAACTAGGGAAATACAACCCAGATGGAGCTACTATAAGGTGGGTGCATAACTGGCTGGAAAACTGTTCCCAGAGAGTAGTTATCAGTGGTTCACAGTCAAGCTGGAAGGGCATAATGAGTGGGGTCCCACAGGGATCGGTTCTGGGTCCGGTTCGGTTCATCTTCATCAATGATTTAGATAATGGAATAGAGAGTACACTTATAAAGTTTGCAGACGATACCAAGCTGGGAGGGGTTGCAAGTGCTTTGGAGGATAGGATTGAAATTCAAAATGATCTGGACATCAGGTTTGAAGTAAGTAGGATGAAATTCAGTAAGGACAAATGCAAAGTACTCCACTTAGGAAAGAACAATCAGTTGCACACATACAAAATGGGAAATGACTTCCTAGGAAGGAGTACTGCAGAAAGATCTGGGGGGGTCATAGTGGATCATAAGCTAAATATGAGTCAACAATGTAATATTGCAAAAAAGGCAAACATCCTCCTGGGATGTATTAGCAGGAATGTTGTAAGCATGACACGAGAAGTAACTGATAAGGCCTCAGCTGGAATATTGTGTCCAGTTCTGGGTGCTACATTTCAGGAAATGTGGACAAACTGGAGAAATTCCAGAGAAGAGCAACAAAATTGATTAAAGGTCTAGAAAACATGACCTATGAGGGAAGATTGAAAAAATTAGGTTTGTTTAGTCTGGAGAAGAGAAGACTGAGGTGGGGACATGATAACAGTTTTCAAGTACATAAAAGATTGTTGCGAGGAGGAGGGAGGTAAATTGTTCTCGTTAAGCTCAGAGGATAGGACAAGAGGCAATGGGCTTAAATTGCATCCAGGGAGGTTTAGGTTGGACATTAGGAAAAACTTCCTAACTGTCAGGGTGGTTAAGCACTGGAACAAATTGCCTAGGGAGGTTGTAGAATCTCCGTCATTGGAGGTTTTTAGGAGCAGGTTAGACGCACGCCTGTTAAGGATGGTCTAGTTATTACCTAGTCCTGCCTTGAGTGCAGGGGACTGGACTAGATGACTTAGTAAGTTCCCTTCCAGTTCTATGATAAGGCCGAGTTTCTTGAATAGGCCAAGCACAAAATCTAGGGAGACTTCCTGATGGGGCTGCCTAGACATCCATGCTCTGTCTCTTCAGATGTCTCACCAGGTACTTTGTGAAGACTCTTGGTCCTCTGGAGAGACCAAAGGTCAGCACCTTGCAGTGATAATGGTTGCCCCTACAGTCAGAGGCACTTCCATAGCATGATCGCTCTAGCCCACAGGAAGGGCACATCCTGTAAGTCTGGAACCACAAACCAGCCTTGAGCCTGTAACGAAGGGATGAGGGATGCGAGCGTTGCCATCCAGGAAGGTGCATATGTACCTGTTCGTTCTTCTCAAGTTGAGGACGGGATGTGGTCCCCCTTTTTTCTTGGAATAAAGAATTATCAGGAGTAGAAACCTCTTCCCTGCTCCTAGGCAAAGCAGGGAGGCCACTTGCAATTGGTTTTCATGAGAAGGGCCCCTGGAGAGGGACAGGAAAGGGGGCAGAGACTGGAACGGGAGTACCCTGGGAGATGACTTATAGTACCCATTGGTCAGTAATTACTCCACTCCACATCAGAGTGAATAAAGGTGACATCCCAAGATAAGGTTGGGGAGAGCAGCTCTGGATTGTGACTCTTGACCTATGTGTCAAACCTGCTCCCTAGACAATGAAGTTGGGATGGCTAGTGGTGCATGAGAAAACCTAGGCTGCTGCTGCGAGCAGATGGCTGTTCCTTGCCTGATCCGGCTTCCTTCTGTAGGCCGGGGTACGAATGCCCAATGATCGCAGCAGGTCTCTGGAATCCTTCAGGGAATGTAGAGCATGATAGTACAGGCTAAATAGCTCTCGAACAGCCAGTCTGAAATGGTATTCTGAAACTCCTTTGGGACACCTGGTGCTTTTAGCCATATGGTGACTCCCACAGCCATGGATCTAGCCGCATATCCCAAGCATCCATGGCTGCTTGGAGAGATGTTTGCACCAGTGACAGATGTTATTGCCTTTAGATATTGTCTATCCTCTTAACAAAGTCTACTGATAAAGGGAGCTATTTTCTCCCAAGTTAGAGTCCGACTCAGAATAGTGCTTGGTAATTTGCTATCTGTACCTGGGAAGAGGCAGAGAAATAAGCTTTTCTACCCGAGAGATCAAGCTTTCTATTCGGGGTTTGGTCTTTCAGAGTAGACATCAGTGGACCAGGCTGTCTGTCTCTCTCCTTCCGGGACCACCAGAAATCCAGGGACCAGGTGGGTGTAGAACTTCTCAGCTCCCTTCTGCAGAACTTGATCTCTTTTTTCTCTGCTTGCTTTGAAGTTGGGGTGAAGGTACCCAGGGGCTTCCAGAGATCTGTGACTGGCTCCATTGTGCCCTTCCCAACTGGCATCACCATCCTGCCCAGAGCAGAGATGTCAAACAGTCTGAGGGGTCTTGGATCACTGAGGTCTCAGTTTCTAGGGCATCAGAGTCTGAGTAGTCTGCTCCTGAAATATTCTGTAGGCATCCAGAGCAGAGGAGGCCGCTTCATCGGGTGAGACAAGGAGGGATCTATTGGAGAGGTTGGGGACACTGCTCCTCAGTTTCAGGACCTTTCTCTCCCTCCTCTGCGGATGTTCTTCCTCATCTCTAACCCTCCAAGCGTCTCACGGCCAAGGGATCTGGGTCGTCTCTCAAGGGGGCCTTGTAGTCAAAGCTGCAGGACAGTGGAACAGTCTTTGCTTGCCAGTGTGCTAGAGGGAGAGCTACTTCTGGAGGATTTTCAGAGCGGAGCCCAGTACGGCCACAGTGAAGAGCTTTAAGAGTGGGGCAGATCAGACCACTGCCATGGAGGTGGGTGTCAGAGGACAGACCAGCGCTCTGAAACAAGTGGTGCTCACTGGAGAGGAACCCTTCCCAGAGCCCGGTACATGGGCGGGAGGAGGTGGTGTGGTCTGGTCTGGAAAGGGAGAGGAGATTTCCTGCGACAGCAGAGTGACCTCTTGGCTGGTGTGTCAGTACAGCTGTTGAAGTTTGTTCCGTGTGTAGCATCCTTGGGACCAGAGAAGTAGCAACTCCCAAAACCAGAAACCACTCGATTCCTTGTCACTTGCCCCAGGATTCTGAGAGGGAGGGGACTGAAGGCAAATGACTTTTCTTAGGCCTCTCGGCACCTCCTGGTTGGTGCCTAAAGCCATATGTGGTCTGGTGTTCTGGGCAAGTCTGCCTCAGAGTGGAGGATGTGGTACCAGTCTTCAGCACTGGAGCAGCCAGTGATGCCAAGCTGACTTTTGGCAGCTGTGGCTGGCCCATTGGTACCATTTCAGATTCCCCCAATGGTACCGGTCTCAGGAGCTGCATCCCAGCTGCCAGCAGCACTGACTGCCAGGGACTTGAAGTGGAAGGTCTTGTGTGGAGCCTGATATCCGTTCTTCTGGGTTCAAAGTGCCCCGTGACTGCTCCAGAAGCAGCATTTCAGCCGAGTGTCCCTGATTGTCTTGTTGACAAAAAGGACCAGCAGAGAGTGCACCAATCAGATACATGTCTTGCCTAAGCAGACAGTTAAGGGCCATGTCCATGGGAAAGGGGAACAAGCACAGGGTGGGAAGCCTGAGGGCCTTCAATCCATAAAGCACCAAAGAAAAATAAGGAACTTGAGAGAAGCGGGGAGGGGATCATTGAGAAAACAAAGGGAAAAAAGCATTTAAGGGATTAAGGCGACCTACCTACCACTATGAAACATGCTGAGGGCAGCAGGCAGCCATAGCCTGGCTCCATCTTGCTGCCAGGGGCAGCAAGAGGAACTGAGGTACAGTTGCATCCACTCTGCCCTTTATGCCCACAGCCAAGGGCATGCAAGGGCATCCAACCTCATGCAGATGCACCTAGAGTGGGATCCACAGACAAGCACTCAAAGACCGTGGAGCAACAGCCCTGTTCAAGTGGAGAGCAGTGCTCTCCCGTCAATGGGGAGGCTGAGGAGTTTCCCCCTTGGAATGGGGGTAAGGCTGGTGTGGGGCATGGGAAGCCAGGCAGGTGTGGGGCTGCAGGCCTCAGTCCTCCCAAGCTGGGCTCTGCCTGCTGTGCCTAGAGCTCCGTGCCCCTGGCCCTTACCCAGCTCCTTGACGATGGTGGCCAGCGGCAGTCGCACCAGGGGGTGAATCTTCAGGGGGGTCTTGGCTGCCTTGGGTAGCCGGATAGAGCCTATGGAGGGAAGCAGAGAGTGGGTGTGAGATGGGGGAGCCCATGGTGCCCTCCCTCCCAGCCCAGCACACCACACGTACACTCAGCCTTGATGGCGTTGGCGTTGATAGGGGCATAGGGGCGCCGGGCAGCACGGCGCGGCTGCAGGATGTCGCGGCACATGCGGCGGGCAATGCGGGTCAGCTTGGTGGTCTGCAGCAGGAAGGTCTGGCGGTTCTTGGCCAGCAGCTTGGCCCGGTTGGCGCTGGTCGTGTAGGGAGAAAGGCTCTGGGCTTCCGGCCTTGACATGTGGCCCCTGGAGTGCGGCTCCTGCGACACAGAAGGGGAAGTGGGTCAGGGCCCAGCATGGGGCACTGGGAGAGCCTGGGGGCAGGGACACAGCCCAGCACAGGTTGGACAGAGGAGCCCAAGGCTCAAGTGCTGGCAGTCCCCAGCTCTCAACCTGTGGGGTATGTACACCCCCCGGGACCACGAGGAATGAGGGCCTCCCCAGTGCAGCCTAATACCCCTGCCCGCCCACCTAGCCCCCAACGCAGGCATTAACCATGGAGGGCCGCACCCATGCCCATCCACTCCAGCAGGCATTACCGAGGCACTGCATGCAGCTCCCTGCATGCCTATGCCCCCGGGCAGGGATTGCCACAACACTGTCAGTGCCCTGCATGCCCATCCCCCGGGAGGTGTTACTGTGGTGCCATGCCCCTCAGCCGGCATTACCGTGGCACTGCGGGCGGCTCCCTCCAGCTGTGTCGGGGTCTTCAGCCCCCCGTATTTCTTCCAGTAGATCCAGCAGGAGGCGCAGAGGCGGCACTGCATGTTGGGCGGGCCCCAGGCATACCACTGTGCTGACTGGGTGGCTGAGGGCGAGGAGAGACTGCAGCATTAGGGGGAGGGGACTCCACAGCTGAGCAACCCGCTGACAGGGAGGCCCAGGGATCCGCCCCCCTCCCCCGGGACAAGAACCATGGCAGCAGTCAGGGCCCTCCACCCCCAGGACTGGGCACAGACAACCCCACTCCTTGGAGCCCCACGTCAGCACTCACTGTGGCAGCTCTCACAGGTCAGCCCCTTCTGGAAGCCAGCCCCGTTCATGCCAGGCTTGGAGCCCACCGAGATGATCTGATTGGGGTTAGGTTTAGTGCTGCCAGGGGAGAAGAGACGAGGTCACACCCAACTCCAGCTCCAGCCCACCCACCACCTAGAGGGAGGGCAGGTGGCCTGCTCCCCACAGTGCATGGAACAGGCACCTCTTATCCCAGACCCCACTAGAAGGGGACATAGCCCCTCCCTCAGGCCTAGCCTCCTGTCCTAGCTCCCCCACATGCTCACACTGGGGGCGGGGGGGTGACACCCCCCTCCCCCATGCTCACACTAGGCAGGGGTGAGGGCCACACACACACACAATACTCACTAGGTAGGGATGTAGACCTGCTTCAGTTTGCTATCAGCTTCAGCGGCTTTCAACCTTTTCTGCAAACAGAGACACGGCCTAAGCAGGGGAGGAGATGCAGCCCCCTCACTTACCCCCGGCAGGAGGAAGGCCCAGTCCCAGAGCCCCTCACCTCCCGGGCCCAGCTCACCTGCTGGATGTAGCGGTCGGTGGTTTTCCACATGTAGTAGAACTGCACAATACTGGCCAAGGACTTCCAGGGCAGCTGCAAGGGCCAGAGAGGTGGTCAGACAGCGCCAGGAGAGCCCCACACACCCAGCCCCAGGAGGCATGGGGTGGGAGGGAGACAGCAGTGCCTCAGCCTCCCATGCCGACCCGAGCCAGTGCAGGATCAGTCTCCAGGGCTCCCAGCCCCTCTCCTGGGTCCATGTCCCCCCAAGATGGAGCAGTCCAGTGTGGGTGCCTGGGAGGTTCTTACCACCCCCACAAAGGAAGGCCTTAGATCGGGTCCCAGGCGGATCCATCCCCCCCATCCCCACTCACAAAGTCCTGTCGGATGTCATTGAAGTCCTTGCCGTACTTCTCCAGCGCCTCCTCAAAGAGCATGGCCTCTGAGGCCGACCACTCCTCCATCTCGTCGCGACACAGCACTGGGCCCCCCTGGGGCACCAGCGTCGACATGGCCTTGGCCAGGTCATAGCCATTCCGCTGCAGCGTGTCCATGGCATGGAACTGCGGGGAAAGGGGTGGTCAGCAGGCTGTCGCTCCTGGCTGCCGGGGGACACATGAGCCTCCGAGCCAGCACCCCATGAGAGGAGTGCAATGTTCCCCAGGGGTTACGTCTCTCAACCCTCTGGGCAGGGGGCAACCCGAGCCCCCCAGCCTTGAGTCAGGAGGGTTGAGGCAGCTTCTGAGGCATCTGTCACATCCAGTGAGTCACCTTGGGCTGTAGGGGCCCCTCCAGGAGCCACTGGGGATAAGGACACCACACAAATGGACTGCAGAACTCAGAAAACACACAGCCTGTTCCCTGCCCCCACATCTCCTTCTCACCAGTGTGATGTCCCGGGAGGCGGCGGCTGCGCTCATGTGCAGACTGGGCTGCCGGATGGAGCTGCTGCAGTCCAGAGCTCGAGCAAAGGTCCCGACGGCCCTGGGGAGGGACACAGGTTAGGGACAACCCAGAGCCCAAGGGGGCCCCACGTGAACCAAGAGACCCCCTCCCCTCCCCCCCCAAGTCCATTGAACACTGTGCCCCCCCGCCCAGCTGGCGTCTCACCGAGCCACCACCAAGAATTGGTCGATTTGCCGGTCGGTCAGTGGGTTGTCGGGGTCCCAGACCTTCATCTCCATCTTCTGCTGGTTCCGATTGTCCGACTCGCCTGTGGGGAGGGGCCAGTCAGGAAAGACGATACTGCATCTCTTCCCCCACCCAGAGAGAGACAGGCAAGGTACATGGCTCCTCTAGGGCATTGGGGCCCTCCCCCCGGGACACGGCTGCCCCAGAGAGCGAGGCTGACCTCCCCCAGGGGCACAGATCGGTCCAGGAGACACCCTCCCCCATCACCTTCAGCCAGCCGGTCGGGGATCTCAGCTTGGTACTTGCAGCCGACCCGAATCTCCCCCTGGTCAGCCAGAAGCGTCTTCTGGACAGGGTCAAAGACCAGCGAGTAGAAGAAGCAGTCCTGGGGTAGGGGCAGAGGGGTTAGGCAGGGCACCCCAGCAGACTGGTCTCCCACAACCCTGCCCCACCCAGAAACAGCTCTTCCCATACCCGCAAGAGAGAGCTCTGCCCTGGTTTCAACCCTTCTCACCTGCAGCCAGGCCAGGGGGCAAGTCCTCCTTCCTCCCTGCCCCCACCCCCGACCAGTTCCAGGGCGCTGAGCCCAGCCCCTCAACCCCTGCAGGCCCAGCCCCTCCACAGGCCCAACTCCTCACCTCCTTCTCCAGGTACTGGCTGAGGATGTCAGTCTCGTTGAGCAGCGTGACGCTGCATTTCCCCCTGCAGGAACCAAGCACAGGTCACATCACAGGCTGGCCCCATGGCTCCCATGCCCCAGATCGGGGCCCTGAGGGATCCCCACATCCCACCAGACCCAGCAGCAGCAGCAGAGTCAGCCCTGCAGAGCTGCTGCCCCGGGCTCACACCCTTCCCTGTGAAACTGGCTTGGTGCTGGACCGCCCCAGAGGACACAGAGCCAGGAGATGGCAACAGGGAGGCACGAAACCCAGGATAAGGCCCCCCAGGCTGAGGAAGGCCCCTCCCTCAAAAGAGCCCTAGCCCCCGTGCCCAGCAGAGCTCCCCCACGCACCGTATGTGGGTGGCTGGCAGCGACTCAAACTGGCGCGACAGGAAGAGCTCACGATGCTTCAGCTGGTGCCGCTGCTGCTCCGACACCCCCGGCTGCTTCGATTCCTCCTCAAACTCGCCTGCGGCAGGACATGAGGGTCAGGGGCTCCCAGCCACACCACCTCCCCCACCCCCGACACCAAGCCCCCAGCCCCACCATCTCCCCCCGACAAAGAGCTTCCACAGAGCTCCCAGCCTCCCCACCTCTCCCCAACAAAGAGCCCCCAGCCCCACCACCTCCCACTGACAGAAAGTCCCCACAGAGCCCCCAGCCCCACCACCTCCCCCCAACAGACAGCCCCACAAAGACCTCCCCAACAGAGAGCCCCATGGAGACCCCAGACCCCCCCAAACACACTTCTCCCTGACAGACAGCCCCACAGAGACACCAGCCCCCACAGCAAAATCAGACCCCCCCCCCCCACATCCCCGCCCCAAGGCTGCTGCTGTCCATCCCCAAATCCCCCCCTCCCCCCAAGTTCCGTCCCCCCCCCCCCAGTCCCAGGAGCAAAGCTCTGCTGCTCCCATCACCCACTCTATCCCCCAGGAGCAGAGAGTACTGCCCTACCCCCCATTCAGCCCACAAGCTGAACCCTCCCCTTCTTACCCCCACCAGTTTCACAGCACACTGCCCTGCCCAGAACAGGGCAAGCCCCAGGCTTAACCATCCCCTCCCTGCCCGGGAGCACCCGTAACTCCCCCGGAGCAGAGCACCTGCATGGGGTTAACCCTCCCCATGCTGAAAAGCAGTGTGTTCCCCTTCCCCAATAACCCCCGGAGCACAGCACCGCCCCAGGTTAACCCTCCCCCGCTGCCCAAGAGCAGAATGCACCCTCCTCAGAACCCTCCCCCTAGCAGAGCACGCTCCCCCCATCCTCAGAGGCCCAACCCCCCTCCCCCCCCCAAAGCAGGAAGTGGCCAAGCTGCGCCACCCGCCAAGAAGCTCATTGTTCTCCCAGCCCCACTGTCTCCAGCACTTGGCAGCAGCCCAGTGGGGGACGGCACTGATTCCACCCTGTTCACGTGTTCAGGAAGCCCTGTGGGGTGGGGGCAGGGTAGGCGGGGGCAGCCCCCTGGGACCCAGTCCCACTCCTCGCCCACCCCACTTGGGCAGTCAAGGGTGGCCCGCACCAAACAGGCCCGGAAACCCCAAGCCCAGGCGAGCAGCTACCACAGGCCCCCAACCAGAAGAGCTCCCACGGCCTGTTAACCCTGCACTGCCCATGGCCTCCATGCTGCAGCAGCCTCATACATAAGGGGCTAGGGAGAGCTGGGCAATCTCCTGACCCACGCCCCCCCGCCGCCCCCCCCCCCCCCCCCCCCCCCCCCGCCTACAGCTCTGCTGGTGCCCCTCACTCCCAATCTGCAACCCCCTGCTACCCCAGCTCTGGACTGGGAAATGAACTAACATTCCCCTCCCCACCACACACACACCCTAGGCTCGGGTCTCCTCAGTTGTATTTGCTGATTGTGTGTTTGACACCAGTGCTCTTGGGGTGAAAGGTCAAAGTCTCGGCACCTGCAAGACCCTTCACAGATCCTTGGACACTGCCCAGTGCAGGGTGAATAGGCGTGAGACAGGGAGGAGGATGTGGGACCCTGACTGTACTGTGTGCTGGGGGGCTCATCACCCCAGAGACACCTCCTGCCCCATACCACAAATGACAAGGATTAGTGCCACTCTTACCCAGTGCCTGCAGCCTACGGGGAGGGGAAGGAGGAGACAGGGCTGGGGAAAGAGCTGGCAGCTCTCCTAGCCAGGCAAGCAGGGAGCTGCCCAGGGAGGGGCGGGCGGGGTAGCCTTTCACCCACTAGCTCCAGGCGGCAGCAACTCTGTCAGCATGTCTGCCCTGCATCACAGGCATGGGGCCATAATATTCCTCCAATCAGCCCCACCCCACACATGCCCCACTGCCCCCCAACAGTCCCCACACACACATCCCAGTGCCCAAGACCCCACACCTGAGAGACAGCCACTGCTCCCCAATGACTAGGACTGTCCCCCAACCCTATGCATGCCCCTACTACTTCATCCCCAAAGATAGACCCACCCCCTGCTAGCCTGAGACAGCCTAATAGCCCTCAAGACCTCTACCCCACTCCATGCTCCCCCTAAGACAGACCCCCAGAGGCCCCAGGCCTGCCAGTAGAGCCATGGGGATGGGCCCCAGCACTCACGAGCGTTGCTGTCAGCCAGGCTGTTGAGGCTGCTGGAGATGTCCCGGCGCCGGAAGAGACACACCACCTTGGCCTCCACATTGCCATTGGCTGTCTGGGGATGAGAGCAGGACGCTGCCTGAGAGGAGGGGCTGGCACTGCTGTTCCCCTGGGAGTTGCTCCTCACTACCCCCATGCCCTAGACACAGCACTCGGTGCAGCCTCCCAGCTGGGGCACTGAGGCAACCGCCAGGGGATCCTAGCTCCCTCCCGTACGTACACATGGCAGGCTCAGAGCGGCTGCAGTGCCCCCAGGAGCAACCTTTCAATCTGGCCAACGGGTCCCTCCTGTAGAGGGGGTCTGGCTACAAAAATCCCCAATGGTGTGTGTCTGTGGGGGTCTGGCTGCAGGTCCCCAGCCTTTAGGGGGGATGTACAGACAGGGTACATCTGGCTGTTGCGCCCAAGCCCAGTAGGAGGGGTGGGGGAGGGGTGTGGGTCTCTGGTGTGAGAGGGGGTACGGATGTCTAGCTCTGGTCCCAAAGCCCAAGGGAGGTGGAGGGGGGGTGGGTCTCTGGTGCACGGCTGGTGGGAGTGAGCATACAGGTACCGGCTGTGGTCCTGTGGCCCTAAGGGCTGCATGCAGGACATGTGGTGGAGGGGGGTCCCCTGGGTGTGGTCCCATGGCCCCTCACCTTGTTGAGCTCCTCAATGCGCCGGACGAGGTAGGGGTTACTGGAGGAATTCTCAAAATAGACGTAATCTGCAGAGAGAATTGAGACCGAAGACGTCAGAGGGAAATCAGGAGAACAGGCAGGCACCCAGGAAGCACAGGCTGAACCCTCAGAGCCATCACGCGAGCCACCTGTCCCCATGGAGGCACACCACCACCTTCAGTCTCCACCCCAGTGCCACCTGCTCCCAATGGGGCATTCATCTCCTCCCCCGTGGGGCTGCCTCACCTAGACTGCCCCAGCTGTTTCATACTCGCCTGCCAAGCACCCTGTGTATCCATGGGGTTTCCTGCCCCCACCCTAGGCCAGGCCCTGAACAGCAGTAGCCAGGCAGCCCCCAAAGGGGGGGTCCCTCTCCCAGTCTCCATCTCACCAGTTAGCACAGCAGCAGGCACCAACACATCCCTCCCATCAGCACCCACTTGCACACATAGGCAACATTGTCCAGGCTGCAGCACCCCAGAGCAGGGGCCAACTTCCTATCCCACCCCCCTTAGCACCCAGACCCCTCCACTGCCACTCCCAGTCACAGCCAGGCACCAGGCAGCGCCCCCTGCTGGCACCACCTGCCAAACATCTGCACAGACAGGGCCCAGTCTAAGGCAGCATTGCCAGTGCCTGGTGATAGGTTCCAGCCCGGAGCAGCAAAAGCTAGGCATGGACAGCATTTACCAGGCTCAGGAGGTAGCTGAGCCACAGTGCCCAGGCAGCGGAACACCCAGGTACTGGTGTGGGCAAAGCACTGCCAGGATAGGAGGAGACAGCCCCCCACCCAAAGCAGCACAACTGCAAAAGGATCTCAGTGCAAGATCACACACACACACGCGGAACACACCCCAGAGTCAGCACAAGGGGAGGACGTTATAAAATAGAGCCACCAGGAAGAAGAGACCCTTCCCCCAAAGTGCCACTCCCCCAACTGCTCTAAAATGAGATGTCCCACAACTGTCCCCACCTCCCAACCAACTGTTCCACACATCATCTCCATAACCAGACCCCCAAACTACCCCACATAACTTACCCTCCACAACATCCCCCAACCAGGCCTCCTCCTCCCACAGCCCATAATCCACCCCCAACAGCCCCAAAACTACATACGCCTCTCCCAGCCCTCCAACCCCCCCACACACAACCCACGCCCACAAATTGCCCCCCACATAACCCACCCTCCACAACATCCCCAAACCAGACACCCCCCAACCAGGCCTCCCCCTCCCTCAGCCCATAACCCACCCCTAACTGCCCCAAAACTACATACGCCTCTCCCAGCCCTCCAACCCCCCCCACACACAACCCACGCCCACAAACTGCCCCCCACATAACCCACCCTACACAACATCCCCAAACCAGACACCCCCCAACCAGGCCTCCCCCTACCTCAGCCCATAACCCACCCCTAACTGCCCCAAAATTACATACACCTCACCCAGCCCTCCAAACCCACCCCCCACAACCCACACCCCCAAACTGCCCCCACATATAACCTGCCCCCCGGCCTCCCCACAACCAGATTCCCCCCAACTCTCCCCCACAAGCACCTCACACCCTACTTGGTCAACTGCCCCAGACACCCCACAAGCAAACTCCTGACCACATATAAACACCTCACTGATCCCCATTCCCCAATCGCTCCCCGACCAGCCATACCCACAGCTCACCAAGTCCTGTACTCCATATAACCAGCCCACCGCCCTGGACCCCATATGGGCCCCACACCCGGTAAATTCCCTTACCCCATGTAACCAAACTCACTGCCCCCCAAAGGATTCCCTCCACCCCATAACCTGCCAGCTCCCACCACAACCTACCTCATCCCCAAATAACCAGCCCATTACCAGCCCAATCCACCAGCCAGAACCCCAAGTGCCCTATTTCCCCACAGTACCTGAACTTCTTCACACCATGCCACCAGCTCACTACACCAGACTCCCCTGCCCCCACATAACTAGCCCATCATCCCTTACCCCCATTGTCCACCTCCCCCCCACAACCTGATCCCCCCAACTGCCCCATGCCCTCCAGAGCCTGTGAACACCCCATACCTGATGAAAGCACCTCCCTATCCCACAGCGCTCCCACCCTATAGCAACCCCCCAACCCCCACATAACAAACCCGCTGCTCCCCACCCCCAACCCCCCCACACAGCCTGCTCCCTGTGGGTCAGCCCACTCCGCCCGCTCCCCTACCCCGACAGAGGGGCGCAGCATGTGGGGGGAGAACAGCCTCTTCCTCTAGGGAACTAAGAGAGCATCCTCCCCGCACCCCCCCCCATTCGCTAGGGCTGGGGACACACCGCCCCGTCCGGCCCCGCTTCCCCCCACACTGACACCTCCGGCCCAGCCACTGCCCCGCAGCGCCACACTCCTGGGGGCGCCCCAGCCCCGTCTGCCCCGCTCGCTCACTCCCCCAGCCCGCGGCTCCCGCACTCCCCGCCCAGCCGCGCACTGACTCCCCCCCGGGCCAACCCCGCTCTGCCCAGTTCAGTCCCAGCCGGGGGCAGCCCCGGCCCCGACTCACCCCCCACCCGGTACATATTGGCCGCCATGGCCCCGCCGCGCGATGGGGGAAGGGGGGGGGGTTCCGTCCGGTTCCGCTCGGGCCCTCGCTAGCCCCGCTCCCGGCCGCTCTTCATCTCCGCCGCGCCGCCGCCGCCGCCGCCTCCTCCTCACGCAAGGCCAGGGCCAGGCGGCTTCGGGCGGTTCCGGCCGCGCTTCGGGGGTCTCCGGGAAAGGATCGGGGAGGCTCGGAAATATCCGAGGCGGCTTCGGGCCCAAATCGGGTCTCTCCGGAAACGCTCGTATCTTTCCGGAAGCACCTGGGGAAAGCTTCGGGCATCGCCGACGACAGCCTCCCGGCGATCGGGTCCTTCCGGCCAGTGACTCCAGTCCAGATGGCCGGCGCCGGGCAGAACTTCGGGCCTTGCCGGCGATCTTCGGGTAAATACGGAGACTGCAGCATTCGGCTATTTCCGGACAGAGACTGTCCCGCTCGGGCCTTTCCGGAGGGAGACCGCAGCGCTGGGTTTTTAACCCATTCCTCTCCGAGGGGCTCTGCAGCGAGGCTGCCCCTGGAAACAGGGGCAATTCCCAGCAGCCTCAACTGCACCAGGGTTATTTGCATACAGGTACATATGCAAATTTACAGCTGTGCAACCCAAAATACCCACTAATTTACTCCTCATGCTCAGGAATTCACTGATTGCAAGGGGATCCTGCATCCAAAGGTGAGATGCAGCCACCTCTGGAGTGGGGCACCATTGTACTAATTCCAGTGTCCTGCCATGTAGGAATGACAGCGCTCCAGCAGAGAGGCAGAGATGTTCTCTCTGTATCCCACTAGACTTGGGGAGCTAAATCCCTCATTTCTCTCTCCCCACACTCTGGAACCAAAGCCTCGGCACGCTCCCCCCTCCCGGCCGTGTTAACAGTGATCCCTGCACTGCCCCATCCTAACGCAGGCTAGCCCCACCCCCTGCTGCCCCTAGCATGCCTTCCTCTCCCCCCCCAGTGCTGTGGCCCCTGCCCACAGCCTTCTGCCCCCCACCCTCTACCGCTGCTGTGTGCCTGCTCCCCAGCCCTGACAGGAAGGAGACAGGAGCCCAGCCCCTGATGCCAAGGCTTTATTGCTGCCTCTCACAGTGTTCAGCGTCTTGCTGCTCTGGCGCAGCCAGGAATGTAAACGAAGCGGGGAGAGCAGTGTCCTGCTTCTCCAGGCTTGGTCCCAGCGTTGGGGGCAGCCCTCAGACTCCTGGGGGGAGAGAATGCCCCCAGGTGGACAGGCCCCATTGTACACACGTTCTGGGAATGGGGAACCGAGTGAGGGTGGACACAGGACAGCCCCAGGACTAAAGATGGGCTGCCTCCATTAACACCCACATGGTCCCCCTAACCCATGAGTTCCCCTGCCAGACATCCCCCCCTCCCCCCGGCCCTCATGCAATGAGGACTTCAAGGCAAGAGCCCCAATCCCAGCACCCTCCCAGCTGAGCCCCTGGGCCCTGGTGGGAGCTGCCAACAGGCCCTCGGCCCTGCCCCACCACTCTAACCTGTGCTGGGCCCTGAGCAGAATCCAGGCCTGCCCCCCAGTGTTAATGAAGCAGGTCGCATTATTAGCACGCGTTAGTGCCAGGAGGTGAGGGAACCCTCTGGCTGGGCCTGGCTTGCTGGGGTCCATGTGCCAGAGCTGTCCAGGCCCACAGGCAATGAGGCTTGGTCCCTGCAGTGTCTCCAGCTCAGGCGCAGCCCCCAGCCTCCTGGGAAGAGAGGGAGGCAGAGGAGAGCGAGCAGCTGTGCGGGAGGCTGCCCCCCAGCACCCGCCACTGGAAGATGCTGGTGTCCTTGCCCCCCAGTGAGACCAGGTGGCTGTCATCATTCGTGAAGCGCACATTAGTCACATGGCTCCCGTGGCCCCCATACACGTGGCTGGGCGCCTGCAAGAGAGAACAAGGGAGTGGGGTCAGGGGTGGGGACTGCCACTGGAATACCACCCCACCCAGAACCTCCAGAGTGTTCCCCAACCCCCTGGTTGAGGCTCTTGGGCTCTGCCACTACCCCCAGGACCTCCCAGAACCACCCTGATACCCCAGTTGAGACCCCCCCACCCCACTCAGAACCCCCAGAGATACCCCATTCCCCTGCCCAAGATCCTACAGAGACTCCCTGATCCCCTGGGATGTCCCCCCATAGAGTCCCCAGTTCCCTGCCCAAGACCCCCTGGGCATCCCTGTGCCCCAAACCCTCAGGGCAGTCCCCAGCCAATGGGCAGAGGGGCAGACAAAACCCTAGTTAATCTTCCCACCCACATGCCTCCTCTCACCTCGGCCCTGGGGTCAGGGGTTAATCCCACCCCACCAGCCTCGC